>NC_082712.1:14957436-15268714 GCF_030144855.1 Hypanus sabinus | reverse complement strand
ACTGGATCTATCAGTAGTTAGTTTAAGCTTTAACTATTACAACTGTAACCAATCTAATGTGATCTTTTATTAAATGTATTAATGCAGCATTTAAGCTATGTGTTTGTCTTATTCAGTCACCGCTCACTGACACCCTGGAAACGCGTCAGAAGAGCGAAGCCTAGACTCTGCACACAAAACGCTGGGAGAACTGCTGTGCTGGGCTGGGCTGTATTCACTAGGCTTTTCCGTTTAAGGGCTTTTAGGACATTAAACTCAAAGCCAGACATAATGAATGGCAGGACAAAATGCTGGTGGAGTTTAGCCGATCAGGCCATATCAAAGGAGAGGAATAAGCATCGACATTTTGAGCCGAGACCTACATCAGGACTATAGGAAGCACGTGATCCTGGCACTGTTTCCGGGTAGTGACCAACCATAACCACTGTAGTCCTAATGTGGGGTACTCACCTGAAACCATGACTGTGCATTCAAATTCAAAGTACATTTATTATCAAAGAATTCATCTCCATGGATACCGCCTGACCAGAGTTGCTCCAGTATTTAGTGTGTGTTCCTCTGGTTTGGTGGGTTATGGACTAGCTGGACTAGGTTTGAAGAGACATTTAGGTCAGCATAGGCTAGATGGGCCAAAGGGCCTGTTTCAATGCTGTTTATCTTTTAATTCGAGTTGGTCTGTTTTCTATCTAGTCCTGGGGGTCACTAACCTAGAGTACTTCACCTCTTTTCCCTACCCCCCACTGAGCCATCACTTAAGCTTCACAGGACACAGTGTGGGGTGGAGGGTCTGCAGATAACCCGAGTGAACATTACACAGTGTACTGTAGCTGAAACATCAGTAAATGTCAGTCCAGGAATGAGTTGGTATGTCATGAGTTATGAAGGTCCTGGACAGTGAAGTCCCAATTGGCAAGCTGTCCTTTACTTAACATTTATCCTTCACCAAATCAATCTAACCCTTCCCTCTCCTACAAAGCCCTCCATGTTTCTATCATCCATGTGCCTGTGTGCTTCTTAAATGTGTCTATCTGTACCCCAGCAGGGACTCCATGTCCTTGCTTCTGGCATTCTCCCCCCCCCCCCCATACTTTCCTCCAATCAGCTTAAAAAATGATATCCCATTGTATTAGCCATTCCCATCCTGTGGAAAAAGTCTCTGGCTATCTACCCAATCCAAGCCTCTTATCTTGAGTCACTCCTTATCCTCCTTCACTCCAAAGAGAAAACCCCAATTCGCTCAACCAATCCTCATAAGACATGCTCTGTAATCCAGGCAGCATTGGGAGGGTTTAAACTAATTTGCAAGGGGGATGGGACCCAAAACGATAGAGCAGTGAAAGAAGTGCATGGAGTAAAGCCAGATCTAACATATAGAGAGGCTTTGAGGAAAGAGAAGCAGAATAAAGGGCGTAAAGATAGTAAGGTAGAAGGGCTAAAGTGCGTGTACTTCAATGCAAGAAGCATCAGGAACAAAGGTGATGAACTGAGAGCTTGGATACATACATGGAATTATGATGTAGTGGCCATTACGGAGACTTGGCTGGCACCAGGGCAGGAATGGATTCTCAATATTCCTGGATTTCAGTGCTTTAAAAGGGATGGGGGGGGGAAGGGGAGGAGGGGTGGCATTACTGGTCAGGGATGCTATTACAGCTACAGAAAGGGTGGGTACTGTAGCAGGATCCTCTTTTGAGTCAGTATGGGTGGAAGTCAGGAAGAGGAAGGGAGCAGTTACTCTACTGGGGGTATTCTATAGGCCACCTGGTAGCAGCAGAGATACCGAGGAGCAGATTGGGAGGCAGATTTTGGAAAGGTGTAAAAACACAGGTTTGTTATCATGGGTAACTTTAACTTCCCTAATATTGATTGGCACCTGATTAGTTCCAAGGGTTTAGATGGGGCAGAGTTTGTTACGTGTGTCCAGGATGGATTCCTGTCACAGTATGTTGATAGGCCGACTAGGGGGAATGCCATACTAGATCTAGTATTAGATAACGAACCGGGTCAGGTCACAGATCTCTCAGTGGGTGAGCATCTGGGGGACAGTGATCACTGCTCCCTGACCTTTAGCGTTATCATAGAAAAGGATAGAATCAGAGAGGACAGGAACATTTTTAATTGGGGAAGGGCAAATTATGAGGTTAGAACTTGCGGGTGTGAATTGGGATGATGTTTTTGCAGGTAAATGTACTATGGACATGTGTTCGATGTTTAAGGGTATCTTGCAGGATGTTAGGGGTAAATTTGTCCCGGTGAGGAAGATAAAGAATGGTAGGGTGAAGGAACCATGGGTGACAAGTGAGGTGGAAAATCTAGACAGGTGGAAGAAGGCAGCATACATGAGGTTTAGGAAGCAAGGATCAGATACGTCTATTGAGGAATATAGGGTAGCAAGAAAGGAGCTTAAGAAGGGGCTGAGAAGAGCAAGAAGGAGGCATGAGAAGTCCTTGGTGAGTAAGGTAAAGGAAAACCTCAAGACATTCTTCAATTATGTGAAGAACAAAAGGATGACAGGAGTGAAGGTAGGACAGATTAGAGATAAAAGTGGGAAGATGTGCCTGGAGGCTGTGGAAGTGAGCGAGGTCCTCAATGAATACTTCTCTTCGGTATTCATCAATGAGAGGGAACTTGATGGCGGTGAGGACAATATGAGTGAGGTTGCTGTTCTGGAGCATGTTGATATTAAGGGAGAGGAGGTGTTGGAGTTGTTAAAATACATCAGGACGGTTAAGTCCCCAGGGCCTGACGGAATTTTCCCCAGGCTGCTCCACAAGGTGAGGGAAGAGATTGCTGAGCCTCTGGCTAAGATCTTTATGTCCTCGTTGTCCATGGGAATGGTTCCAGAGGATTGGAGGGAAGTGAATCCCTTGTTCAAAAAAGGTAGTAGGGATAGTCTGGGTAATTATAGACCAGTGAGCCTTATGTCTGTGGTGGGAAAGGTGTTGGAAAAGATTCTTGGAGATAGAATCTATGGGCATTTAGAGAATCACGTTCTGATCAGGGACAGTCAGCATGGCTTTGTGAAGGGCAGATCGTGCCTAACAAGCCTGATAGAGTTCTTTGAGGAGGTGACCAGGCAAATAGATGAGGGTAATGCAGTGGATGTGATCTACATGGATTTTAGTAAGGCATTTGACAAGGTTCCACACGGTAGGCTTATTCAGAAAGTCAGAAGGCATGGGATCCAGGGAAGTTTGGCCGGGTGGATTCAGAATTGGCTTGCCTGCAGAAGGCAGAGGGTTGTGGTGGAGGGAGTACATTCAGATTGGAGGGTTGTGACTAGTGGTGTCTCACAAGGATCTGTTCTGGGACCTCTACTTTTCGTGATTTTTATTAACGACCTGGATGTGGGTGGCAAGTTTGCAGACGACATGAAGGTTGGTGGTGGTGTAGATAGTGTAGAGGATTGTCGAAGATTGCAGAGAGACATTGATAGGATGCAGAAGTGGGCTGAGAAGTGGCAGATGGAGTTCAACCCAGAGAAGTGTGAGGTGGTACACCTTGGAAGGACAAACTCCAAGGCAGAGTACAGAGTAAATGGCAGGATACGTGGTAGTGTGGAGGAGCAGAGGGATCTGGGGTTACATGTCCACAGATCCCTGAAAGTTGCCTCACAGGTAGATAGGGTAATTAAGAAAGCTTATGGGGTGTTAGCTTTCATAAGTCGAGGGATAGAATTTAAGAGTCGCGATGTAATGATGAAGCTCTATAAAACTCTGGTTAGGCCACACTTGGAATACTGTGTCCAGTTCCAGTCGCCTCACTATAGGAAGGATGTGGAAGCATTGGAAAGGGTACAGAGGAGATTTACCAGGATGCTGCCTGGTTTAGAGAGTATGGATTGTGATCAGAGATTAAGGGAGCTAGGGCTTTATTGTTTGGAGAGAAGGAGGATGAGAGGAGACATGATAGAGATGTACAAGATATTAAGAAGAATAGACAGAGTGGACAGCCAGCGCCTCTTCCCCAGGGCACCACTGCTCAATACAAGAGGACATGGCTTTAAGGTAAGGGGAGGGAGTTCAAGGGGGATATTAGAGGAAAGTTTTTTACTCAGAGAGTGGTTGGTGCGTGGAGTGCACTGCCTGAGTCCGTGGTGGAGGCAGATACACTAGTGAAGTTTAAGAGATAACTAGACAGGTATATGGAGGAATTTAAGGTGGGGGGTTATATGGTAGGCAGGGTTTGAGGGTCAGCACAACATTGTGGGCCGAAGGGCCTGTAACGTGCTGTACTATGTTCAATGTCAGCATTCATTTCAGGAGGACTGGAATAGAAGAGCAAAGGTGTAATGCTGAGGCACTGGGTACACTGCACTCGGAGAATTGTGTGCGGTTCTGGGTCCCTTATCTCAGACAAGGTGCACTGGCATTGGACAGGCTCCAGAGGAGATTCACGAGAATGATTCTGGAAATTAAAGGCCTGCCGTATGAGGAGCATTTCATGGCTCTGGGCCCATACTCACTGGAACTCAGAAGAATGAGGGACGTTCTTGTAGAAACCTTTGGAACATTGTAAGGCCGAGATTGAGTTGCTGTGAAGAGGATGTTTCCTATCGTGGGGGAGTTTAGTACCGGAGGCACAGCCTCAGAATGGAGGGACTTCCATTTGGAAGGTTCAAAGGTTCATTTTATTATCAAAGTATGTGCAAGGAATACAACTCTGAGATTTGTCTTGTCCGGAAAGCCATGGAATACAGAAAAAGCATAGTTGTTGAAAGAAAAGATATCAAACCCTCCCCCCCACAAACAAGAAAAAGAAACAGACATCTCACACCCCAAATCCCACAACCCCTCCCTCAAACAAAAACTAACTAATCGCCCACCCAGACGCAGCAGCTGAAGCATCAGACCCCTCCCACGCTATGAGAACAATGACAGTAACGTTGAACCCCCATCCTCTCTCGCACACAAATATCTAACAGGTCGCTCAGACTGAAACATCAGACCCCACATTTCCACCCCCTCCCTCGCCCATAAGAAGCAACACATCGTTCACCCGCTGATCGGCAACAAGCGAGAGAACTGAAGGAGACCGATGTAAACTCCAGCCACACTGACACGTCTCGGAATTTCTCTGTCTGCATCGAGGACAGTGACAGCTCGAACTCAGTCCTTCTGTGCAGAGCGACACCAATTGTGTTCTTCGTTCGCCAACCCGTGACCTACTCATGGAGAGCGACTGCTGACCCAACACTGTCTCCTGACCTCTGGCCAGAGACGAGGAGGAATTTCCTTAACTCGAGGGTGGTGGATCGGTGAAATTCATTGCCACTGTGGACGGCAGGTCATTGGGTGTATTTAAAGTGGAGTTTGATAGATTCTTGATTAGTCAGGGTGTCAAAAGTTACAGGAAAAGTCAGGACAATGGGGTTGAGAGGGATAGTAAATCAGCCATGATGGAATGGCAGAGAAGACTTGATAGGCAGAATGGCCTACATCTGCTCCTGTGTCTTATGGGCTGAGGGTTGGAGTCAGTGGCTTGGGAAATTGGGTGAGTGAGAGGTTTCTAGCCGATTGGAGAAGGAATCAGGAGTCCAGTGCCCAGAGATTCTCACAACATCCAGACACGTAACCAAGACAGAGACTCACAGGCCAATTATCATCGTAAAGCAGTAAAAGGAAAGGATTTAAAAGGGACCTGAAGGGCAACTGTTTTATCCAGAGGTTCTGCCTGCTCCGTCAATCCCTGGAGTCCTGACATTTTTGTAAACCTTTTCAGCCCAACTTTTCAATTCTGTCCAAGACTTCCATTCATGTTAGTCCCATTGCCTCTGTTTGTCCCACTCCCATCAGGGAGGAGGCTATGTAGCATCCACACCAGGACCACCAGACTCAAACAGTTACCTACTTTCCCCAAGCAGTGAGGCTGATCAACACCTCCACCCACTAACCCACCCCTCCACACCCCCAACCACCATCATTTCCTGTCAGAGTCACCTTATGTACAGACACTCCTGTGCCTGGTGTCACTTTATGGACATACAGTCACTCTATGGATATAAGCAATCTTGTGTATTCAGATTTATTGTGTTTTTTTATTATTGTGTTCTTTATCTTAGTGTGTTTTTTTGTGTTGCATTGAACCTGGAGTAACAACTATTTCATTTTCCTTTACCTTTGTGTACTGGAAATGATATTCAACTACCTTGAATCTTAAAACTTGCTCTAAACCTTTGTCTTTCTCTTCGTTTTGTTTCATTGATCCTATCTTCCTGTAAATGCCTGAAAGAAAATGACTCTCATGGTGATATTAGGCAGATGTCGAAATGGTGACGTGTGTGTACATACTTTGGTAATGAATTTATTTTGAGGTGAAACCTTTCCAAGAGGCAGCAGTGGATAGCGCATTCACTTTACAGTGGCAACAATCTCCGATTCTGATTCAATTCCCACCGCTGTCTGTAAGGAGTTTGTGCATTCTCCCTGTGATCCGGTCTCCACACACCTTCCACAGCCGTGTAGACCGGTGTTTGATTGGCCATTGTTGTGTGTTGACGATTGATTGGATCAGAGAGAACGAAGCGGGTGCTTGATGGTTGGCACAAATTGGATGGGCTGAGTGGTCTGTTTCAGGCTGCTCCTTTCCACGCCTCTCTAACGGCAAGTAGTGTAACGCCAGCCTCCTACACGTCGAAGCACCGCACTAACCGGTGGTATTGGAAGGCCAGCCAGGCTCAGTGCCCTGGGAAAATCCGACATCACAACAGGTCCTTCCGACAACACGTCCGTGCCAGGCGTCAAGTAGGTTTGAGGTTGAAGAGGAAAGGATTTAAAAGGGACCTGAAGGGCAACTGTTTTATCCAGAGGTTCTGCCTGCTCCGTCAATCCCTGGAGTCCTGACATTTTTGTAAACCTTTTCTGCACTCTTCACAACTTAAAGATTTGGAAAGGCATCTTTCCTATAGCAGGGTGACCAGAACTGGAGGCAGTGTTCCAAAAGATCTTGCACAATTGTAACATGGTCTTCCAGCTTGCACTCGGTGCCCTGACGGAAGGTCAGAATGCCAGAAGCCTCCTTCAGCACCCTGTCTACCTGTGATGCCACTTTCAGGCAGCCATGTACTTGGATTCTGAGGCCCCTCTGTCCTACAACACACCCGCGGTCCTACCATTCCCTGCATAAGTCCTGCCCTGTTTTGACTAGACTAGATTGGCATAGGTTAATAAGGCCATACGTGATCTGGGAGGCCTGTCAATGATTGACGAACAGCTTTTATTTGCCCCGTTCACAGTGCTGGGTCTCAGTGTCACGTAGGTTGCACTGGTTGTGGGAGATGGCGAGAAAGTGGAACTGGGCCACCCTGGTTGTCCACCTCCTGCTGTGGCTTTCAGTAGCGGGTCGGTCACACGTGCAGACTGAGACACGGTAAGCTGGTGGGTCTACCGCTCGCTCGGAGTACCATTGTCTCCAAGTGTCTGTTTCTCCGCTCCAGGGGAGGGTATGATCACAGTGGGAAGAGGTATGATTACAGTGGGGAGGGGTGCAGGGGAGGGTATGATCACAGTGGGGAGAGGTATGATTACAGTGGGGGTGCAGGGGAGGGTATGATTACAGTGGGGAGAGGTATGATTACAGTGGGGAGAGGTATGATTACAGTGGGGGGTGCAGGGGAGGGTATGATTACAGTGGGGAGGGTTGAGATTACAGTGGGGGGTGCAGGGGAGGGTATGGTCACACTGGGAACATGAGGGTGAGTCTTGTAAAGAAGGTTCAGTCACTCAGTATTCAATAGGAGGTAGTAAATCGGATTACTCGTTGGCTTTGTGGGAGAAGCCAGAGAGTGATAGAAGGTGGTTGCCTCTCTGACTGGTGGCCCGTGACTAGTGGAGTGTCACAGGGATCGGTGTTGGGTCTGCTGTTGTTTGTCATCAATGATCTGGATGGTAAAGTGATGACACCAAGACTGGGGGTGTAGTGAACAGTGAGAAAGACTATCAGAATTTGCAGTGGGATCTGGACCAGATGGAAAAACGGGCTGAAAACTGGCAGGTGGAATTTATTGCAGACACTTGTGAGGTATTGCACCTCAGTAGGACCAACTGGGGTGGGTGTTACACAGCGAAGGGTACAGCACCGAGGAGTGTGGTGGGACAGAGGAATCGGGAGGCACAGGAACGGAGGTCATACAGAAAGCTTTTGGCATGTTGGACTTCACAGGTCAAAGTCCTGAGTTCAGGAGCTGGGACTGCGTGAGGCCTAATTTGGAGTATTGTGCGCAGTATCGGTCACCGCTGTACAGGAAAGATATCAATAAAGTTGAAAGAGTGCAGAGAAAATTTACAAGGATGTCCCTGGGTCTGGAGGACCGGAGTTATAAGGAAAGATTGAATAGATTCTTGGACTATCCTCTTGGAATGGAGATGATTGAGGGGAGACTTGATAGAGGGATAGAAAATTAAGAGTGCTAGCAGGCTTTTCCCATTGGGATTGGTTGGGTTTACAACCAGAGGTCAGGGGTTAAGGGTGAAAGGAGAAAGGTTTAAGGGAAACATGAGGGGAAACCGCTTCACTCCGAGGGTGGTGATAGTGAGGAAGGAGCGGCCAGACGAAGTGGTGGATGTGAGCTAGATTTCAATGGTTGGCGTGATGGTTAGCGCAACGCTTTACAGCACCAGTGTCACCGCTGTCGGTAAGGAGTTTGTACCTTCTCCCCGTAATCACCTGGGTTCCCTCCGGGTGCTCTGGTTTCCTCCTACATTCCAAAGATGGAGTGACTTGTGGGCATGTGATGTTGGCACTGGAAGCCTGGCGACCCCTGTGGGCTGCCTCCAGCTCTTCATTGCCACTGTGTTGGTCGTTTTAATGCGACAAAAGAAGCTAATCAGGGTCAGCATGGACAAAGTGGACCGAAGGGCATCTTCCCGTGCAGCTTGACCACAGCGTATCCATGCCTGACATTCAGGCATCTCTGCAAACAGATAACGAGCAGTGATTGAGGTGATGTGGGAACGAGCTTCCCTGGAGAATCCTGGATGTAAGATCCCTTGTGTCCAGCAGAGGGGGCAGTCGCATCAAGTTTCACCTGAACTCTTCGCGGCTGAAAATGCAACACCTCCCACTGTGACCCAACAACCTAACCGAACACCTCCCACTGTCACCCAACAACCTAACCGAACACCTCCCACTGTGACCCAACAACCTAACTGAACACCTCCCACTGTCACCAAACAACCTAACTGAACACCTCCCACTGTCACCCAACAACCTAAATGAACACCTCCCACTGTCACCCAACAACTGAACACCTCCCACTGTCACCCAACAACTGAACACCTCCCACTGTCACCCAACAACTGAACACCTCCCACTGTCACCCAACAACTGAACACCTCCCACTGTCACCCCACAACCTAACTGAACACCTCCCACTGTCACCCAACAACTGAACACCTCCCACTGTCACCCAACAACTGAACACCTCCCACTGTCACCCCACAACCTAACTGAACACCTCCCACTGTCACCCAACAACTGAACACCTCCCACTGTGACCCAATAACCTAAATGAACACCTCCCACTGTCACCCAACAACCTAAATGAACACCTCCCACTGTCACCCAACAACTGAACACCTCCCACTGTCACCCAACAACTGAACACCTCCCACTGTCACCCAACAACTGAACACCTCCCACTGTCACCCCACAACCTAACTGAACACCTCCCACTGTCACCCAACAACTGAACACCTCCCACTGTCACCCAACAACTGAACACCTCCCACTGTGACCCAATAACCTAAATGAACACCTCCCACTGTCACCCAACAACCTAAATGAACACCTCCCACTGTCACCCAACAACTGAACACCTCCCACTGTCACCCAACAACTGAACACCTCCCACTGTCACCCAACAACTGAACACCTCCCACTGTCACCCCACAACCTAACTGAACACCTCCCACTGTCACCCAACAACTGAACACCTCCCACTGTCACCCAACAACTGAACACCTCCCACTGTCACCCCACAACCTAACTGAACACCTCCCACTGTCACCCAACAACCTAAGTGAACACCTCCCACTGTCACCCAACAACCTAACTGAACACCTCCCACTGTCACCCAACAACCTAACCGAACACCTCCCACTGTCACCCAACAACCTAACTCAACACCTCCCACTCTCACCCAATAACCTAAATGAACACCTCCCACTGTCACCCAACAACCTAACCGAACACCTCCCACTGTCACCCAACAACTGAACACCTCCCACTGTCACCCAACAACTGAACACCTCCCACTGTCACCCAATAACCTAAATGAACACCTCCCAATGTCACCCAACAACTGAACACCTCCCACTGTCACCCAATAACCTAAATGAACACCTCCCACTGTCACCCAACAACCTAACCGAACACCTCCCACTGTCACCAAACAACCTAACTGAACACCACCCACTGTCACCCAACAACCTAACCGAACACCTCCCACTGTCACCAAACAACCTAACTGAACACCTCCCACTGTCTCCCAATAACCTAAATGAACACCTCCCACTGTCACCCAACAACCTAATTGAACACCTCCCACTGTCACCCAACAACCTAACCGAACACCTCCCACTGTCACCCAACAACCTAACTGAACACCTCCCACTGTGACCCAATAACCTAAATGAACACCTCCCACTGTCACCCAACAACCTAAATGAACACCTCCCACTGTCACCCAACAACTGAACACCTCCCACTGTCACCCAACAACTGAACACCTCCCACTGTCACCCCACAACCTAACTGAACACCTCCCACTGTCACCCAACAACTGAACACCTCCCACTGTCACCCAACAACTGAACACCTCCCACTGTGACCCAATAACCTAAATGAACACCTCCCACTGTCACCCAACAACCTAAATGAACACCTCCCACTGTCACCCAACAACTGAACACCTCCCACTGTCACCCAACAACTGAACACCTCCCACTGTCACCCAACAACTGAACACCTCCCACTGTCACCCCACAACCTAACTGAACACCTCCCACTGTCACCCAACAACTGAACACCTCCCACTGTCACCCAACAACTGAACACCTCCCACTGTCACCCCACAACCTAACTGAACACCTCCCACTGTCACCCAACAACTGAACACCTCCCACTGTGACCCAATAACCTAAATGAACACCTCCCACTGTCACCCAACAACCTAAATGAACACCTCCCACTGTCACCCAACAACTGAACACCTCCCACTGTCACCCAACAACTGAACACCTCCCACTGTCACCCAACAACTGAACACCTCCCACTGTCACCCCACAACCTAACTGAACACCTCCCACTGTCACCCAACAACTGAACACCTCCCACTGTCACCCAACAACTGAACACCTCCCACTGTGACCCAATAACCTAAATGAACACCTCCCACTGTCACCCAACAACCTAAATGAACACCTCCCACTGTCACCCAACAACTGAACACCTCCCACTGTCACCCAACAACTGAACACCTCCCACTGTCACCCAACAACTGAACACCTCCCACTGTCACCCCACAACCTAACTGAACACCTCCCACTGTCACCCAACAACTGAACACCTCCCACTGTCACCCAACAACTGAACACCTCCCACTGTCACCCCACAACCTAACTGAACACCTCCCACTGTCACCCAACAACCTAAGTGAACACCTCCCACTGTCACCCAACAACCTAACTGAACACCTCCCACTGTCACCCAACAACCTAACCGAACACCTCCCACTGTCACCCAACAACCTAACTCAACACCTCCCACTCTCACCCAATAACCTAAATGAACACCTCCCACTGTCACCCAACAACCTAACCGAACACCTCCCACTGTCACCCAACAACTGAACACCTCCCACTGTCACCCAACAACTGAACACCTCCCACTGTCACCCAATAACCTAAATGAACACCTCCCAATGTCACCCAACAACTGAACACCTCCCACTGTCACCCAATAACCTAAATGAACACCTCCCACTGTCACCCAACAACCTAACCGAACACCTCCCACTGTCACCAAACAACCTAACTGAACACCACCCACTGTCACCCAACAACCTAACCGAACACCTCCCACTGTCACCAAACAACCTAACTGAACACCTCCCAGTGTCTCCCAATAACCTAAATGAACACCTCCCACTGTCACCCAACAACCTAATTGAACACCTCCCACTGTCACCCAACAACCTAACCGAACACCTCCCACTGTCACCCAACAACCTAACTGAACACCTCCCACTGTCACCCAATAACCTAAATGAACACCTCCCACTGTCACCCAGCAACCTAATTGAACACCTCCCACTGTCACCCAATAACCTAAATGAACACCTCCCACTGTCACCCAACAACCTAAATGAACACCTCCCACTGTCACCCCACAACCTAACTGAACACCTCCCACTGTCACCCAACAACCTAAGTGAACACCTCCCACTGTCACCCAACAACCTAACTGAACACCTCCCACTGTCAGCCAACAACCTAACTGAACACCTCCCACTGTCACCCAACAACCTAACTGAACACCTCCCACTGTCACCCAATAACCTAAATGAACACCTCCCAGTGTCACCCAACAACCTAACCGAAGACCTCCAACTGTCACCCAACAACCTAACTCAACACCTCCCACTCTCACCCAACAACCTAACTGAACACCTCCCACTGTCACCCAACAACCTAACTGAACACCTCCCACTGTCACCCAATAACCTAAATGAACACCTCCCAGTGTCACCCAACAACCTAACCGAAGACCTCCAACTGTCACCCAACAACCTAACTCAACACCTCCCACTCTCACCCAACAACCTAACTGAACACCTCCCACTGTCACCCAATAACCTAAATGAACACCTCCCACTGTGACCCAATAACCTAAATGAACACCTCCCACTGTCACCCAACAACCTAAATGAACACCTCCCACTGTCACCCAATAACCTAAATGAACACCTCCCACTGTCACCCAACAACCTAAATGAACACCTCCCACTGTCACCCAATAACCTAAATGAACACCTCCCACTGTCACCCAACAACCTAACCGAACACCTCCCACTGTCACCAAACAACCTAACTGAACACCACCCACTGTCACCCAACAACCTAACCGAACACCTCCCACTGTCACCAAACAACCTAACTGAACACCTCCCACTGTCTCCCAATAACCTAAATGAACACCTCCCACTGTCACCCAACAACCTAATTGAACACCTCCCACTGTCACCCAACAACCTAACCGAACACCTCCCACTGTCACCCAACAACCTAACTGAACACCTCCCACTGTCACCCAATAACCTAAATGAACACCTCCCACTGTCACCCAGCAACCTAATTGAACACCTCCCACTGTCACCCAATAACCTAAATGAACACCTCCCACTGTCACCCAACAACCTAAATGAACACCTCCCACTGTCACCCCACAACCTAACTGAACACCTCCCACTGTCACCCAACAACCTAAGTGAACACCTCCCACTGTCACCCAACAACCTAACTGAACACCTCCCACTGTCAGCCAACAACCTAACTGAACACCTCCCACTGTCACCCAACAACCTAACTGAACACCTCCCACTGTCACCCAATAACCTAAATGAACACCTCCCAGTGTCACCCAACAACCTAACCGAAGACCTCCAACTGTCACCCAACAACCTAACTCAACACCTCCCACTCTCACCCAACAACCTAACTGAACACCTCCCACTGTCACCCAACAACCTAACTGAACACCTCCCACTGTCACCCAATAACCTAAATGAACACCTCCCAGTGTCACCCAACAACCTAACCGAAGACCTCCAACTGTCACCCAACAACCTAACTCAACACCTCCCACTCTCACCCAACAACCTAACTGAACACCTCCCACTGTCACCCAACAACCTAATTGAACACCTCCCAGTGTCACCCAACAACCTAACCGAAGACCTCCAACTGTCACCCAACAACCTAACTCAACACCTCCCACTGTCACCCAACAACCTGATTGAACACCTCCCACTGTCACCCAACAACCTAACTGAGCATCTCCCGCTGTCACCCAATAACCTAACTGATCTGAACAACCAGTGCAGTGTTCAAAGTGCTGAGCGAGGTGTCAGAATCCTGCATTGTTGACCCCAGATACAAGTTCACATCCCGTCCCAATAGCTGGGGAGTTTTCTGTCTGGGACGGGAGCAGGAACACCTCATATTTCCGAAACAACACACACAAACTGTTGGAGGAACTCAGCTGGTCTGGCAGCTTCCATGGAGGTGAATAGATAGTCGACATTTCTGGCTGAGACCCTTCTTCAGAACTGTGTGAGGCCTTCAATTTCATCTGGGTAGCCTCCAAGCCTGATGGCATAAACATCAATTTCTCCCTCTCCCTCCCCTCTCCTTTTATTCCTCACTCTGACTCTAACCTCTTCTCACCTGCCTGTCAAATCCCCCTCGGTCCCCTCCTCCTTCCCTTTCTCCTAAGGTCCACTCTCCTCTCCTATCAGATTCCTTCCTCTCCAGCCCTTTCCCTTTCTTATCCATCCAGCTTTACCTAGCGATCCTCCTACCCGCCCCCACACCTTTTTATTGTGGCATCTCTTCTGCCCCATATCTCCCTCAAACTGTCCCTCACCTTCCCTCTATCTCCCTCTGACCGTCCCTCTGACCACCCCCATCTGCCTCATATCTCCCTCTGACCACCCTCATCTGCCTCATGTCTCTTTCTGACCGTCCCTCCTCTGCCCCGTATCTCCCTCTGATGTTTCCTCATCTGCCCCGTATCTCCCTCTGACCATCCCTCCTCTGCCTCGTATCTCCCTCTGACTGTCCCTCTGATGGTCCCTCCTCTGCCTCGTATCTCCCTCTGACTGTCCCTCATCTGCCTCGTATCTCCCTCTGACTGTCCCTCTGACGGTCCCTCCTCTGCCTCGTATCTCCCTCTGACTGTCCCTCATCTGCCTCGTATCTCCCTCTGACTGTCCCCCTGACGGTCCCTCCTCTGCCTCGTATCTCCCTCTGACTGTCCCTCATCTGCCTCATATCTCCCTCTGACGGTCCCTCCTCTGCCTTGTATCTCCCTCTGACCATCCCTCATCTGCCTGGTCTCTCCCTCATCTGCCTGGTCTCTCCCTCTGCCTTGTGTCTCCCTCTGACCATGCCTCCTCTGCCTCGTATCTCCCTCTGACCGTCCCTCTGACCATCCCTCATCTGCCTGGTCTCTCCCTCTGCCTTGAGTCTCCCTCTGACCATGCCTCCTCTGCCTCGTATCTCCCTCTGACCGTCCCTCTGACCATCCCTCATCTGCCTCGTCTCTCCCTCTGACGGTGGCTCCCCCGCCCCGTACTCCCAGGATTCTCTGTCGTGCGCTCGGTCTCTCCTCGGCTGCTGGAGTGACCTTGCCGGTGACGGATTGTGTTCATTGGGCAGGTTTGAGCCAGTCCAGGAAGCAGCTCGTCTGAGGGAACGGCGAGCTGTCACTGCGCCGGGCAAGATCTCCTGTGAACTCTCACCCTGGGGTCCGTGGACGTCCTGTCAGCCTTGCAGAGGTATCAAGGTAAGAGAGAGGGGTGCCCCTGGAACAGCAGACTCAGATCCAGGTTTATTTCTCACGTGTACATCGACGTGTTAACAACTAACACATCACAAGGATGTGCGGGGGCAGACACACATTCCAGTGCTGACATAGCACGTCCACAATGTCCAACAGAATGACACAAACAACAGGAAAACAAACCGATTCTTCACACACGTCACTCACACTCATAGTCACGCTCACTCCACACTCACTCACGCTCACACTCATGCACACGCTCACTCCACACTCACACACAGACTCACTCACTCCACGCACACGATCACACTCATGCACACGCTCACACACTCACTTCACACTCATGCTCCAGTTACCCCAGACCTGACTAGCTTCGGACTCCAGTGCACTCCTGCATTCACCAACACTTGGCCGTTTGCACAGATTCACAGAACCATGCACCGGCCACTAAGTCTCAACTTTGCACTTCTGATAAGGCTTTGGTCTTTGATCTGACCTCCGATCGATCTTCAGTTCATTACTCTCTGTGTAATGAACATAATTCTGACATCAACCCTAAACATTCCCCCAATCACCTTAAGATGACGTCCTCTCATATTAGCTCAGACACTGCACAGTAAATACTTCCAACCGCTATTTATAATGGGGTTTACATTGTAATTACCTGCTGATTCTTACGTTTGTGTACGTTTTACAGCTGTGCTTCGAAGTATATTTTAATATAATTGTCGAATGTTATTTTCTGTTGCATGGCGTGCCCAGACCAACACACCACAGCAGATTCCTAAAACATGTCATTGTCATCTCATTGGCTGATGGGGGAGAGTTTAGTGTGGAGACTGCATTTTGCAGATGTATGAATGGTGGAGAGTCTGGTATAGAGACTGTTTTGCAGATGTGTGTATGGTGGAGAGTTTGGTATAGAGATTGTGTTTTGCAGATGTATGTACGGTGGAGAGTCTGGTATAGAGACTGTGTTTTGCAGATGTGTGTATGGTGGAGAGTTTGGTATAGAGACTGTGTTTTGCAGATGTATTTATGGTGGAGAGTTTGGTAGAGAGACTGTGTTTTGCAGATGTATTTATGGTGGAAAGTTTGGTATGGAGACTGTGTTTTGCAGATGTATGTATGTGGAGAGTTTGGTACAGAGACTGTGTTTTGCAGATGTATTTATGGTGGAGAGTATGGTACAGAGACTGTGTTTTGCAGATGTATTTATGGTGGTAAGTTTGGTATGGAGACTGTGTTTTGCAGATGTATGTACGGTGGAGAGTATGGTATGGAGACTGTGTTTTGCAGATGTATTTATGGTGGAGAGTATGGTACAGAGACTGTGTTTTGCAGATGTATTTATGGTGGTAAGTTTGGTATGGAGACTGTGTTTTGCAGATGTATGTACGGTGGAGAGTATGGTATGGAGACTGTGTTTCGCAGATGTATGTACGGTGGAGAGTTTGGTAATGAGACTGTGTTTTGCAGATGTATGTACGGTGGAGAGTTTGGTATGGAGACTGATTCGCAGATATATGTACGGTGGAGAGTTTGGCATGGAGACTGTGTTTTGCAGATGTGTGTATGGTGGAGAGTTTGGTATAGTGACTGTGTTTTGCAGATGTATGTATGGTGGAGAGTATGGTACAGAGACTGTGTTTTGCAGATGTATTTATGGTGGTAAGTTTGGTATGGGGACTGTGTTTTGCAGATGTATGTACGGTGGAGAGTATGGTATGGAGACTGTGTTTTGCAGATGTATGTATGGTGGAGAGTTTGGTATGGAGACTGTGTTTCACAGATGTATGTACGGTGGAGAGTTTGGTAATGAGACTGTGTTTTGCAGATGTGTGTATGGTGGAGAGTTTGGTATAGAGACTGTGTTTTGCAGATGTATGTACGGTGGAGAGTTTGGTATGGAGACTGTTTCGCAGATATATGTACGGTGGAGAGTTTGGCATGGAGACTGTGTTTTGCAGATGTGTGTATGGTGGAGAGTTTGGTATAGGGACTGTGTTTTGCAGATGTATGTACGGTGGAGAGTTTGGTATGGAGACTGTGTTTTGCAGATGTATGTACGGTGCAGAGTTTGATATGGAGACTGTGTTTCGCAGATGTATGTACGGTGGAGAGTATGGTATGGAGACTGTGTTTTGCAGATGTATGTACAGTGGAGAGTTTGGTATGGAAACTGTGTTTGGCAGATGTGTGTATGTGGAGAGTTTGGTACAGAGACTGTGTTTTGCAGATGTATGTACAGTGGAGAGTTTGGTATAGAGACTGTGTTTTGCAGATGTATGTGTGGAGGAGCGTTTGGTATAGAGACTGTGTTTTGCAGATGTATGTATGGTGGAGAGTATGGTACAGAGACTGTGTTTTGCAGATGTATTTATGGTGGAAAGTTTGGTATGGAGACTGTGTTTTGCAGATGTATGTACGGTGGAGAGTATGGTATGGAGACTGTGTTTTGCAGATGTATGTACGGTGGAGAGTATGGCATGGAGACTGTGTTTTGCAGATGTATGTACAGTGGAGAGTTTGGTATGGAAACTGTGTTTTGCAGATGTGTGTATGTGGAGAGTTTGGTACAGAGACTGTGTTTCGCCGATGTATGTACAGTGGAGGGTTAGGTATAGAGACTGTGTTTTGCAGATGTATGTGTGGAGGAGAGTTTGGTATAGAGACTGTGTTCTGCAGATGTATGTACGGTGGAGAGTTTGGTATAGAGACTCTGTTTTGCAGATGTATGTGTGGAGGAGAGTTTGGTATGGAGACTGTGTTTTGCAGATGTATGTATGGTGGAGAGTATGGTACAGAGACTGTGTTTTGCAGATGTATTTATGGTGGTAAGTTTGGTATGGAGACTGTGTTTTGCAGATGTATGTACGGTGGAGAGTATGGTATGGAGACTGTGTTTTGCAGATGTATGTACGGTGGAGAGTATGGTATGGAGACTGTGTTTTGCAGATGTATGTACAGTGGAGAGTTTGGTATGGAAACTGTGTTTTGCAGATGTGTGTATGTGGAGAGTTTGGTACAGAGACTGTGTTTCGCCGATGTATGTACAGTGGAGGGTTAGGTATAGAGACTGTGTTTTGCAGATGTATGTGTGGAGGAGAGTTTGGTATAGAGACTATGTTTTGCAGATGTGTGTACGGTGCAGAGTTTGGTATGGAGACTGTGTCTTGCAGATGTATATACGGTGGAGAGTTTGGTATAGAGATTGTGTTTTGCAGATGTATTTATGGTGGAAAGTTTGGTATGGAGACTGTGTTTTGCAGATGTATGTATGTGGAGGGTTTGGTATAGAGACTGTGTTTTGCAGATGTATGTATGTGGAGAGTTTGGTACAGAGACTGTGTTTCGCCGATGTATGTACAGTGGAGGGTTAGGTATAGAGACTGTGTTTTGCAGATGTATGTGTGGAGGAGAGTTTGGTATAGAGACTGTGTTTTGCAGATGTGTGTACGGTGCAGAGTTTGGTATGGAGACTGTGTCTTGCAGATGTATATACGGTGGAGAGTTTGGTATAGAGATTGTGTTTTGCAGATGTATTTATGGTGGAAAGTTTGGTATGGAGACTGTGTTTTGCAGATGTATGTATGTGGAGGGTTTGGTATAGAGACTGTGTTTTGCAGATGTATGTGTGGAGGAGAGTTTGATATGGAAACTATGTTTTGCAGATGTATGTATGTGGAGAGTTTGATATAGAGACTGTGTTTTGCAGATGTATGTACAGTGGAGAGTTTGATATGGAAACTGTGTTTTGCAGATGTGTGTATGTGGAGAGTTTGGTACAGAGACTGTTTTGCAGATGTATTTATGGTGGAAAGTTTGGTATGGAGACTGTGTTTCGCAGATGTATGTACGGTGGAGAGTTTGGTATGGAGACTGTGTCTTGCAGATGTATGTACGGTGGAGAGTTTGGTATAGAGACTGTGTTTTGCAGATGTATGTATGTGGAGAGTTTGGTACAGAGACTGTGTTTTGCAGATGTATGTACAGTGGAGAGTTTGGTATAGAGACTGTGTTTTGCAGATGTATGTGTGGAGGAGAGTTTGGTATAGAGACTGTGTTTTGCAGATGTATGTATGGTGGAGAGTATGGTACAGAGACTGTGTTTTGCAGATGTATGTACAGTGGAGAGTTTGGTATGGAAACTGTGTTTTGCAGATGTGTGTATGTGGAGAGTTTGGTACAGAGACTGTTTTGCAGATGTATTTATGGTGGAAAGTTTGGTATGGAGACTGTTTTGCAGATGTATGTACGGTGGAGAGTTTCGTATGGAGACTGTGTTTTGCAGATGTATGTACAGTGGAGAGTTTGGTATAGAGACTGTGTTTTGCAGATGTATGTATGATGGAGAGTATGGTACAGAGACTGTTTTGCAGATGTATTTAAGGTGGAAAGTTTGGTATGGAGACTGTGTTTTGCAGATGTATGTACGGTGGAGAGTTTGGTGTGGAGACTGTGTTTTGCAGATGTATGTACGGTGGAGAGTTTGGTATAGAGACTGTGTTTTGCAGATGTATTTATGGTGGAGAATTTGGTATGGAAACTGTGTTTTCCAGATGTGTGTATGTGGAGAGTTTGGTACAGAGACTGTTTTGCAGATGTATTTATGGTGGAAAGTTTGGTATGGAGACTGTTTTGCAGATGTATGTACGGTGGAGAGTTTGGTATGGAGACTGTGTTTTGCAGATGTATGTACGGTGCAGAGTTTGGTATGGAGACTGTGTTTCGCAGAGGAATGTACGGTGGAGAGTTTGGTATGGAGACTGTGTTTTGCAGATGTGTGTACGGTGCAGAGTTTGGTATGGAGACTGTGTTTTGCAGATGTATGTACGGTGGAGAGTTTGGTATAGAGACTGTGTTTTGCAGATGTATTTATGGTGGAAAGTTTGGTATGGAGACTGTGTTTTGCAGATGTATGTATGTGGAGAGTTTGGTACAGAGACTGTGTTTTGCAGATGTATTTATGGTGGAGAGTATGGTACAGAGACTGTGTTTTGCAGATGTATTTATGGTGGTAAGTTTGGTATGGAGACTGTGTTTTGCAGATGTATGTACGGTGGAGAGTATGGTATGGAGACTGTGTTTTGCAGATGTATTTATGGTGGAGAGTATGGTACAGAGACTGTGTTTTGCAGATGTATTTATGGTGGTAAGTTTGGTATGGAGACTGTGTTTTGCTGATGTATGTACGGTGGAGAGTATGGTATGGAGACTGTGTTTCGCAGATGTATGTACGGTGGAGAGTTTGGTAATGAGACTGTGTTTTGCAGATGTATGTACGGTGGAGAGTTTGGTATGGAGACTGATTCGCAGATATATGTACGGTGGAGAGTTTGGCATGGAGACTGTGTTTTGCAGATGTGTGTATGGTGGAGAGTTTGGTATAGTGACTGTGTTTTGCAGATGTATGTATGGTGGAGAGTATGGTACAGAGACTGTGTTTTGCAGATGTATTTATGGTGGTAAGTTTGGTATGGGGACTGTGTTTTGCAGATGTATGTACGGTGGAGAGTATGGTATGGAGACTGTGTTTTGCAGATGTATGCATGGTGGAGAGTTTGGTATGGAGACTGTGTTTCACAGATGTATGTACGGTGGAGAGTTTGGTAATGAGACTGTGTTTTGCAGATGTGTGTATGGTGGAGAGTTTGGTATAGAGACTGTGTTTTGCAGATGTATGTACGGTGGAGAGTTTGGTATGGAGACTGTTTCGCAGATATATGTACGGTGGAGAGTTTGGCATGGAGACTGTGTTTTGCAGATGTGTGTATGGTGGAGTGTTTGGTATAGGGACTGTGTTTTGCAGATGTATGTACGGTGGAGAGTTTGGTATGGAGACTGTGTTTTGCAGATGTATGTACAGTGGAGAGTTTGATATGGAAACTGTGTTTTGCAGATGTGTGTATGTGGAGAGTTTGGTACAGAGACTGTTTTGCAGATGTATTTATGGTGGAAAGTTTGGTATGGAGACTGTTTTGCAGATGTATGTACGGTGGAGAGTTTCGTATGGAGACTGTGTTTTGCAGATGTATGTACAGTGGAGAGTTTGGTATAGAGACTGTGTTTTGCAGATGTATGTATGATGGAGAGTATGGTACAGAGACTGTTTTGCAGATGTATTTAAGGTGGAAAGTTTGGTATGGAGACTGTGTTTTGCAGATGTATGTACGGTGGAGAGTTTGGTGTGGAGACTGTGTTTTGCAGATGTATGTACGGTGGAGAGTTTGGTATAGAGACTGTGTTTTGCAGATGTATTTATGGTGGAGAATTTGGTATGGAAACTGTGTTTTCCAGATGTGTGTATGTGGAGAGTTTGGTACAGAGACTGTTTTGCAGATGTATTTATGGTGGAAAGTTTGGTATGGAGACTGTTTTGCAGATGTATGTACGGTGGAGAGTTTGGTATGGAGACTGTGTTTTGCAGATGTATGTACGGTGCAGAGTTTGGTATGGAGACTGTGTTTCGCAGAGGAATGTACGGTGGAGAGTTTGGTATGGAGACTGTGTTTTGCAGATGTGTGTACGGTGCAGAGTTTGGTATGGAGACTGTGTTTTGCAGATGTATGTACGGTGGAGAGTTTGGTATAGAGACTGTGTTTTGCAGATGTATTTATGGTGGAAAGTTTGGTATGGAGACTGTGTTTTGCAGATGTATGTATGTGGAGAGTTTGGTACAGAGACTGTGTTTTGCAGATGTATTTATGGTGGAGAGTATGGTACAGAGACTGTGTTTTGCAGATGTATTTATGGTGGTAAGTTTGGTATGGAGACTGTGTTTTGCAGATGTATGTACGGTGGAGAGTATGGTATGGAGACTGTGTTTTGCAGATGTATTTATGGTGGAGAGTATGGTACAGAGACTGTGTTTTGCAGATGTATTTATGGTGGTAAGTTTGGTATGGAGACTGTGTTTTGCTGATGTATGTACGGTGGAGAGTATGGTATGGAGACTGTGTTTCGCAGATGTATGTACGGTGGAGAGTTTGGTAATGAGACTGTGTTTTGCAGATGTATGTACGGTGGAGAGTTTGGTATGGAGACTGATTCGCAGATATATGTACGGTGGAGAGTTTGGCATGGAGACTGTGTTTTGCAGATGTGTGTATGGTGGAGAGTTTGGTATAGTGACTGTGTTTTGCAGATGTATGTATGGTGGAGAGTATGGTACAGAGACTGTGTTTTGCAGATGTATTTATGGTGGTAAGTTTGGTATGGGGACTGTGTTTTGCAGATGTATGTACGGTGGAGAGTATGGTATGGAGACTGTGTTTTGCAGATGTATGCATGGTGGAGAGTTTGGTATGGAGACTGTGTTTCACAGATGTATGTACGGTGGAGAGTTTGGTAATGAGACTGTGTTTTGCAGATGTGTGTATGGTGGAGAGTTTGGTATAGAGACTGTGTTTTGCAGATGTATGTACGGTGGAGAGTTTGGTATGGAGACTGTTTCGCAGATATATGTACGGTGGAGAGTTTGGCATGGAGACTGTGTTTTGCAGATGTGTGTATGGTGGAGTGTTTGGTATAGGGACTGTGTTTTGCAGATGTATGTACGGTGGAGAGTTTGGTATGGAGACTGTGTTTTGCAGATGTATGTACAGTGGAGAGTTTGATATGGAAACTGTGTTTTGCAGATGTGTGTATGTGGAGAGTTTGGTACAGAGACTGTTTTGCAGATGTATTTATGGTGGAAAGTTTGGTATGGAGACTGTGTTTCGCAGATGTATGTACGGTGGAGAGTTTGGTATGGAGACTGTGTTTTGCAGATGTATGTACGGTGGAGAGTTTGGAATAGAGACTGTGTTTTGCAGATGTATGTATGTGGAGAGTTTGGTACAGAGACTGTGTTTTGCAGATGTATGTACAGTGGAGAGTTTGGTATAGAGACTGTGTTTTGCAGATGTATGTGTGGAGGAGAGTTTGGTATAGAGACTGTGTTTTGCAGATGTATGTATGGTGGAGAGTATGGTACAGAGACTGTGTTTTGCAGATGTATGTACAGTGGAGAGTTTGGTATGGAAACTGTTTTGCAGATGTGTGTATGTGGAGAGTTTGGTACAGAGACTGTTTTGCAGATGTATTTATGGTGGAAAGTTTGGTATGGAGACTGTTTTGCAGATGTATGTACGGTGGAGAGTTTCGTATGGAGACTGTGTTTTGCAGATGTATGTACAGTGGAGAGGTTGGTATAGAGACTGTGTTTTGCAGATGTATGTATGATGGAGAGTATGGTACAGAGACTGTTTTGCAGATGTATTTAAGGTGGAAAGTTTGGTATGGAGACTGTGTTTCGCAGATGTATGTACGGTGGAGAGTTTGGTATGGAGACTGTGTTTTGCAGATGTATGTACGGTGGAGAGTTTGGTATAGAGACTGTGTTTTGCAGATGTATGTATGTGGAGAGTTTGGTACAGAGACTGTGTTTTGCAGATGTATGTACAGTGGAGAGTTAGGTATAGAGACTGTGTTTTGCAGATGTATGTGTGGAGGAGAGTTTGGTATAGAGACTGTGTTTTGCAGATGTATGTATGGTGGAGAGTATGGTACAGAGACTGTGTTTTGCAGATGTATGTATGGTGGAGAGTATGGTACAGAGACTGTGTTTTGCAGATGTATGTACAGTGGAGAGTTTGGTATGGAAACTGTGTTTTGCAGATGTGTGTATGTGGAGAGTTTGGTACAGAGACTGTTATGCAGATGTATTTATGGTGGAAAGTTTGGTATGGAGACTGTTTTGCAGATGTATGTACGGTGGAGAGTTTCGTATGGAGACTGTGTTTTGCAGATGTATGTACAGTGGAGAGGTTGGTATAGAGACTGTGTTTTGCAGATGTATGTATGATGGAGAGTATGGTACAGAGACTGTTTTGCAGATGTATTTAAGGTGGAAAGTTTGGTATGGAGACTGTGTTTTGCAGATGTATGTGTGGAGGAGAGTTTGGTATAGAGACTGTGTTTTGCAGATGTATGTATGGTGGAGAGTATGGTACAGAGACTGTGTTTTGCAGATGTATGTACAGTGGAGAGTTTGGTATGGAAACTGTGTTTTGCAGATGTGTGTATGTGGAGAGTTTGGTACAGAGACTGTGTTTTGCAGATGTATCTACAGTGGAGAGTTTGGTATAGAGACTGTGTTTTGCAGATGTATGTACAGTGGAGAATTTGGTATGGAAACTGTGTTTTCCAGATGTGTGTATGTGGAGAGTTTGGTACAGAGACTGTTTTGCAGATGTATTTATGGTGGAAAGTTTGGTATGGAGACTGTTTTGCAGATGTATGTATGATGGAGAGTATGGTAGAGAGACTGTTTTGCAGATGTATTTATGGTGGAAAGTTTGGTATGGAGACTGTTTTGCAGATGTATGTACGGTGGAGAGTTTGGTATGGAGACTGTGTTTTGCAGATGTATGTACGGTGCAGAGTTTGGTATGGAGACTGTGTTTCGCAGAGGAATGTACGGTGGAGAGTTTGGTATGGAGACTGTGTTTTGCAGATGTGTGTACGGTGCAGAGTTTGGTATGGAGACTGTGTTTTGCAGATGTATGTACGGTGGAGAGTTTGGTATAGAGACTGTGTTTTGCAGATGTATTTATGGTGGAATGTTTGGTATGGAGACTGTGTTTTGCAGATGTATGTATGTGGAGAGTTTGGTACAGAGACTGTGTTTTGCAGATGTATTTATGGTGGAGAGTATGGTACAGAGACTGTGTTTTGCAGATGTATTTATGGTGGTAAGTTTGGTATGGGGACTGTGTTTTGCAGATGTATGTATGGTGGAGAGTATGGTACAGAGACTGTGTTTTGCAGATGTATGTACAGTGGAGAGTTTGGTATGGAAACTGTGTTTTGCAGATGTGTGTATGTGGAGAGTTTGGTACAGAGACTGTGTTTTGCAGATGTATCTACAGTGGAGAGTTTGGTATAGAGACTGTGTTTTGCAGATGTATGTACAGTGGAGAATTTGGTATGGAAACTGTGTTTTCCAGATGTGTGTATGTGGAGAGTTTGGTACAGAGACTGTTTTGCAGATGTATTTATGGTGGAAAGTTTGGTATGGAGACTGTTTTGCAGATGTATGTATGATGGAGAGTATGGTAGAGAGACTGTTTTGCAGATGTATTTATGGTGGAAAGTTTGGTATGGAGACTGTTTTGCAGATGTATGTACGGTGGAGAGTTTGGTATGGAGACTGTGTTTTGCAGATGTATGTACGGTGCAGAGTTTGGTATGGAGACTGTGTTTCGCAGAGGAATGTACGGTGGAGAGTTTGGTATGGAGACTGTGTTTTGCAGATGTGTGTACGGTGCAGAGTTTGGTATGGAGACTGTGTTTTGCAGATGTATGTACGGTGGAGAGTTTGGTATAGAGACTGTGTTTTGCAGATGTATTTATGGTGGAATGTTTGGTATGGAGACTGTGTTTTGCAGATGTATGTATGTGGAGAGTTTGGTACAGAGACTGTGTTTTGCAGATGTATTTATGGTGGAGAGTATGGTACAGAGACTGTGTTTTGCAGATGTATTTATGGTGGTAAGTTTGGTATGGAGACTGTGTTTTGCAGATGTATGTACGGTGGAGAGTATGGTATGGAGACTGTGTTTTGCAGATGTATTTATGGTGGAGAGTATGGTACAGAGACTGTGTTTTGCAGATGTATTTATGGTGGTAAGTTTGGTATGGAGACTGTGTTTTGCTGATGTATGTACGGTGGAGAGTATGGTATGGAGACTGTGTTTCGCAGATGTATGTACAGTGGAGAGTTTGGTAATGAGACTGTGTTTTGCAGATGTGTGTATGGTGGAGAGTTTGGTATAGAGACTGTGTTTTGCAGATGTATGTACGGTGGAGAGTTTGGTATGGAGACTGAATCGCAGATATCTGTACGGTGGAGAGTTTGGCATGGAGACTGTGTTTTGCAGATGTGTGTATGGTGGAGAGTATGGTATAGTGACTGTGTTTTGCAGATGTATGTATGGTGGAGAGTATGGTACAGAGACTGTGTTTTGCAGATGTATTTATGGTGGTAAGTTTGGTATGGGGACTGTGTTTTGCAGATGTATGTACGGTGGAGAGTATGGTATGGAGACTGTGTTTTGCAGATGTATGTATGGTGGAGAGTTTGGTATGGAGACAGTGTTTCACAGATGTATGTACGGTGGAGAGTTTGGTAATGAGACTGTGTTTTGCAGATGTGTGTATGGTGGAGAGTTTGGTATAGAGACTGTGTTTTGCAGATGTATGTACGGTGGAGAGTTTGGTATGGAGACTGTTTCGCAGATATATGTACGGTGGAGAGTTTGGCATGGAGACTGTGTTTTGCAGATGTGTGTATGGTGGAGAGTTTGGTATAGGGACTGTGTTTTGCAGATGTATGTACGGTGGAGAGTTTGGTATGGAGACTGTGTTTTGCAGATGTATGTACGGTGCAGAGTTTGGTATGGAGACTGTGTTTCGCAGATGTATGTACGGTGCAGAGTATGGTATGGAGACTGTGTTTTGCAGATGTATGTACAGTGGAGAGTTTGGTATGGAAACTGTGTTTGGCAGATGTGTGTATGTGGAGAGTTTGGTACAGAGACTGTGTTTTGCAGATGTATGTACAGTGGAGAGTTTGGTATAGAGACTGTGTTTTGCAGATGTATGTGTGGAGGAGCGTTTGGTATAGAGACTGTGTTTTGCAGATGTATGTATGGTGGAGAGTATGGTACAGAGACTGTGTTTTGCAGATGTATTTATGGTGGAAAGTTTGGTATGGAGACTGTGTTTTGCAGATGTATGTACGGTGGAGAGTATGGTATGGAGACTGTGTTTTGCAGATGTATGTACGGTGGAGAGTATGGTATGGAGACTGTGTTTTGCAGATGTATGTACAGTGGAGAGTTTGGTATGGAAACTGTGTTTTGCAGATGTGTGTATGTGGAGAGTTTGGTACAGAGACTGTGTTTCGCCGATGTATGTACAGTGGAGGGTTAGGTATAGAGACTGTGTTTTGCAGATGTATGTGTGGAGGAGAGTTTGGTATAGAGACTGTGTTCTGCAGATGTATGTACGGTGGAGAGTTTGGTATAGAGACTCTGTTTTGCAGATTTATGTGTGGAGGAGAGTTTGGTATGGAGACTGTGTTTTGCAGATGTATGTATGGTGGAGAGTATGGTACAGAGACTGTGTTTTGCAGATGTATTTATGGTGGTAAGTTTGGTATGGAGACTGTGTTTTGCAGATGTATGTACGGTGGAGAGTATGGTATGGAGACTGTGTTTTGCAGATGTATGTACGGTGGAGAGTATGGTATGGAGACTGTGTTTTGCAGATGTATGTACAGTGGAGAGTTTGGTATGGAAACTGTGTTTTGCAGATGTGTGTATGTGGAGAGTTTGGTACAGAGACTGTGTTTCGCCGATGTATGTACAGTGGAGGGTTAGGTATAGAGACTGTGTTTTGCAGATGTATGTGTGGAGGAGAGTTTGGTATAGAGACTGTGTTTTGCAGATGTGTGTACGGTGCAGAGTTTGGTATGGAGACTGTGTCTTGCAGATGTATATACGGTGGAGAGTTTGGTATAGAGACTGTGTTTTGCAGATGTATTTATGGTGGAAAGTTTGGTATGGAGACTGTGTTTTGCAGATGTATGTATGTGGAGGGTTTGGTATAGAGACTGTGTTTTGCAGATATATGTGTGGAGGAGAGTTTGATATGGAAACTATGTTTTGCAGATGTATGTATGTGGAGAGTTTGATATAGAGACTGTGTTTTGCAGATGTATGTACAGTGGAGAGTTTGATATGGAAACTGTGTTTTGCAGATGTGTGTATGTGGAGAGTTTGGTACAGAGACTGTTTTGCAGATGTATTTATGGTGGAAATTTTGGTATGGAGACTGTGTTTCGCAGATGTATGTACGGTGGAGAGTTTGGTATGGAGACTGTGTTTTGCAGATGTATGTACGGTGGAGAGTTTGGTATAGAGACTGTGTTTTGCAGATGTATGTATGTGGAGAGTTTGGTACAGAGACTGTGTTTTGCAGATGTATGTACAGTGGAGAGTTTGGTATAGAGACTGTGTTTTGCAGATGTATGTGTGGAGGAGAGTTTGGTATAGAGACTGTGTTTTGCAGATGTATGTATGGTGGAGAGTATGGTACAGAGACTGTGTTTTGCAGATGTATGTACAGTGGAGAGTTTGGTATGGAAACTGTGTTTTGCAGATGTGTGTATGTGGAGAGTTTGGTACAGAGACTGTTTTGCAGATGTATTTATGGTGGAAAGTTTGGTATGGAGACTGTTTTGCAGATGTATGTACGGTGGAGAGTTTCGTATGGAGACTGTTTTGCAGATGTATGTACAGTGTAGAGTTTGGTATAGAGACTGTGTTTTGCAGATGTATGTATGATGGAGAGTATGGTACAGAGACTGTTTTGCAGATGTATTTAAGGTGGAAAGTTTGGTATGGAGACTGTGTTTCGCAGATGTATGTACGGTGGAGAGTTTGGTATGGAGACTGTTTCGCAGATATATGTACGGTGGAGAGTTTGGTATGGAGACTGTGTTTTGCAGATGTGTGTATGGTGGAGAGTTTGGTATAGGGACTGTGTTTTGCAGATGTTTGTACGGTGGAGAGTTTGGTATGGAGACAGTGTTTTGCAGATGTATGTACGGTGGAGAGTTTGGTATGGAGACTGTGTTTCGCAGATGTATGTACGGTGGAGAGTTCGGTATGGAGACTGTGTTTTGCAGATGTGTGTATGGTGGAGAGTTTGGTATAGAGACTGTGTTTTGCAGATGTATGTGTCGAGGAGAGTTTGGTATAGAGACTGTGTTTTGCAGATGTATGTATGGTGGAGAGTATGGTACAGAGACTGTGTTTTGCAGATGTATGTATAGTGGAGAGTTTGGTATGGAAACTGTGTTTTGCAGATGTCTGTATGTGGAGAGTTTGGTACAGAGACTGTGTTTTGCAGATGTATGTACAGTGGAGAGTTTGGTATGGAGACAGTGTTTTGCAGATGTATGTACGGTGCAGAGTTTGGTATGGAAACTGTGTTTCGCAGATGTATGTACGGTGGAGAGTATGGTATGGAGACTGTGTTTTGCAGATGTATTTATGGTGGAGAGTATGGTACAGAGACTGTGTTTTGCAGATGTATTTATGGTGGTAAGTTTGGTATGGAGACTGTGTTTTGCAGATGTATGTACGGTGGAGAGTATGGTATGGAGACTGTGTTTTGCAGATGTATGTATGGTGGAGAGTATGGTACAGAGACTGTGTTTTGCAGATGTATTTATGGTGGTAAGTTTGGTATGGGGACTGTGTTTTGCAGATGTATGTACGGTGGAGAGTTTGGTACAGAGACTGTGTTTTGCAGCTGTATGTACAGTGGAGAGTTTGGTATAGAGACTGTGTTTTGCAGTTGTATGTATGGTGGAGAGTATGGTATAGAGACTGTGTTTTGCAGATGTATGTACAGTGGAGAGTTTGGTATGGGGACTGTGTTTTGCAGATGTGTGTATGTGGAGAGTTTGGTACAGAGACTGTGTTTTGCAGATGTATGTACAGTGGAGAGTTTGGTATAGAGACTGTGTTTTGCAGATGTATGTGTGGAGGAGAGTTTGGTATAGAGACTGTGTTTTGCAGATGTATGTATGGTGGAGAGTATGGTACAGAGACTGTGTTTTGCAGATGTATGTACAGTGGAGAGTTTGGTATGGAAACTGTGTTTTGCAGATGTGTGTATGTGGAGAGTTTGGTACAGAGACTGTGTTTTGCAGATGTATGTACAGTGGAGAGTTTGGTATAGAGACTGTGTTTTGCAGATGTACGTACGGTGGAGAGTTTGGTATGGAGACTGTTTTGCAGATATATGTACGGTGGAGAGTTTGGTATGGAGACTGTGTTTTGCAGATGTATGTACGGTGCAGAGTTTGGTATGGAGACTGTGTTTCGCAGATGTATGTACGGTGGAGAGTTTGGTATGGAGACTGTGTTTTGCAGATGTGTGTATGGTGGAGAGTTTGGTATAGAGACTGTGTTTTGCAGATGTATGTGTCGAGGAGAGTTTGGTATAGAGACTGTGTTTTGCAGATGTATGTATGGTGGAGAGTATGGTACAGAGACTGTGTTTTGCAGATGTATGTACAGTGGAGAGTTTGGTATGGAAACTGTGTTTTGCAGATGTGTGTATGTGGAGAGTTTGGTACAGAGACTGTGTTTTGCAGATGTATGTACAGTGGAGAGTTTGGTATAGAGACTGTGTTTTTCAGATGTATGTATGTGGAGAGTTTGGTATAGAGACTGTGTTTTGCAGATGGATGTACAGTGGAGAGTTTGGTATGGAAACTGTGTTTTGCAGATGTGTGTATGTGGAGAGTTTGGTACAGAGACTGTTTTGCAGATGTTTTTATGGTGGAAAGTTTGGTATGTAGACTGTTTTGCAGATGAATGTACAGTGGAGAGTCTGGTATGGAAACTGTGTTTTGCAGATGTGTGTATGTGGAGAGTTTGGTACAGAGACTGTGTTTTGCAGCTGTATGTACAGTGGAGAGTTTGGTATAGAGACTGTGTTTTGCAGTTGTATGTATGGTGGAGAGTATGGTATAGAGACTGTGTTTTGCAGATGTATGTACAGTGGAGAGTTTGGTATGGGGACTGTGTTTTGCAGATGTGTGTATGTGGAGAGTTTGGTACAGAGACTGTGTTTTGCAGATGTATGTACAGTGGAGAGTTTGGTATAGAGACTGTGTTTTGCAGATGTATGTGTGGAGGAGAGTTTGGTATAGAGACTGTGTTTTGCAGATGTATGTATGGTGGAGAGTATGGTACAGAGACTGTGTTTTGCAGATGTATGTACAGTGGAGAGTTTGGTATGGAAACTGTGTTTTGCAGATGTGTGTATGTGGAGAGTTTGGTACAGAGACTGTGTTTTGCAGATGTATGTACAGCGGAGAGTTTGGTATAGAGACTGTGTTTTGCAGATGTATGTACGGTGGAGAGTTTGGTATGGAGACTGTTTCGCAGATATATGTACGGTGGAGAGTTTGGTATGGAGACTGTGTTTTGCAGATGTATGTACGGTGCAGAGTTTGGTATGGAGACTGTGTTTCGCAGATGTATGTACGGTGGAGAGTTTGGTATGGAGACTGTGTTTTGCAGATGTGTGTATGGTGGAGAGTTTGGTATAGAGACTGCGTTTTGCAGATGTATGTGTCGAGGAGAGTTTGGTATAGAGACTGTGTTTTGCAGATGTATGTATGGTGGAGAGTATGGTACAGAGACTGTGTTTTGCAGATGTATGTACAGTGGAGAGTTTGGTATGGAAACTGTGTTTCGCAGATGTATGTACGGTGGAGAGTATGGTATGGAGACTGTGTTTTGCAGATGTGTGTATGGTGGAGAGTTTGGTATAGAGATTGTGTTTTGCAGATGTATGTGTCGAGGAGAGTTTGGTATGGAGACTGTGTTTTGCAGATGTATGTATGGTGGAGAGTATGGTACAGAGACTGTTTTGCAGATGTATGTACAGTGGAGAGTTTGGTATGGAAACTGTGTTTTGCAGATGTGTGTATGTGGAGAGTTTGGTATGGAGACTGTGTTTTGCAGCTGTATGTACAGTGGAGAGTTTGGTATAGAGACTGTGTTTTGCAGTTGTATGTATGGTGGAGAGTATGGTATAGAGACTGTGTTTTGCAGATGTATGTACAGTGGAGAGTTTGGTATGGGGACTGTGTTTTGCAGATGTGTGTATGTGGAGAGTTTGGTACAGAGACTGTGTTTTGCAGATGTATGTACAGTGGAGAGTTTGGTATAGAGACTGTGTTTTGCAGATGTATGTGTGGAGGAGAGTTTGGTATAGAGACTGTGTTTTGCAGATGTATGTATGGTGGAGAGTATGGTACAGAGACTGTGTTTTGCAGATGTATGTACAGTGGAGAGTTTGGTATGGAAACTGTGTTTTGCAGATGTGTGTATGTGGAGAGTTTGGTACAGAGACTGTGTTTTGCAGATGTATGTACAGTGGAGAGTTTGGTATAGAGACTGTGTTTTGCAGTTGTATGTATGGTGGAGAGTATGGTATAGAGACTGTGTTTTGCAGATGTATGTACAGTGGAGAGTTTGGTATGGGGACTGTGTTTTGCAGATGTGTGTATGTGGAGAGTTTGGTACAGAGACTGTGTTTTGCAGATGTATGTACAGTGGAGAGTTTGGTATAGAGACTGTGTTTTGCAGATGTATGTGTGGAGGAGAGTTTGGTATAGAGACTGTGTTTTGCAGATGTATGTATGGTGGAGAGTATGGTACAGAGACTGTGTTTTGCAGATGTATGTACAGTGGAGAGTTTGGTATGGAAACTGTGTTTTGCAGATGTGTGTATGTGGAGAGTTTGGTACAGAGACTGTGTTTTGCAGATGTATGTACAGTGGAGAGTTTGGTATAGAGACTGTGTTTTGCAGATGTACGTACGGTGGAGAGTTTGGTATGGAGACTGTTTTGCAGATATATGTACGGTGGAGAGTTTGGTATGGAGACTGTGTTTTGCAGATGTATGTACGGTGCAGAGTTTGGTATGGAGACTGTGTTTCGCAGATGTATGTACGGTGGAGAGTTTGGTATGGAGACTGTGTTTTGCAGATGTGTGTATGGTGGAGAGTTTGGTATAGAGACTGTGTTTTGCAGATGTATGTGTCGAGGAGAGTTTGGTATAGAGACTGTGTTTTGCAGATGTATGTATGGTGGAGAGTATGGTACAGAGACTGTGTTTTGCAGATGTATGTACAGTGGAGAGTTTGGTATGGAAACTGTGTTTTGCAGATGTGTGTATGTGGAGAGTTTGGTACAGAGACTGTGTTTTGCAGATGTATGTACAGTGGAGAGTTTGGTATAGAGACTGTGTTTTTCAGATGTATGTATGTGGAGAGTTTGGTATAGAGACTGTGTTTTGCAGATGGATGTACAGTGGAGAGTTTGGTATGGAAACTGTGTTTTGCAGATGTGTGTATGTGGAGAGTTTGGTACAGAGACTGTTTTGCAGATGTATTTATGGTGGAAAGTTTGGTATGTAGACTGTTTTGCAGATGAATGTACAGTGGAGAGTCTGGTATGGAAACTGTGTTTTGCAGATGTGTGTATGTGGAGAGTTTGGTACAGAGACTGTGTTTTGCAGCTGTATGTACAGTGGAGAGTTTGGTATAGAGACTGTGTTTTGCAGTTGTATGTATGGTGGAGAGTATGGTATAGAGACTGTGTTTTGCAGATGTATGTACAGTGGAGAGTTTGGTATGGGGACTGTGTTTTGCAGATGTGTGTATGTGGAGAGTTTGGTACAGAGACTGTGTTTTGCAGATGTATGTACAGTGGAGAGTTTGGTATAGAGACTGTGTTTTGCAGATGTATGTGTGGAGGAGAGTTTGGTATAGAGACTGTGTTTTGCAGATGTATGTATGGTGGAGAGTATGGTACAGAGACTGTGTTTTGCAGATGTATGTACAGTGGAGAGTTTGGTATGGAAACTGTGTTTTGCAGATGTGTGTATGTGGAGAGTTTGGTACAGAGACTGTGTTTTGCAGATGTATGTACAGCGGAGAGTTTGGTATAGAGACTGTGTTTTGCAGATGTATGTACGGTGGAGAGTTTGGTATGGAGACTGTTTCGCAGATATATGTACGGTGGAGAGTTTGGTATGGAGACTGTGTTTTGCAGATGTATGTACGGTGCAGAGTTTGGTATGGAGACTGTGTTTCGCAGATGTATGTACGGTGGAGAGTTTGGTATGGAGACTGTGTTTTGCAGATGTGTGTATGGTGGAGAGTTTGGTATAGAGACTGCGTTTTGCAGATGTATGTGTCGAGGAGAGTTTGGTATAGAGACTGTGTTTTGCAGATGTATGTATGGTGGAGAGTATGGTACAGAGACTGTGTTTTGCAGATGTATGTACAGTGGAGAGTTTGGTATGGAAACTGTGTTTCGCAGATGTATGTACGGTGGAGAGTATGGTATGGAGACTGTGTTTTGCAGATGTGTGTATGGTGGAGAGTTTGGTATAGAGATTGTGTTTTGCAGTTGTATGTATGGTGGAGAGTATGGTATAGAGACTGTGTTTTGCAGATGTATGTACAGTGGAGAGTTTGGTATGGGGACTGTGTTTTGCAGATGTGTGTATGTGGAGAGTTTGGTACAGAGACTGTGTTTTGCAGATGTATGTACAGTGGAGAGTTTGGTATAGAGACTGTGTTTTGCAGATGTATGTGTGGAGGAGAGTTTGGTATAGAGACTGTGTTTTGCAGATGTATGTATGGTGGAGAGTATGGTACAGAGACTGTGTTTTGCAGATGTATGTACAGTGGAGAGTTTGGTATGGAAACTGTGTTTTGCAGATGTGTGTATGTGGAGAGTTTGGTACAGAGACTGTGTTTTGCAGATGTATGTACAGTGGAGAGTTTGGTATAGAGACTGTGTTTTGCAGATGTATGTACGGTGGAGAGTTTGGTATGGAGACTGTTTCGCAGATATATTTACGGTGGAGAGTTTGGTATGGAGACTGTGTTTTGCAGATGTATGTACGGTGCAGAGTTTGGTATGGAGACTGTGTTTCGAAGATGTATGTACGGTGGAGAGTTTGGTATGGAGACTGTGCTTTGCAGATGTGTGTATGGTGGAGAGTTTGGTATAGAGACTGTGTTTTGCAGATGTATGTGTCGAGGAGAGTTTGGTATAGAGACTGTGTTTTGCAGATTTATGTATGGTGGAGAGTATGGTACAGAGACTGTGTTTTGCAGATGTATGTACAGTGGAGAGTTTGGTATGGAAACTGTGTTTTGCAGATGTGTGTATGTGGAGAGTTTGGTACAGAGACTGTGTTTTGCAGATGTATGTACAGTGGAGAGTTTGGTATAGAGACTGTGTTTTTCAGATGTATGTATGTGGAGAGTTTGGTATAGAGACTGTGTTTTGCAGATGGATGTACAGTGGAGAGTTTGGTATGGACACTGTGTTTTGCAGATGTGTGTATGTGGAGAGTTTGGTACAGAGACTGTTTTGCAGATGTTTTTATGGTGGAAAGTTTGGTATGTAGACTGTTTTGCAGATGAATGTACAGTGGAGAGTCTGGTATAAAGACTGTGTTTTGCAGATGTATGTATGGTGGAGAGTTTGGTATGGAGACTGTGTTTTGCAGATGTATGTACGGTGCAGAGTTTGGTATGGAGACTGTGTTTCGCAGATGTATGTACGGTGGAGAGTTTGGTATGGAGACTGTGTTTTGCAGCTGTGTGTATGGTGGAGAGTTTGGTATAGAGACTGTGTTTTGCAGATGTATGTACGGTGGAGAGTTTGGTATGGAGACTGTGTTTCGCAGATGTATGTACGGTGGAGAGTCTGGTATAAAGACTGTGTTTTGCAGATGTATGTACGGTGGAGAGTTTGGTATGGAGACTGTGTTTTGCACATGTATGTACGGTGCAGAGTTTGGTATGGAGACTGTGTTTTGCAGATGTATGTACGGTGGAGAGTTTGGTATACAGACTGTGTTTTGCAGATGTATGTGCGGAGGAGAGTTTGGTACAGAGACTGTGTTTTGCAGATGAGTGTATGGTGGAGAGTTTGGTATAGAGACTGTGTTTTGCAGATGTATGTACGGTGGAGAGTTTGGTATACAGACTGTGTTTTGCAGATGTATGTATGGTGGAGAGTATGGTACAGAGACTGTGTTTTGCAGATGTATTTATTGTGGAAAGTTTGGTATGGAGAATGTGTTTTGCAGATGAATGTATGTGGAGAGTTTGGTATAGAGACTGTGTTTTGCTGATGTATGTACAGTGGAGAGTTTGGTATAGAGACTGTGTTTTGCAGATGTATTTGTGGAGGAGAGTTTGGTATAAAGACTGTGTTTTGCAGATGTATGTATGGTGGAGAGTATGGTACAGAGACTGTGTTTTGCAGATGTATGTACAGTGGAGAGTTTGGTATGGAAACTGTGTTTTGCAGATGTGTGTATGTGGAGAGTTAGCTACAGAGACTGTGTTTTGCAGATGTATGTACAGTGGAGAGTTTGGTATAGAGACTGTGTTTTGCAGATGTATGTACAGTGGAGAATTTGGTATGGAAACTGTGTTTTCCAGATGTGTGTATGTGGAGAGTTTGGTAGAGAGACTGTTTTGCAGATGTATTTATGGTGGAAAGATTGGTATGGATACTGTTTTGCAGATGTATGTATGGTGGAGAGTATGGTACAGAGACTGTGTTTTGCAGATGTATTTATGGTGGAAAGTTTGTTATGGAGACTGTGTTTTGCAGATGTATGTACGGTGGAGAGTATGGTATGGAGACTGTGTTTTGCAGATGTATGTACGGTGGAGAGTTTGGTATGGAGACTGTGTTTCGCAGATGCATGTACGGTGGAGAGTTTGGTAATGAGACTGTGTTTTGCAGATGTGTGAATGGTGGAGAGTTTGGTATAGAGCCTGTGTTTTGCAGATGTATGTACGGTGGAGAGTTTGGTATGGAGACTGTTTCGCAGATATATGTACGGTGGAGAGTTTGGTATGGAGACTGTGTTTTGCAGATGTGTGTATGGTGGAGAGTTTGGTATAGGGACTGTGTTTTGCAGATGTATGTACGGTGGAGAGTTTGGTATGGAGACTGTGTTTTGCAGATGTATGTACGGTGGAGAGTTTGGTATGGATACTGTGTTTCGCAGATGTATGTACGGTGGAGAGTTTGGTATGGAGACTGTGTTTTGCAGATGTGTGTATGGTGGAGAGTTTGGTATAGAGACTGTGTTTTGCAGATGTATGTGTCGAGGAGAGTTTGGTATAGAGACTGTGTTTTGCAGATGTATGTATGGTGGAGAGTATGGTACAGAGACTGTGTTTTGCAGATGTATGTATAGTGGAGAGTTTGGTATGGAAACTGTGTTTTGCAGATGTGTGTATGTGGAGAGTTTGGTACAGAGACTGTGTTTTGCAGATGTATGTACAGTGGAGAGTTTGGTATAGAGACTATGTTTTGCAGATGTATGTATGTGGAGAATTTGGTATAGAGACTGTGTTTTGCAGATGGATGTACAGTGGAGAGTTTGGTATGGAAACTGTGTTTTGCAGATGTGTGTATGTGGAGAGTTTGGTATAGAGATTGTTTCGCAGATGTATTTATGGTGGAAAGTTTGGTATGGAGACTGTGTTTTGCAGATGTATGTATGTGGAGAGTTTGGTATAGAGACTGTGTTTTGCAGATGTATGTACAGTGGAGAGTTTGGTATGGAAACTGTGTTTTGCAGATGTGTGTATGTGGAGAGTTTGGTACAGAGACTGTGTTTTGCAGATGTATGTGTGGATGAGAGTTTGGTATGGAGACTGTGTTTTGCAGATGTATGTACGGTGGAGAGTTTGGTATGGAGACTGTGTTTTGCAGATGTATGTACGGTGGAGAGTTGGGTATGGAGACTGTGATTCGCAGATGTATGTACGGTGGAGAGTTTGGTAATGAGACTGTGTTTTGCAGATGTGTGTATGGTGGAGAGTTTGGTATAGAGACTGTGTTTTGCAGATGTATGTACGGTGGAGAGTTCGATATGGAGACTGTTTCGCAGATATATGTACGGTGGAGAGTTTGGTATGGAGACTGTGTTTTGCAGATGTGTGTATGGTGGAGAGTTTGGTATAGGGACTGTGTTTTGCAGATGTATGTACGGTGGAGAGTCTGGTATAAAGACTGTGTTTTGCAGATGTATGTATGTTGGAGAGTTTGGTATGGAGACTGTGTTTTGCAGATGTATGTACGGTGCAGAGTTTGGTATGGAGACTGTGTTTTGCAGATGTATGTACGGTGGAGAGTTTGGTATGGAGTCTGTGTTTCGCAGATGTATGTACGTTGGAGAGTTTGGTATGGGGACTGTGTTTTGCAGATGTGTGTATGGTGGAGAGTTTGGTATAGAGACTGTCTTTTGCAGATGTATGTACAGTGGAGAGTTTGGTATGGAGACTGTTTTGCAGATGTATGTACGGTGCAGAGTTTGGTATGGAGACTGTTTCGCAGATATATGTACGGTGGAGAGTTTGGCATGGAGACTGTGTTTTGCAGATGTGTGTATGGTGGAGAGTTTGGTATAGGGACTGTGTTTTGCAGATGTATGTACGGTGGAGAGTTTGGTATGGAGACTGTGTTTTGCAGATGTATGTACGGTGCAGAGTTTGGTATGGAGACTGTGTTTCGCAGATGTATGTACGGTGGAGAGTTTGGTATGGAGACTGTGTTTTGCAGATGTGTGTATGGTGGAGAGTTTGGTATAGAGACTGTGTTTTGCAGATGTATGTGTCGAGGAGAGTTTGGTATAGAGACTGTGTTTTGCAGATGTATGTATGTGGAGAGTTTGGTATAGAGACTGTGTTTTGCAGATGGATGTACAGTGGAGAGTTTGGTATGGAAACTGTGTTTTGCAGATGTATGTATGTGGAGAGTTTGGTACAGAGACTGTTTTGCAGATGTTCTTATGGTGGAAAGTTTGGTATGGAGACTGTTTTGCAGATGTATGTACGGTGGAGAGTCTGGTATAAAGACTGTGTTTTGCAGATGTATGTATGGTGGAGAGTTTGGTATGGAGACTGTGTTTTGCAGATGTATGTACGGTGCAGAGTTTGGTATGGAGACTGTTTCGCAGATATATGTACGGTGGAGAGTTTGGTATGGAGACTGTGTTTTGCAGATGTATGTACGGTGCAGAGTTTGGTATGGAGACTGTGTTTCGCAGATGTATGTACGGTGGAGAGTTTGCTAATGAGACTGTGTTTTGCAGATGTGTGAATGGTGGAGAGTTTGGTATAGAGACTGTGTTTTGCAGGTGTATGTACGGTGGAGAGTATGGTATGGAGACTGTGTTTTGCAGATGTATGTACGGTGGAGAGTTTGGTATGGAGACTGTGTTTCGCAGATGTATGTACGGTGGAGAGTTTGGTAATGAGACTGTGTTTTGCAGATGTGTGAACGGTGGAGAGTTTGGTATAGAGACTGTGTTTTGCAGATGTATGTACGGTGGAGAGTTTGGTATGGAGACTGTTTCGCAGATATATGTACGGTGGAGAGTTTGGTATAGAGACTGTGTTTTGCAGATGTATGTACGGTGGAGAGTTTGGTATGGATACTGTGTTTCGCAGATGTATGTACAGTGGAGAGTCTGGTATAAAGACTGTGTTTTGCAGATGTATGTACGGTGGAGAGTTTGGTATGGAGACTGTGTTTTGCAGATGTATGTACGGTGCAGAGTTTGGTATGGAGACTGTGTTTTGCAGATGTATGTACGGTGGAGAGTTTGGTATACAGACTGTGTTTTGCAGATGTATGTGTGGAGGAGAGTTTGGTACAGAGACTGTGTTTTGCAGATATATTTACAGTGGAGAGTTTGGTATAGAGACTGTGTTTTGCAGATGTATGTACGGTGGAGAGTTTGGTATGGAGACTGTGTTTTGCAGATCTATTTACATTGGAGAGTTTGTTATAGAGACTGTGTTTTGCAGATGTATGTGTGGAGGAGAGTCTGGTGCGGTGTATCTAATGCCCTGGATTGTAAGCGGCTGCGGTTGGGGGTGGTGTTTGTAGAATCAGCCTGCTCGTTCATGGGACAAATTTCCCTACAAACAAATTGCAGTTTTCCAGGAAGGCAACGTTGATCAGAAAGGGCCCTCAACTCACCAGACATGACCTCTCCTCATTCCTACCACTGGGGCTGCATCACAGGAGCCTCATTCTCTTGAATTTTTAGGAACAGCTTCTTCTCCCTGCACCATCAGATTTCTGAACGGTCCAAGAGCCCATCCTCAGTAACTCAATAACCCTCATTTATTTTGCTCATAAATGTTTGCAACTTATGTTAATCTTTTTTGTTATTGCACAATATTTCTGCTGAAACACAATTTTCACAACACATGTCATTGATAATAAACCTGAATCTGGCAGATGCACTGAGGTAACGTGGGTTGGGGGGTGTTACTGGCCGTCAGTGTATCCCATGGTGGAGGTCCTCACACCGTGTTTTGTGTGGGGGGGCAGAGTTTGAAATTCAGAGCCAGCGAGGATTTCCAGATCAGGACGGTGTGTGAGCTGGAGGGGATCCTGGCACACTCTGCCCTTGACCTTCCAGGTATGGACGTGGTAGTGAGGAGCCGTAGGGACCAGACATGATCATTGAGGGAAAGTCCCCACCAACGTGCTTTGAGATGGTGTGACTGACGTTTACTTTCTGAACAGTATCGGTCAAGGAGCATAATCCAGTTTGGGCAGTTCGGCGGCAGGACGTGCACTGATGTCCTGTCAGAGCAGCAGCCATGTCCTGTCACGGGCAACTGTGAGGAGGAGCCCGTCAACTGTGGAACAAACTTCCAGTGCCATGACGGTAATGCAACTCCGTGAGTTTGTGATGAGTGTAAGTGTGAGAGTGAATGGTCTGTGTGTGAGAGAGAGAGAACGGTCTGTGTGTGAGAGAGAGAGAACGGTCTGTCTGTGTGTGAGAGAGAGTCTGTCTGTGTGAGAGAGAGAGAACGGTCTGTCTGTGTGAGAGAGAGAACGGTCTATCTGTGAGAGAGAGAACGGTCTGACTGTGTGAGAGAGAGAACGGTCTGTCCGTGTGAGAGAGAGAGAACGGTCTGTCTGTGTGTGAGAGAGAACGGTCTGTCTGTGTGAGAGAGAACGGTCTGTCTGTGTGAGAGAGAACGGTCTGTCTGAGAGAGAGAGAACGGTCTGTCTGTGTGAGAGAGAACGGTCTGTCTGTGAGAGAGAGAATGGTCTGTCTGTGTGAGAGAGAACGGTCTGTCTGTGAGAGAGAGAGAGAACGGTCTGTCTGTGTGAGGGAGAACGGTCTGTCTGTGTGAGGGAGAGAACGGTCTGTCTGTGTGAGGGAGAGAATGGTCTGTCTGTGAGAGAGAGAACGGTCTGTCTGTGTGAGAGAGAGAATGGTCTGTCTGTGTGAGAGAGAAAACGGTCTGTCTGTGTGAGGGAGAGAATGGTCTCTGAGAGAGAGAGAGAACGGTCTGTCTGTGAGAGAGAGAAAACTGTCTGTCTGTGTGAGGGAAAGAATGGTCTGTCTGTGAGAGAGAGAGAACGGTCTGTCTGTGTGAGGGAGAGAACGGTCTGTCTGTGAGAGAGAGAGAATAGTCTGTCCGTGTGAGAGAGAGAGAACAGTCTGTCTGTGTGAGGGAGAGAACGGTCTGTCTGTGTGAGGGAGAAAATAGTCTGTCTGTGTGAGGGAAAGAATGGTCTGTCTGTGAGAGAGAGAGAACGGTCTGTCTGTGTGAGAGAGAGAGAACGGTCTGTCTGTGTGAGAGAGAGTGAACGGTCTGTCCGTGTGAGAGAGAGAGAACGGTCTGTCTGTGAGAGAGAGAGCATGGTCTGTGTGTGAGGGAGTGAACGGTCTGTCTGTGTGAGGGAGAGAATGGTCTCTCTGTGAGAGAGAGAGAGAACGGTCTGTCTGTGAGAGAGAGAAAACTGTCTGTGTGAGGGAAAGAATGGTCTGTCTGTGAGAGAGAGAGAACGGTCTGTCTGTGTGAGAGAGAGAATAGTCTGTCCGTGTGAGAGAGAGAGAATGGTCTGTCTGTGTGAGGGAGAGAATGGTCTGTCTGTGAGAGAGAGAGAACGGTCTGTCTGTGTGAGAGAGAACGGTCTGTCTGTGTGAGAGAGAGAACGGTCTGTCTGTGTGAGAGAGAGGAGAACGGTCTGTCTGTGTGAGGGAGTGAACGGTCTGTCTGTGTGAGGGAGAGAACGGTCTGTCTGTGTGAGGGAGAGAATGGTCTCTCTGTGAGAGAGAGAATGGTCTGTCTGTGTGAGAGAGAGAGAATGGTCTGTCTGTGTGAGAGAGAGAATGGTCTGTCTGTGTGAGAGAGAGAGAACGGTCTGTCTGTGTGAGGGAGAGAACGGTCTGTCTGTGTGAGGGAGAGAATGGTCTGTCTGTGTGAGAGAGAGAATAGTCTGTCCGTGTGAGAGAGAGAGAACGGTCTGTCTGTGTGAGGGAGAGAACGGTCTGTCTGTGTGAGGGAGAAAACAGTCTGTCTGTGTGAGGGAAAGAATGGTCTGTCTGTGAGAGAGAGAGAACGGTCTGTCTGTGTGAGAGAGAGTGAACGGTCTGTCTGTGAGAGAGAGAGTGAACGGTCTGTCTGTGTGAGAGAGAGAGAATGGTCTGTCTGTGTGAGAGAGAGAACGGTCTGTCTGTGAGAGAGAGAGAACGGTCTGTCTGTGAGAGAGAGAACGGTCTGTCCGTGTGAGAGAGAGAGAACGGTCTGTCCGTGTGAGAGAGAGAGAACGGTCTGTCTGTGTGAGAGAGAGAACGGTCTGTCTGTGAGAGAGAGAACGGTCTGTCTGTGTGAGAGAGAGAACGGTCTGTCTGTGAGAGAGAGAACGGTCTGTCTGTGAGAGAGAGAACGGTCTGTCTGTGTGAGAGAGAGAACGGTCTGTCTGTGAGAGAGAGAACGGTCTGTCTGTGAGAGAGAGAACGGTCTGTCTGTGTGAGAGAGAGAACGGTCTGTCTGTGAGAGAGAGAATGGTCTGTCTGTGAGAGAGAGAACGGTCTGTCTGTGTGAGAGAGAGAGAACGGTCTGTCTGTGTGTGAGAGAGAGAACGGTCTGTCTGTGAGAGAGAGAACGGTCTGTCTGTGTGAGGGAGAGAACGGTCTGTCTGTGTGAGAGAGAGAGAACGGTCTGTCCATGTGAGAGAGAGAGAGAACGGTCTGTCTGTGAGAGAGAGAACGGTCTGTCTGTGAGAGAGAGAGAACGGTCTGTCTGTGTGAGAGAGAGAACGGTCTGTGTGAGCGAGAGAGAACGGTCTGTCTGTGTGAGAGAGAGAACGGTCTGTGTGAGATAGAGAACGGTCTGTGTGTGAGAGAGAGAGAACGGTCTGTCTGTGTGAGGGAGAGAACGGTCTGTGTGTGAGAGAGAGAGAACGGTCTGTCTGTGTGAGAGAGAGAACGGTCTGTCTGTGTGAGGGAGAGAACGGTCTGTCTGTGAGAGAGAGAACGGTCTATCTGTGAGGGAGAGAACGGTCTGTCTGTGCGAGAGAGAGAATAGTCTGTCCGTGTGAGAGAGAGAGAATGGTCTGTCTGTGTGAGGGAGAGAATGGTCTGTCTGTGAGAGAGAGAGAACGGTCTGTCTGTGTGAGAGAGAACGGTCTGTCTGTGTGAGAGAGAGAACGGTCTGTCTGTGTGAGAGAGAGGAGAACGGTCTGTCTGTGTGAGGGAGTGAACGGTCTGTCTGTGTGAGGGAGAGAACGGTCTGTCTGTGTGAGGGAGAGAATGGTCTCTCTGTGAGAGAGAGAATGGTCTGTCTGTGTGAGAGAGAGAGAATGGTCTGTCTGTGTGAGAGAGAGAATGGTCTGTCTGTGTGAGAGAGAGAGAACGGTCTGTCTGTGTGAGGGAGAGAACGGTCTGTCTGTGTGAGGGAGAGAATGGTCTGTCTGTGTGAGAGAGAGAATAGTCTGTCCGTGTGAGAGAGAGAGAACGGTCTGTCTGTGTGAGGGAGAGAACGGTCTGTCTGTGTGAGGGAGAAAACAGTCTGTCTGTGTGAGGGAAAGAATGGTCTGTCTGTGAGAGAGAGAGAACGGTCTGTCTGTGTGAGAGAGAGTGAACGGTCTGTCTGTGAGAGAGAGAGTGAACGGTCTGTCTGTGTGAGAGAGAGAGAATGGTCTGTCTGTGTGAGAGAGAGAACGGTCTGTCTGTGAGAGAGAGAGAACGGTCTGTCTGTGAGAGAGAGAACGGTCTGTCCGTGTGAGAGAGAGAGAACGGTCTGTCCGTGTGAGAGAGAGAGAACGGTCTGTCTGTGTGAGAGAGAGAACGGTCTGTCTGTGAGAGAGAGAACGGTCTGTCTGTGTGAGAGAGAGAACGGTCTGTCTGTGAGAGAGAGAACGGTCTGTCTGTGAGAGAGAGAACGGTCTGTCTGTGTGAGAGAGAGAACGGTCTGTCTGTGAGAGAGAGAACGGTCTGTCTGTGAGAGAGAGAACGGTCTGTCTGTGTGAGAGAGAGAACGGTCTGTCTGTGAGAGAGAGAATGGTCTGTCTGTGAGAGAGAGAACGGTCTGTCTGTGTGAGAGAGAGAGAACGGTCTGTCTGTGTGTGAGAGAGAGAACGGTCTGTCTGTGAGAGAGAGAACGGTCTGTCTGTGAGAGAGAGAGAACGGTCTGTCTGTGTGAGAGAGAGAACGGTCTGTGTGAGCGAGAGAGAACGGTCTGTCTGTGTGAGAGAGAGAACGGTCTGTGTGAGATAGAGAACAGTCTGTGTGTGAGAGAGAGAGAACGGTCTGTCTGTGTGAGGGAGAGAACGGTCTGTGTGTGAGAGAGAGAGAACGGTCTGTCTGTGTGAGAGAGAGAACGGTCTGTCTGTGTGAGGGAGAGAACGGTCTGTCTGTGTGAGAGAGAGAGAACGGTCTGTCCATGTGAGAGAGAGAGAGAACGGTCTGTCTGTGAGAGAGAGAACGGTCTGTCTGTGAGAGAGAGAGAACGGTCTGTCTGTGTGAGAGAGAGAACGGTCTGTGTGAGCGAGAGAGAACGGTCTGTCTGTGTGAGAGAGAGAACGGTCTGTGTGAGATAGAGAACGGTCTGTGTGTGAGAGAGAGAGAACGGTCTGTCTGTGTGAGGGAGAGAACGGTCTGTGTGTGAGAGAGAGAGAACGGTCTGTCTGTGTGAGAGAGAGAACGGTCTGTCTGTGTGAGGGAGAGAACGGTCTGTCTGTGAGAGAGAGAACGGTCTATCTGTGAGGGAGAGAACGGTCTGTCTGTGCGAGAGAGAACGGTCTGTCTGTGTGAGAGAGAGAACGGTCTGTCTGTGAGAGAGAGAACGGTCTGTCTGTGAGAGTGAGAGAGCGGTCTGTCTGTGAGAGTGAGAACAGTCTGTGAGAGAGAGAGAAAGAACAGTCTGTGTGAAAGAGAGAACAGTCTGTGTGAGAGAGAGAACAGTCTGTCTGTGAGAGAGAGAGAGCGGTCTGTCTGAGAGAGAGAACGGTCTGTCTGTGTGAGAGAGAGAGAGCGGTCTGTCTGTGTGTGTGAGAGAACGGTCTGTCTGTGAGAGAGAGAACGGTCTGTCTGTGTGAGGGAGGGCAGTCTGTCTGTGTGTGTGAGAATGGTGTTCTTGTGTGTTTGAGTGAGAGGTGTTTATTCTGTGTGTGTGTGTGCGTGTGTGAGAGAGATGTGTGGGTGTTGTTGAGTGTTGCTATGATGCATGAGTGTGTGTGTGAGAGAGAGTTATGTGTGTCAGAGGCGTGTACAGTGCCTTTAAAACGTTTTCCACCCCCTTGGAAGTTTTCATGTTTTATTGTTTTACAACAGTAAATCACAGTGGATTTAATTTGGCTTTTTTTTACACTGAATGTACGAAATACTGTCTTGAATCTTCTAAATACATATAATAATTGCTGACTTGAAGGGGGTGAATACTTAAGCAATCAATTATTTTGTGCTTTATGTTTGTAAATAATTTAGATCACTTTGTGGAGATCTGTTTTCATTTTGACACAAGAGAGTCTTTTCCTGTTGATCAGTGTCAAAAAGGCCAAATTAAATGCACGGTGATTCAATATGGTAAGGCAATAAAACATGAAAATTTCCAGGGGGTGGAACACTTTTTATAGCACTATATGTGTATTGGAAGGTGTATATCGGGAGGGGGGTGTCTGTGTGCAGTAAGTCTACAGTGCCTGTTTATGGTTGTACAGCAAGTTCTGTATGAACAACTGTAGCAGTGTGATTATGTTATACTGCTGTACTGCACATAGCCTCTATTGCAATTCAGTAATACTTACAGTCCTATGTATTGTATACCCTACAGTCTGACAGTACAGGCGAACCCTGAGTTATGGCTGGGCATATCCTACAGTCTGATAGTACAGGCGAACCCTGAGTTATGGCTGGGCATATCCTACAGCATGACAGTACAGGCAAACCCTGAGTTGTGGCTGGGCATATTCCTACAGTCTGACACTACAGGTGAACCCTGAGTTATGGCTGGGCATATCCTACAGTGTGACAGTACAGGCAAACCCTGAGTTATGGCTGAGTTGGGTATAAAAATACACTCTTACAGATTTCCTGGATCATGATCTGAAAATCTGAGAAATGGAATAAATTTGTTCCTGTGGAATTCACATGGAATGGGAATAAACCGATATACAAAATAGAATTTTATCAACTCATAGATTTGCACAGATGATGCAACCCCATTCCGGAAATCATGATATGGACTGTTGTCTATATCGACAAGTAGATTGTGATGTCAAGAGTCCATCTTACCGTAGTTGCTCAGAAAACTGAGGAAATTCAACGTGTCTCCATCAACCGTCACCATTCTTTACAGATGCATCCCAGAAAGTGCCCAGGGTTCACTGCTTGGTCTGGTGAAAGCTCTGCACATGTCTGCAAGAGACTGCGGGGAGCTGTGAACACAGCTCAGACACCACAGAAACCAGCCTCCCCTCCAAAAACTCTGTCCACACTTCTTCCTGCTTGAGTAAAGCAAGCAACATAATCAAAGACCTCACCCACCCCAGGCATTTTCTCTTCCATTGGGCAGAAGATACAAAGCCTGAAAGCACGTCTCACCAGGGTCTAGGACAGTTTCACCACCTCACTGGCACTTCACAGGGATGTGTGCTGAGCCCCCTCTCTCTACACCCATGCAACACACATAAAATGCTGAAGGAACCCTGAAACATCAACTGGACTATTCCAGCGAAGTATTCCAGCTAGTTGAGTGGTGCCGCAGCAACAACCTGGCACTCAATGTCAACAAGACCAAAGAGCTGACTGTGGACTTCAGAAAGGGTAGAACGAGGGAACACAAACCGATCCTCATCGAGCGATCAGAATCAAAAAGGGGAGAAAATACAGTACTCGATGTGCGGAGTATAGGAAATAAGGTGGATGATCTTGTAGCACAATTACAGATTGTCAGGTATGATGTTGTGGCCATCACTGAATCATGGCTGAAGGATGGTTGTAGCTGGGAGCTGAATGACCAAGGTTACACATTGTATCAGAGGGATAGGAAGGTAGGCAGAGGGGGTGGTGTGGCTCTTCTGGAAAAGAATGGCATCAAATCAGTGGAAAGATGTGATATACGATTGGAAGATGTTGAATCCTTGTAGGCTGAGTTGAATTGAATTGATTTTATTACTTAATAAGCATGAGTAAAAATCTTTATATTATCTCTCTGTCTAAATGTGCAATGTGCAATTTATAGTAATTTATAATAAATATTATGTACAACAGGACAGTCAATATAACATAGAAATACAGTTATGTCAGCACGAGTCTGATGGCCTAGTGGAAGAAGCTGTCCCAGAGCCTGTTTGTCCTGGCTTTTATATAATCGTATAACCATATAACAATTACAGCATGGAAACGGGCCATCTCAGCCGTGCCGACGCTTACTCTCACCTAGTCCCTCTGACCCGCACTCAGCCCATAACCCTCCATTCCTGTCCTGTCCATATACCTATCCAATTTTACTTTAAATGACAATATCAAACCTGCCTCTACCACTTCTACTGGAAGCTTGTTCCACACAGCTACCACTCTTTGAGTAAAGAAATTCCCCCTCATGTTACCCTTAAACTTTTGCCCCCAACTCTCAAATCATGTCCTCTTGTTTGAATCTCCCCTACTCTCAATGGAAAAAGCCTATCCACGTCAACTCGATCTATCCCCCTCATTATTTTACATACCTCTATCAAGTCCCCTCTCAACCTTCTATACTCCAAAGAATAAAGACCTAATTTGTTCAGCCTTTCCCTGTAACTTAGGTGCTGAAACCTAGGTAACATTCCAGTAAATCTTCTCTGTACTCTCTCTAATTTGTTAACATCTTTCCTATAATTCGGTGACCAGAACTGTACACAATACTCCAAATTTGGCCTCACCAATGCCTTGTACAATTTTAACATTACATCCCAACTCCTATACTCAATGCTCTGATTTATAAAGGCCAGCATACCAAAAGCTTTCTTCACCACCCTATCCACATGAGATTCCACCTTCAGGAACTATGCACCATTATTCCTAGATCACTCTGTTCCACTGCATTCTTCAATGCCCTACCATTTACCATGTATGTCCTATTTGGATTATTCCTACCAAAATGTAGCACCTCACACTTATCAGCATTAAACTCCATCTGCCATCTTTCAGCCCATTCTTCTAACTGGCCTAAATCTCTCTGCAAGCTTTGAAAACCTACTTCATTATCCACAATGCCACCTATTTTAGTATCATCTGCATACTTACTAATCCAATTTACCACCCCATCATCCAGATCATTAATGTAGATGACAAACAACATTGGACCCAGTACAGATCCCTGAGGCACACCACTAGTCACCAACCTCCAACCTGACAAACAGTTATCCACCACTACTCTCTGGCTTCTCCCATCCAGCCACTGTTGAATCCATTTTACTACTTCAATGGTAATACCTAACGATTGAACCTTCCTAACTAACCTTTCGTGCAGAACCTTGTCAAAGGCCTTACTGAAGTCCATATAGACAACATTCACTGCTTTACCCTCATCAACTTCCCTTGTAACCTCTTCAAAAAATTCAATAAGATTTGTCAAACGTGAACTTCCACACACAAATCCATGCTGACTGTTCCTAATCAGACCTTGTCTATCCAGATAATTATAAATACCATCTCTAAGAATACTTTCCATTAATTTACTGACCACTGACATCAAACTGACAAGCCTATAATTGCTAGGTTTACTCTTAGAACCCTTTTTAAACAATGGAACCACATGAGCAATACACCAATCCTCTGGCACCATCCCCGTTTCTAATGACATTTGAAATATTTCTGTCAGAGCCCCTGCTATTTCTACACTAACTTCCCTCAAGGTGCTATGGAATATCCTGTCAGGACCTGGAGATTTATCCACTTTTATATTCCATAAAATTGCCAGTACTTCCTCCTCTTTAATTTTCATAGTTTCCATAACTTCCCTACTTGTTTCCCTTACCTTACACAATTCAATATCCTTCTCCTTAGTGAATACCGAAGAAAAGAAATTATTCAAAATCTCACACTAGCTGTCCACTCTGATTCTCGAAGGGACCAATTTTATCCCTCACTATCCTTTTGCTATTAATATAACTGTAGAAACCCTTCAGATTTATTTTCAAACAACAACACACACAAAATGCTGGTGGAACACAGCAGGCCAGGCAGCATCTATAGGGAGAAGCACTGTCGACGTTTTGGGCAGAGACTCTTCATCAGGACTAACCGATTAGGACTTTGATGGCAGTTATATACAAATCTCCCAACAGTAGCTGGGATGTGGACCACAGATTACAACAGGAAATAGAAAAGGCATGTAAAAAGGGCAATGTTGTGATAGTCATGGGGGATTTCAACATGAAGGTTGATTGGGAAAACCAAGTTGGTAAACACAAGAGAGTGAGTGTGGTAAATGCCCAAGAGAGTGAGTGTGGCTTTTTAGAGCAGTTTGTCATTGAGCCTACTAGGGGATCAGCTCTACTGGATTGGGTGTTATGTAAGTGAACCAGAGGAGATTAGGGAGCTCAAGGTAAAAGAACCCTTAGGAGCCAGTGATCACAGTATGATTGGGTTGAACTTAAAATTTGATAGGGAGCAAGTAAAGTCTGATGTAGCAGTATTTCAGTGGAGTAAGGGAAATTACAGTGGTATGAGAGAGGAGTTGGCCAAAGTAAACTGGAAGGAGCTGCTGGCAGGGATAACAGCAGAGCAGCAATGGCGTGCGTTTCTGTGAAAAATGAAGAAGATGCTGGACATGTGTATTCCAAAAATGAAGAAATACTCAATTGGCAAAATAGCGCAACCGTGGCTGACAAGGGAAGTCAAAGCTAATGTAAAAGCAAAAGAAAGGGCATAGAACAAAGTTAAACTCAGCAGGAAGACAGAGGATTGGGAAGCTTTTAAAGACCTAGAGAGGAACTAAAAGAACCATTAGGAGTGAAAAGATGAAATATGAAGTCAAGTCAGCAAACAATATCAAAGTGGATAGTAAAAGCTTTCTCAAGTATGTAAAAAATAAAAGAGAGATGAGAGTGGATATAGGACTACTAGAAAATGAGGCTAGAGAAATAATAATGGGGGACAAGGAGATGGCAGATGAACTAATGAAGTACTTTGCATCAGTCTTCACTATGGAAGACACTAACAGTATGCCTGATGTTGAAGGGTGTGAGGGAAGAGAAGTGAGTGCAGTTACTGTTACAAGCGAAAAGATGCTCGAAAAGTTATAAGGCCAAAGGGTACATAAGTTACCTGGACCAGAGGAACTGCACCCTTGGGTTCTTAGAGAGGTAGCAGTAGAGATTGTGGAGGCATTAGTAATGATCTTTCAAAAATCATTGGACTCTGGCATGGTGCCGGAGGACTGGAAAATTACAATTGTCACCCCACTCACTAAGAAGGGAGGGAAGCAGCAGAAAGGAAATTATAGACCAGTTAGCCTGACCTCAGTGGTTGAGAAAATGTTGGAGTCAATCGCTAAGGATAAGGTTATAGAGTACTTGATGACACAGGACAAAGTCAGCATGGTTTCCTTAAGGGGAAAACTTGCCTGACAAACTTGCTGGAATTCTTTGAGGAGATTACAAATATGATAGATAAAGGGGATGCAGTGGATGTTGTATATTTGGATGTTCAGACGGACTTTGACAAGGTGTCACACATGAGGCTGCTTACCAAGTTTAGAGCCTATGGTCTTACAGGAAAGCTACTGGGATGGTTAGAGCATTGGCTGATTGGTAGAGGCAGCGAGTGGGAATAAAAGGATCCTTTTCCGGTTGACTGCCAGTGACTAGTGGTGTTCCACAGGGGTCCATGTTGGGACCACTTGTCTTTATGCTCTATCAGTGATTTAGATGATGGAATAGATGGTTTTGTTGCCAAGTTTGTAGATGATACAAAGATTGGTGGAGGGGCAGGTAGTGTTGAGGAAACAGGAAGGCTGCAGAAGGACTTAGACAGATTAGGAGAATGGGCAAGAAAGTGGCAAATAAAATACAATGTTGGAAAATGCATGGTCATGCACTTTGGTAATAGAAATAAATGTGTAGACTATTTTCTAAATGGGGAGAAAATCCAAAAATCTGAGATTCAGATGGACTTGGGAATCCTTGTACAGAACACCCTGAAGGTTAACTTGCAGGTAGAGTTGGTGGTGAGGAAGGCAAATGCCATGTTAGCATTCATTTCAAGAGGTCTAGAATACAAGAGCAGGGATGTGATGCTGAGGCTTTATAAGGCACTGGTGAGGCCTCACCTTGAGTATTGTGAACAGTTTTGGGCCCCTCATCTTGGAAAAGATGTGCTGGCATTGAAGAGGATCCAGAGGAAGTTCACAAGGATGACTCCAGGAATGAAAGGTCTATCATACGAGGAGCGTTTGTTGGCTCTGGGTCTGTACTCATTGGAATTCAGAAGGATGAGGTTTCCCATGGTGGGGAGTCTAGGACAAGGGGACACAAGATAGAGGGGTGGCCATTTAAAACAAGGATGTGGAAAAATTTCTTGGGTGGTGAACTTGTGGCATTTTTTACCATAGGCAGCTGTGGAGGCCAGGTCATTAGGGGTATTTAAGGCAGAGCTTGACAGGTTCTTGATTGGACAGGGCATCAAAGGTTACGGGGAGAAGGCCAGGGGGTGGGGCTGAAAAGGGGAGGAAAGGATCAGCCAAATGGCCCAATTCTGCCTCTATGTCTTATGGTCTTATATTGATGCAGCTATGAAGAAGGCAAGACAGAAGCTATATTTCACTTGGAGTTTGAGGAGATTTGGTTTGTCAACAAAACACTTGAAAACTTGTACAAATGCATCATGGAGAGCATTCTGACTGGCTGTATTGTGGTGGGGGTGGGGACTACTTCACAAGATCGAAATAAGTTGCAGAAACTTGTAAAATTAGTCATCTTTGTCATGGGCACCAGCCTGGGGGGTATCCAGGACATCTTCAGGGAGCGGTGCCTTAGGAAGGATCCCCATCACCCAGGACGTGCCCTCTTCACACGGTTACCGTCAAGAAGGAGGTACAGAAGCCTGAAGGCACACACTTCTTCCCCTCTCCCATCTGATTTCTTTTTTAAAAAATTTTTAGAAATTAGTTTTTACAATGGAAAAAAACCCAATGAAGAAGAAGTTTGTAAAGTGCAAAGGTTTGTCCATCATCATCGATGAAGACCTCAACACCATTAGTACTTTTTACGAGGTCGAGTTGCGAGCTCGACACTCAACGAGGCACGGATGGAAAGTGTGCCCAGGTGACTGGATTCGCACTCAGGAACCTTCACTCCGGAGTCCGGCACTGATGTCACTGCACCACCAGCCAGCTGATGATGGTGTTGAGACTAGCGCTTTTGGGTTTAAGTGAGGGAGAGTTGTGCAGTGTCAGCCTCAACTCTCTCGCGATGACCAGAACGTCTTCTGTGTCTAGTCATGCTCTACACGTTCCACGACGCTTGCAGAGACTGCCTTCTTGACCGTTGGACCTTCCATTGGTCTCGTCTGCTCAATCCACTGGATTCTGTCTTCACCTGCTGGGATAGGCATCTCCCTATCTCACCAGGGGTCTGAGACCCGTCTGTTACCCTCACCTGGTTTTGCTGGCTTGTCGAAGCCGTTGCCCAGGGTGTGACCACCGTCACATGTAAACAGCTACAGGGAGCCACAGATGAGAACCGAGTGCTGGGTGCCAACCAAAGGTGGACAAACCGCCTGAAAAGGACGCGACAGGTTCCCACACCAGAGGTGCTACCCCTCCATGACACCCCATACACCCCACAATGCAAAACAAAGGTATCAAATGTACAGTTCATAACAGTTAACAAAAAAGCACCCATGGTAGAATCATATATAGTTAGTTACCACCCCACCCTCCCATTGCCTGACTCCATGCCAACCTTACAATATATAGGAAAGTTAAACAGAACTTTTATCTCCACAGAGCTGTATTTATAAAAAGAAGGTATATTGCCTACTACCTAATCTATAATATGTTTACACATCAAAAGCCATAAATCTTAACTGAAAGAAGCAGAAAGTAAGGGATTTAAATGCGGAAGAGGAAAAAGTGATGGACTTTTAATCTAAGCAAGAATTATGAAAATATTCACGAGATGGTCCCCACACCCTTTGGAACTTTATGTCCGAATTAAGGAGTGAATAATGAATCTTTTCAAGCTCTAAGCAGGACATAATGTCTCTGAGCATTGAGCATGAGTGGGTGGGGCAGCATCTCTCCACCTAAGCAGGACTGCATCTGGCTAAAAGAGAGGTGAAAGACAGTGCACGACGTTTAGTCGGACTCAGATGCGTGTCAACCTCTCCTGAGGTGCCGAAAAGAGCAATCAGAGGGTTAGGTTCCAAATAGTAATTAAGTATATGGGATAAAGTTTGAAAGACATCTCTCCAGTATTTCTCCAAGCCAGGACAAGTCCAATACATATGAATAAGGGAAGCCTCGCCCCCGTTACACTTGTCGCAACAGGGACTAATGTCTGGATAGATACACGATACTTTAGTTTTAGTCGTATGAGCCCTGTGTACAACCTAAACTGTAACAGACAATGGCAAGCACATAAAGAAGTTGAATTAACTGACTTGAGAATTGAATCCCGTACATCATCAGACAAAGGAAAATTTAAATCTTGCTCCTAGGCAGTTTTAATTTTGTCAAGGGGTGGGCTCGCCACAAAGTTGCTAACTTATCTCGAATAGTAGATAATGGATTTACACAATGGATTCATGCAAAGAAACAAGTCAACATTTTTATCGGGTATCTCAGGGAAGTTTGATACTAAAGTGTTGATAAAATGTCTAATCTGGAGATATTTAAAGAAATGAGTGTTGGGTAGATTGAACTTTGCAGACAATTGTTCAAAAGATGCAAAGCGGTTGTTTATAAAAAGATCTTCTAAGCACCTAATGCCTTTTCTGTGCCAGACTTGAAATGTTAAATCATGCACAGAAGGCTGAAAGAGGTGATTATGTAAGATAGGACTAAAGAGAGAGAAACCGTGAAGACCATTACACTTTGTACACTGAGCCCATATTCTCAACGTGTGCCTGATAACAGGATTAACAATTGGTTTGAGCAGATGGCAAGGAAGTGCAGAGAAAGAGAAATTCTTCTTGCAATTCAACTCCATTGCCACTCATATTGGGCAGTCAGACCAATTATGAAAGTAAGACCAAAAAATAAGAGAACGTATGTTGGTTGCCCAGTAATATAAGCGGAAATTGGGCAAGGCCATACCCCCTACACTTTTAGGTTTTTGAAGGTCAACTTTATTTAATCAGGGACGTATGCCCTTCCATATATAGGACAAAATAATTGAGTCTAATGAGTCGAAGAAAGCTTCAGAAATAAAAATTGGTAAAGATTGAAATAAGTATAAAATTTTAGGAAGGATATACATTTTAGCGACATTAATACAACCCATCAGAGTTATAGACAGGGGTGACCATTGTACTAGACTCTTTTTTATATGATTTAAGAGTTTAGTAAAATTTTCTCCAAAAGGGCATTTATAGTTCCTTGGTACTGTAATGCCAAAGTAAGTAAATTGATTATTCATTACTTTAAGAGGGAGGCTGTAAAACTCTAACATTTGTGCTGCTCTGTTTATTGGGAAGAGCTCACTCTTATGTAAATTAAGTTTGTATCTGGAAAACTGGCTAAGTTTGTTAAGGAGAAAAAACATTGGGGATAAGGAGGTAGTCGGGTTTGATATAAAAAGTAAAAGATCATCAGCATGAAGAGAGACTTTCTACTCAACACCCCCCTCCAAATCCCCATCAGATCAGTGCAATTGCCAATGGCTCTGTGGCCAGATCAAAGAGTAAGGGATTTAAAGGGTACCCTTGCCGGGTGCCACGTTAAAGGCTGAAAGGTTGGGATTACTGAGAGTTAGTCAAAACAGAGGCAGTGAGATGGGAGTATAACAATTTATTCCACATAACAAAATTTTGTCCAAGATCAAATTTTTCTAAATCCGCAAAGAGATAGTTCCACTCCATACAATCAAAAGCTTTCTCCACGTCTAAAGAAATGACACATTCAGGAATCCCAGCTGAAGGTGAGTATAAGATATTAAATAGACATCATATATTGATAAAAGGGAGACAATTTTTAATAAAACCAGTTTGGTCTTCAGAAACAATTAAAGGTAGAATGTTCTCCAATCTATGGGACAAAACTAGCCAAAATTGTAACATGAACATTTAACAAAGAGATCGGGCTATATGAAGAAGACTCTGTTGGACCTTTGCCTTTTTTCACTAAAGGAATGATACATGCCACATTAAATGATGCTGACAACTTACCTTGTTTAAACCAGTCAGATAAGGCCGAGGTTAGTTGAGGTGAAAGCAATGAGGAAAATGATTTATAGAATTCTACAGAGGACCCATCAGGTCCAGGAGATTTACCAGTCTGCTGTATAGAAATGGCTGAGGATATTTCCTCTAGTGATATTGGCTCATTCAGCTTTGTTTTGAGATCAGGAGAAAGTGTAGGAGTATTTAGACTATTTAAGAAATTCTCCACCAAAACGTTCTCATTTAAAGATTCAGAAATATAGAGTCGGGAATAAAAATTCCTGAATGTGTCATTGATTTCAGAGTGATTCTAGGTAATATTCCTATTTCCCATTCAAATTCTTGTAATGTGTTGTTTAACTTCAAAGTGTCTTAGTTGGTTGACTAACAATTTACTAGATTTACCACCACGGATATAAAATCAGCTCTTACTTTCCAAAAGTTGGCGTTCAATTGGGTGAGTGGATATAAGGTCAAACTTAGTTTGAAGTTCCTCTCGTTTCTTAATACAGCTCCGGATTTTTGGTTTGAGCATATAGTTGGTCTGTTTCTTTGATTTGATTGACCAGATCTAATCGCTCTTTATAGGTCCTTCTTTTCAAATTCGCAGAGTAGGAAATTATTTGACCCCTTAAGTATGCTTCCATAACATCCCAAATAACCAGACTTGAAGTTTCCGATGATATGTTAGTACTTGGGAAAAAATTAACTGGTCCTCCATAAATTTTACAAAATCATTATCTGACAGTAAGGTCGAAATAAAACACCAATGCTTATATATTTGTGGAGAACCAGGAAGAATTATAGACAGGGTGACTGGGGCATGATCTGAAGTCATTATACTCTGATAGTCACAAGAATGGACAGATGGGATCAACTTATTATCAATTAAAAAGTAATCAATTCTAGTAAAAGTGTGATGAACATGTGAAAAAAATGAATGATCTCTCTCATTTGGGTGGAGAAAATGCCATACATCGAAGATACCATAATTGGAAAGGAAGGACTGAATTAATGAAGCAGATTTGCTTGGTAGTCTGGGAATAGAAGACGATTGATCCAAAACTGGATTTAACCACCAGTTAAAGTCGCCACCCAATATGAGAGAATATGAACTCAACTCGGGCAATAGAGAGTAGAAACGATCAAAAAACTCCACATCATCTGAATTGGGAGCATATAGGTTAGCCAACATTACCAATGTATTATATGATTTCCCTGAGACAATGATGAAACAACCGTTTGTATCTGATACTTTGTTATGGAGCTCAAAGGGAACATTTGGATTTATGAGAATTGAGACCCCCCCCCCTGCTTTAGCCTGAAAAATAGAATGGAAGTGCTGCCCCGCCCATCTTGAATGAGACGAGAGTAATCAGAACTACGAATGTGTGTTACTTGCAAAAAAGCATTTGCTGCATTAAGATGTGAAAACACCTTCCTTCTTTTAAAAGGATGGTTCAATCCCTTAACATTCCAGCTTACCAAATTCAACGGACTAACCATTGTCCTTTAAAAAGATACTAGATAATAGGCATAAGCAATGTCAGAAATTCGAATAACAGCTCTGGGACAAAAGTATAAAACAAAGAAAAACAGGACAAAAATATGTCCTGAATAACAAAAATATCTAAAGATTCTATGAATGATATTGCCAACAGAGTTCCCTCCCAACCCACAGCAAGACAGCTACTGAAAAACAGCAGCAAGCTCTTCAAAAAGTTGTCTCATGACATCATCATCAGCTCCGCCTTTTATCAATTTAAAAAAACAAAACTTTTAGCACTCCAGACTAATATTATACTTTGTGAAAAATAGAGCAATTCCTCCAAAATTTATTAAGCATGACTCAAAGTAATAATCCAAAAAAATATAAACTAGTATTTAGAAAAAGAAAGATAAAAACAAGTAAACAGACTTTACCCAACGAACCACTGTAAAAAAAAATTCACTGAATTGAAAAAAAAATCACAGAAGAATACTGGAATAAAATTAATGCTCCTCCGCTAATCTAGCTTATCAGACCGAATCCGAAGAAATCAAAGTAATAGGGCAGCTATCAATAAATTTCTGAGCTTCTGCAACCGAATTTAACCACTTCTTGTCTCCACTGGGAAGAGTGATTCGAAGTCACGCTGGAAACCGAAGAGAAGGCCTGAATCCATGATTATCTAGCGCCTTCTTAACTTCTCTATACTCGGCTCGTAGAGTCAAAATTTGAGGAGCATAATCCTCAACAACACGAATCAATTGACCCTTGTACTCTGAATTGTTTCTCCACTGAGCCTTCCTGACCAGGAGATCTTTCATCTGGTAGCGATGAAATCATAAAATGATTGGGCGCGGTCTGTGTCCCGAAGCTGGTTTAGGTGCTAAGGAACGGTGAGCTCTAGCTATCTCGGGCGGAGTTGACAGTATATCCTTCCCGAAAATCTCACACAGTAGAGTGGAGAAAAATTCAGTGGGACGTCCACGTTCAATAGAATCCGGCAGGCCCAAGATACGTAGGTTCTGATGTCCGATTCAGCCTTCCAGGTCGGTAACTTCTGCTGTTAGCTTGTTATTATTATCACACGAGCTGGAACAAATGTTTTCCAGCTCATTAACGCATTGTTCCAAATCTTGTGTCACAAGCTCGAGACTTGATAAGCATTGGGCATGATCCTCCACTTTGGAATTGATTTGATCCAATTTCGATTCCAATGAACTGAAAGAGGACTTAAATTCTGCAATTATCCCCTGAGGGTGCTGATCCAGTATCAAGATAATGTCTTTGCCCAATGGGCCAGCCACTGGAACGTCTTTTTTCCCGGGTTTGGAACTTGTTGAGGTTATTGTAGAGCAGGCGTATTCGCAGGCGGGAAGGAGAATAAAAGGTTTAACAGTTTGGATGAAAAAAGGGAGGAAAGTAATGCGGAGATAAGAAACAGAGCAGAGGGGATGTCATGTGATGACGTAGGATCGAGACGCTGGAACCCAGCTCTCCCGTAAAAAATCAATAAATTAATGTTTAAGTGAAGAAAAGTTAGTCAATACTTTCTAAAAGTTACTTATAAACTACTCCAGATTGTTTCAAGTTACACCTTACAAACAGAAGATGAAGAAAACTACTACCGTGAAGACAATGCAAGTTGGAACAGAATCAAGGCCCACTTCTGCCAAAGAACCGCGCATACCACCGGCGATACAGAACAGGAAACTGCGGCAACATCGACCATTTCTAAAGAAAAAGACCAACGAGAACTGTGCAAACGTGAAAGAAGGAGCATGCGCAAACGAGAGCAACCAGAGCTACAAATCCCAGTTACGACTGAAACCGAAAGTGAAAGTGAATCAGAGGGAGAGTCAGATTCTCTGGAAAAATCAGACGAAGATGGGGGTAAAAGCTTTTCTGGAAATATAGAAAAGACTTTGATGCAAATAATGCGTAAATTAGAAAAATTAAACGCATTAAAAGTAATAAAAAAGTGATAAATATGGAGATTATGTTTGATAAAATGACAAAAAGACAGGAAAAAATGGAAAAGAGGATTATAGATTTGGAAACTACAATGGAAGACATGGTTGAAAGAATGAATAAAATGGAAGATGATACTACTGCCTGAACATCAGAAAGAAAACAATTTATGGAAAAAATTGATAAGCTTGAAAATTTTAGTAGACAAAATAATATTAAAATTGTTGGACTTAAAGAAGATATAGAAGGAGAAGATCCAATAATTTTTTTTCAAAAATGGATCCCTGAAAAATTGGAAATTTAAGGGGAAACTCTAATTGAGATTGAAAGGGCTCATAGAGCCTTAAGGTCAAGACCTCAAGCTGATCAAAATCCACGATCAATTTTGATAAAATGCTTAAGATACCAAGATAAAGAAAAGATCCTGAAGGTGGCTGCCCAATGTGACAAAAAGAGAAACGGGCCATTGATGATAGCAGGGAAGGCAGTTCTTTTCTATCCTGATATAAGTTATAACCTTTTGAAGAGAAAGAAGGAATTCAACCCAGCCAAAAAAGTTTTATGGGAAAAGGGTTATAAATTTATAATGCGTCACCCAGCAACACTGATAATTTTTTTGGAGGAGGGAAAAAGAAGATTTTTTACCGATTATCGAGAAGCGGAGGAGTTCGCACAAAAACTTCCATCTATTCGCTAATTACACATAGTGATTTCCAAGCGTGATGGATTAAAGATGAAGGTAGAGACAGTGAATGGAAGTGATGGACATTTAAGGATGATACAGGGGAGAAAAGCAAAATTTCAGAAATACTAATTGAGAATAGTATTTTTTTCTTCTTATATATATATATTTTTATTTGCGGGGGTGCTGGGGAGCTTTGGATCGATTACTATGGGATTCACATGTGTAACCATGGCGATCACCATGACCCGTACAATAGAGGGGGGTAATGTTGTGTTCTTTTTTTTTCACAACATTAGTAGGGGGGTATTTTGTTTTTTTCTTTATACTCTATTTTTCTTCTATCTTTCTGCCTGGATGATTGGTGGGGATACACATAGCAACATGGAGAATTATAAAAAGATTTCCCAAGATACCACGAAAGTTGAAAGATTAGATATTATTATAGATTGGAGTAACATAATTAAAAATAATGACTAATTTACTGAATTTTTAAAGTTTTAATGTTAATGGGCTTAATGGACCAGTGAAAAGAAAAAGAATTTTAGCATACATTAAAAAAATGAAATCAGATATAGCTTTTTTATAAGAAACACATTTAACAGACATAGAACATCAGAAATTAAAAAGAGACTGGGTTGGAAATGTTATTGCAGCTTCATTTAATTCAAAGGTGAGAGAAGTTGCAATTTTGGTTAATAAAAATTTACCAATTAAAATACAAAATGTATTCATTGATTCGGCGGGGAGATATGTAATTATACATTGTCAATTTTTTTCAGAACTATGGACTCTTATGAATATTTATGCACCAAATGAAAATGATGTAAAATTTATACAAGAGGTCTTTTTGAATTTGGCTGACGCACATGACAAAATATTAATAGGTGGAGATTTTAACTTTTGTCTAGATCAGTTTTAGATAGATCAACAAAGGTTGTCACAAAATCAAAAGTAGTAAAATTAACTCTATCATTGATGAAAGACTTAAATTTGATTGATATATGGAGAAGAATTAATCCAAAAGAAAGAGATTATTCATTTTATTCAAATAGACATAAAACATATTCAAGGATAGATTTTTTCCTATTATCAACGAATATTCAAGATAGAGTGAAAAATATGGAATATAAAGTGAGAATATTGTCAGATCATTCTCCTTTGATAATGACAATGATAATGATAGATAAAGAGGAATCAATTTATAGATGGAGATTTAATTCAATATTTCTAAAACGTCAAGATTTTTGTGATTTTATGAAAAAGCAGATTCAGTTTTTTTAGATACAAATTCACATTCAGTTGATGATAAATTTATATTGTGGGAAGCAATGAAGGCATATTTGAGAGGTCAGATAATAAGTTATACTTCTAAAATTAAGAAGGAATATATGATAGAAATAGATCAATTGGAAAAAGAAATTACAAAATTAGAAAAAGAATCTCAAAGAAATATGACAGAAGAAAAACGAAGACAACTTATTAATAAGAAGTTACAATATAATACACTTCAGACATATCAAACAGAAAAAGCAATTATGAGAACTAAACAGAGATGTTATGAACTAGGTGAAAGATCACATAAAGTTCTTGCATGGCAGTTAAAAACAGACCAGACTTCTAAAACAATAAATGCAATTCGAACAAGAGTAAATAAAATTACTTATAAACCTTTAGAAATTAATGAAATTTTTAAGAATTTTTATTCTGAGTTGTATAAATCAGAATCACAAAATGATAATATCAAGATAGAAAGGTTTTTATCAAAAATAACTCTTCCAAAACTGAATTCGGAAGAACAGAAGGGATTAGATATGCCTTTTACATTGAAAGAGGTTGAAGAAGCCCTAGGATCACTTCAAAGTAATAAATCTCCAGGAGAAGATGGTTTTCTGCCTGAATTTTATAAAAAGTTTAAAGATTTATTAATTCCTCCTTTTATGGAGTTAATACATCAAGCGGAAAGAATGCATAAACTTCCAGAATCTTTTTCGACAGCTATTTTAATAGTATTGCCAAAAAAAGATAGAGACCTTTTAAAACCAGCATCATATAGACCTATTTCTTTATTAAACACTGATTATAAAATAATAGCAAAAATCTTATCTAACAGATTATCTAAATACTTACCAAAATTAGTGCATATGGATCAAACAGGATTTATTAAAAATAGACAATCGGCAGATAATGTAACTCGGTTATTTAGTATAATTCATTTGGTGCAAAACAGGGAGGAAATGAGTGTGGCAGTTGCTTTAGATGCAGAAAAAGCATTTGATAGATTGGAATGGGATTTTTTATTTAAGGTATTGGTAAAATATGGACTAGGAGTATCTTTTATAAAATGGATTAAAACCTTAAATACTAATCCCAAAGCTAAAGTAGTGACAAATGGTCAAATTTCACCATCATTTCAGTTAACAAGGTCAACTAGACAAGGTTGTCCATTATCACCTGCTTTATTTGTGTTGGCGATAGAACCATTAGCTGAATTAATTAGAATGGACCCAGATATTAAGGGTTTCAGAGTTAATCAGGAAGAATACAAGATTAACTTATTTGCTGATGATGTTCTACTTTATTTAAAAAACCCATTGCACTCATTGCGTAAATTATCCTATAGATTAGAAGAATATGGGAAAATATCAGGGCAGGGTATAAAATAAATTGGGATAAAAGTGAAATTTTACCTCTTACTAAAGGAGATTATAGTCAATGTCGATTAATAACTCAATTTAGATGGCCGGCAAATGGTATAAAATATTTAGGTATAAGAGTTGACAATGATATAAAGAACTTATATAAATTAAATTACTTACCATTATTGAAAAAAATTCAAGAAGATCTTGATAAATGGATGGTATTACCAATAACATTACTAGGTAGAGTAAGTACCATAAAAATGAATATATTCCCTAGACTACAATACTTATTTCAATCACTACCAATACAACTACCCCAGAAGTTTTTTCAAGAGTTAAATAAATATGTGAGTAAGTTTCTTTGGAAAAGTAAGATGTCAAGAATATCATTGGAAAAATTGACATGGAAATTTGATCTAGAAGGGTTACAAATTCCAAATTTTAAGTAGTATTATAAAGCAAATCAACTTAGATTTATTGCATCTTTTTTTGAGGAAGATAGACTGGCATGGATTAGAATAGAACTAGATAAAATAGGAGAAAATACACCAGAAGATTTTATATATAAATGGGAATCTCAATGGATACGGGAAAAGAAAGAATCTCCTATATTAAAACATTTGATTCACTTATGGAATAAGATAAATGTTGATGATGAGACAAAGAAATCTTTATTAGCAAAGAGATCTTTAATTCAAAATAGACTTATTCCTTTCACAATGGACAACCAACTTTTATATAATTGGTTTCAAAAAGAGATTAGATATATAGGAGATTGTTTTGAAGGAGGTATATTAATGTCATTTGATCAATTAAAGAATAAATATAAAGTATCAAACAACACTCTTTTTTGTTATTTCCAATTAAAGGCTTATTTAAGAGAAAAATTAGGTCAAACAATGTTATTGCCGAAATCTAATGAAATAGAAACTTTAATTCAAAAAGGAAAGACTAAAAAATTTATTTCTTGTATGTATAGTTTGATTCAAAAACAGGCAATTAAACAAGGAGTCCATAAGTCAAGACAAAAATGGGAAAGTGACTTGATTATTAAAATTGAAGGAACAAATTGGTCAAGACTATGTCTTGAGAGTATGACAAATACAATAAATGTCCGGTTAAGATTAGTGCAATATAATTTTTTACATCAATTATATATTACACCACAAAAAATAAATAAATTAAACCCAAATTTATCCGATCAGTGTTTCCGATGTAAACAAGACATCGGTACTTTTTTACATTCTACTTGGTCTTGTTCTAAAATTCAACCTTTTTGGACAAATTTAAGAGTTTTATTGGAACAAATTATTGGAACACAACTTCCACATAATCCAATATTATTTTTATTAGGTGATATTGAAGGGATAAAATCAAAACCCAAATTGAATAAATATCAGAAAGAATTTATAAAAATTGCACTGGCAGTAGCCAAAAAGGCTATTGCAGTTACTTGGAAATCGGACACATACTTAAGTATAGATCGTTGGAAGAATGAAATTTCCAGCTGTATTCCACTTGAAAAAATTACTTATAATTTAAGAGATAAATATGAAACATTTTTGAAAATTTGGCGCCCTTATTTACAAAAGACAGAATTAAATATATAGGTGCTCCAAAGATAAAATAATTGGTTATTTGGGGAAAGAAATAAACATATATACTAAAGCTATTATGAACTCCATGGAGCATGTGGGGATCTTCCGATATCCAGGCACTCCTTTTTTTCTTTCTTTCTTTCTTTCTTTCTTTCTTTCTTTCTTTCTTTCTTTCTTTCTTTCTTTCTTTCTTTCTTTCTTTCTTTCTTTCGTTCTTTTTTTTTCTATAGGGATGTTAGGGGGGAGGGGTTAAGGGGAGGGGGGAAGGGTATATTTTTTTTACATACTTTCTTTTTCTATCTGTAATTACTTGAAAACTCAATAAAAAAAAAGAAAGAGAGCGGAGCGAAAGTTTTTAGCGACCAGTCCATCTTGACCGGAAGTGACCGCCATCAGATTTCTGAATGGCCCATGAACACTAACTCACTACTTTTTTTATTTTTTGTAATTTTGTACTACTTAATTTAACTATTTAAAATATAGAAAAACCTACAGAACAATACAGGCCATTCAGCCCACAAAGTAGCCATGCAGTATATATAGTTAAAGTAACAGTTTTTTTCTCTATATTTATTTAGCATGTATTGCATTGTACTGCTGCCATAAAGTTAAAAACTTCATGACATATGCCGGTGATATTAAATCTGATTCTGATTCTGTGTGTCCCACTCCCATCAGGGAGGAGGCTATGTAGCATCCACACCAGGAACACCAGACTCAAAGACAGTCACTTTCCCCAAGCAGTGAGGCTGATCAAGACCTCCACCCACTAACCCACCCAGACGCATCCTCAACCACCACTACCTTATCATTTCCTGTCAGTCACCTTATGTATACACACTCCCGTGCCTAGTGTCACTTTATGGACACACAATTGATCTGTGTATCAATTAACAACTATCTGTGTATCAACTATCTTATGCATTTATTCTTATTTGGTGTATTTTTTGTATTATTGTGTTCTTTATCTCAGTGTTTTTTTGAGTTGCTTCGAACCCAGAGTAACAATTATTTCATTCTCCTTTACACTTGTCTACTGGAAATGATATGAAACAATTTGAATGTTGAATGTTGAATCCGGGGTTCCTGCGGTGCGTTTTGTTTCCAGCATCTGCAGTCTCCTGTGCCCCCGTGATGATGGTCACACTGCCTTCAGTGAAACCCCGGACACTAACTCCTCCTGTGTCCTCTTCCTCCTGGTCTGTTCTCCCCCTCCAGTCCCGTACTTTATGGTCTCTTTCCCTCTGACCTCACCCACAAACTGCAATTGCCAGATCCATGTATCTTATCCCTGTTCACTCTAGGAATTGGACCGTAAGGTCCCAAGATATAGGAGCAGAAATAGGCCATTCGGTCCATCAAGTCTGTTCCACCATTCCATTATGGCTGATTTAGTTTCCCCCTCAACCCCATTTTCCTGCCCACTCTCTGTAACCTTTGATACACTTACTAATCAAGAAGCTATCAGACTCCGTTTCAAATATACGCAGTGACTTGGCTTCCCACAGTCATCTGTGGCGATGAATTTCACAGAATCATGACTGTCTGGCTGAAGAATGTCTGATACCAGAGGGTGTGTGATTCAGCTGGGAGGGGGTAATTTCAAAGGGGGGTGTGGGGACAAATTTATCTTTACAGAGAGAGTGGTGGGTGTGCAGAATGCACTGCTGGGGTTGGGGGGTTGGGGGGGGGGGGGGAGACAGATTCCGTAGAGGCATTTAAGAGACTCTTGGAGACACATGAATTGTGGTTTGGGATATAGACTTGGTGTAGCAGAAGCAGTTAGTTGGTTTAGTTAAACATTTAATCACGAGTTGAAGTAGTTTGTGGACTGAAATGTTTTTTCCTGTGCTGTACTGTTCTATGACTTTCTATCCAGCCTCCTGCAGAATTCTCTGGAAATTCTACAGTGCCGTGCAAAAGTCTTAGACACCTATATATAGCTGTGGTTCCAAAGACTTTTGCACAGTACTGTATTTGTGAACATGTTTTTTTTTGTGGTAGCAGTCCAGTGCAATATATAAAATTACTACAGTACTGTGCAAAAGTCTTCAGCACCCTACACCCTATGTGCCTGACGCATGGTATTTTATATAATGTTTGTCTTTCCTTACGATTTTTAATTGTGTTGTATATTTTTATGAGTATGCCAACACGATTACAGACAGAACTGCTCTGGGAGTACTTCACAGCGGGAGTGATGAGAGAGGCCTCCGTCGGTCAGGGTAAACCATGGACGCTGTGTTCTAGCTGCCTAGGTACAGAAGCCAGGGCAGTTCTACAGGGAGACCACGCTGTTGCCCATGTAGCAAGCTTCTCCGCTCCAAGCATCTGATGAACCCAAAGGAACGGCAGAGACCCATACAGTTTGGGACCAGTGTCATTGCAAGAGTTGCCAGTCAGGGTTGAATTCACATAGGACTGCCCGAGGGGCTAACTCTGGATTTTTCCCTCGGGGTTTACTCCCGAGGCCTTCCTCATGAGTGAGTACAGCCACAAGGGGTGGAGATTTGAGATCAGAGTTTTCCCTCTCCTAGACGAGCTGCCAACAATGGCTGACGAGCCCCATCTGCCCTAGGCGACTGGTCTTAATGTGCCAGTAACCCACATATGCCCCTTCACCTGTCATTAGAAATGGTTCCTCTGGGTTTAGTAGCTGAGCCACACGTGAAGGGCAGGAGCTGGATGGCTGTCAGGGGCTCTTTGAGGCACACGCCATTGGGAGCATTTAATAGGTAGTGGGAGCTTGTCCGTATTACCACTCTCAGCTATAACAACATTAACCCTTTACAACTGGTAGTCAAAACTGCCCAACGCATCGCTGGCACCAGCCTACCCAGCATCAAACTCATATATACACAGAAATGTGCCAATAAAGGGCAGGTATCTCACACCCACCCCCCTCGCTCATGGACTGTTTGTCCCACTCACATCAGGACCACGCCAGGGCCACTACACTCAAAAACAGTTACTTTCCCCAAGCAGTAAGTCTGATCAACACTTCACCCACTAACCCACCCCTCCACACCCCCAACCACCACTACCTTATCATTTCCTGTTCATCACCTTATGTACAGACACTCCTGTGCCTTGTGTCACTTTATGGACATACAATTAACCTACGTATATAAGCTGTCAGATGCATTTATATTTATTGTGTTTTTTGTGCTCCACCAGATCCGGAGAAACAATTGTTTTGTTCCTCTTTACACAAGACATTAAACATTCTTCACCTGGAACCTTGTACACAGGAGACCCCCATGTTACAGTCATTCAGGTCATAGACATCCACCCTTACATCATTCACAAATTACTCCCCCAGGATTTGAGATGTGGAATAAAATTAGCTTTGTGAAATGATCTGTCTGGATGGCATGCAAAGGTTTTTCGGTATCTGAGCACGTGCAATGATAATAAACCGGTTATCAGTGCCAGAAGTGGCAGCTCTGACGAGCCCACGCTTCATTTCTCTGTAACTCTAACACTATTCTGAGGGCCTGAAGAGCCCTTTTGAAGGACGCCAGCCCGCTATGTCAGCTGTTTACTTCTCTCCTTAGATGCTGCCCGACTTGCTGAGTTTCTCCAGCATTTCGTGTGCGTTGCTCGGGATTTCCAGCATCTCTTGTGCTTACAATACTGTGCAAAAGTCTTAGGCACATATATACATAGCTAGGGCGCCTGAGACGTTTGCACAGTACTGTGGTGATTTTATCTACTGCACTGTACTGCTACGTGAAAAAAAAACAAATTTCACAATGTGTGAGTGATGATAAGACTGATTCTGATATGGGTCTCTGTTGTGGACTGAAACAGGAAGGGGGCAGGGAGAGGGGAGTCAGGCTGGTAAAGGGGATGGGAGTGGGAAGCATCAGAGAGACATTCTGTAATGAGCAATAAACCAATTGTTTGGAAGGAAACGACCATGCCTAGTGTGTTAGGGCTGAGCGTGTCTGCACCCACAGCATTCCCCCACCCCTGGCATTCCTACTCTACCAACCCTCCCACACCCCTCCCGTGCCACTCCACCTTTGCCATTCCCAACGTCCTTTGCTCCCGCTAGATTTCCAAACTCACTCTCTGTTCCACCTTGACAAAAACAGTACTGTGCCGGCGGTGTAGTCAGCCCAGCAGTGTCCATTCCAGGCATATGGACTAGTTCGCATTGGGCTCCTTCAGCTCTGTGTTTTCGTTCTTGGTGCCGGTTGGTGGGTGGGCGACGAGGGAGGGGTTGGGGATTTGGGGTCTGATGTTTTTCCGTGTGAGTGACCTGGTAGATTGTAGGGTGTGAGAGGGGTCGGGGTTTGCTGTTTCTTTGCATGGGAGGAGCTTGGACGTCAGGGCTGTGATGTTTAGCTGCTGTGTATGGCTGGGCAATCTGGTAGCTTTTTCTGTGAGGGAGGGTTTGTGGAATTTTGGGATTGTGAGTTTTGTTTCTTTTCCCTGTTCATGCAGGTGGGGGTGGGGGGTGCATGGTTTGATGTCTTCCATCTCAACAACTTCCGTGGTTTTTCTGTAGTTTGTGGCTATCTGGAGAAGACAAATCTCAGCTGTATCCTGCATGCACTTTGATAATAAAATGAACCTTTGATGTATATGTGCCTAATACTTTGCACAGTACTGTACGTTTTATTCTGCAAAGTGTTTTCTTTTCCACAGCCTTGCTGTATTTATGTGTGCAATGATCTTTCTGGGAGGTATGATAAAATAAAGCTTTTCGCTGTATTGAGGTACAAGTGGACACAGCTCAGCACATCAGAGAAACCAGCCTCCCCCCAAGGTCTCCATCTACACTTCCTGCTGATCAGTAAAGCAGCCAAAATACCCACCCCAGACATTGTCTCTCACCCCCACCCCAGACATTGTCTCTCACCCCCACCCCAGACATTGTCTCTCGCCCCCACCCCAGACATTGTCTCTCACCCCCACCCCAGACATTGTCTCTCGCCCCCACCCAGACATTGTCTCTCACCCCCACCTCAGACATTGTCTCTCGCCCCTACCCCAGACATTGTCTCTCACCCCCACCCCAGACATTGTCTCTCACCCCCACCCCAGACATTGTCTCTCGCCCCCACCTCAGACATTGTCTCTCGCCCCTACCCTAGACATTGTCTCTCGCCCCCACCTCAGACATTGTCTCTCACCCCCACCCCAGACATTGTCTCTCGCCCCCACCCCAGACATTGTCTCTCACCCCCACCCCAGACATTGTCTCTCGCCCCCACCCCAGACATTGTCTCTCACCCCCACCCCAGACATTGTCTCTCACCACGACCCCAGACATTGTCTCTCGCCCCCACCCCAGACATTGTCTCTCACCGCCACCCCAGACATTGTCTCTCACCCCCACCCCAGACATTGTCTCTCGCCCCCACCCCAGACATTGTCTCTCGCCCCCACCCCAGACATTGTCTCTCACCTCCACCCCAGACATTGTCTCTCACCCCCACCCCAGACATTGTCTCTCGCCCCCACCCCAGACATTGTCTCTCGCCCCCACCCCAGACATTGTCTCTCACCACTACCCCAGACATTGTCTCTCACCCCCACCCCAGACATTGTCTCTCACCCCCACCCCAGACATTGTCTCTCGCCCCCACCCCAGACATTGTCTCTCACCCCCACCCAGACATTGTCTCTCACCCCCACCCCAGACATTGTCTCTCACCCCCACCTCAGACATTGTCTCTTGCCCCTACCCCAGACATTGTCTCTCGCCCCCACCCCAGACATTGTCTCTCACCCCCACCCCTCATTCGGTAGAGGCTACAAAGCCCTGATGAAGGGTTTCAGCTTGAAACGTTGACTGCTTATTCCTCTCTTTGAATACGATAGGGTCTTTTAAGAGACTCCTGGACAGGTACACAGAGCTGAGTAAAATAGACGGTTATGCATAACTCTAGGTAATTTCTAAGGCAAGGACGTGTTTGGCACTGCTTTGTGGGCCGAAGGGCCTGTATTGTGCTGTAGGTTTTCTATGTTTTCTCTCCGTAGATGCTGTCTGACCTGCTGAGTTCCAGCATCTGAATTTCCAGCATCTGCAGAATCTCTTGCGTATAAGATATAAATGTCTGAAATTACACACCACCAGGTTCAAGGACAGCTTCTACCCTGCTGTTACCAGACAATTGAATGGGCCACTCATACCTCTCAAAATGAACACTTCACCTCACAATCTAGCCCCTCACATGTTACTGTCATCCTGCACTGCACTCTCCCTGTCACACTTTGTTGGTTTCCTTTTCTATGATCTCAACATACTGATGTCATTGTCATAGAGAAGTACAGCACAGAAACAGGTCCTCTGGCCCATCTAACGCATGCCGAGCCGTTTAAACTGCCTACTCCCATTGACCTGCACCGGGTCCATAGCCCTCCTTGTACCTACAATATATGCACTCCACCAAACTTCTCTTATACGTCGAAATAAAGCTCGCATTCACCACTTGTGCTGGCAGCTCGTTCCACATTCTCACAACCCTCTGAGTGAAGAAGTTTCCTCTCATGTTCCCCTTAAACTTTTCACCCTTAACCTATGACCTCTAGTTTTAGTCCCACGCAACCTCAGTGGAAAAAGCCTGCTTGCATTTACCCCATCTGTACCCCTCATATTTTTGCATACTCTATCAAATCTCCTCTCAAGCTTCTACGTTCTAAGGATTACAGTCCAAAGTGATTCAATCTTTCCTTAATTCAGGTCCTCCAGACCCAGCAACATCCTGGTAAATTTTTCTGTGCACTTTTAACCTTATTTACATCTCTTTTGAAAACTTTTTTTATTGCATTTTTAAGTAATTACAGAATGAAATATGAAAAAAAAGATATGTATATAACCCTTCCCCCTCCCCCCTAACTATCCTATAGTAAAAAAAAGAGAAAGAAAGAGAAAAAAAAGAAAGAAAGAAAGAGTGCCTGGTTGTTGGTAGATCTCCACATGCTCCATGGAGTTCGTAATAACTTTAATATATATATTTATTTATTTCCCCAAATAACCAATTAGTTTCATCTTCAGAGCATCTATATATTTAGTCCTGTCTTTTGTAAATAAGGGCTTCAAATTTTCAGAAATGTTTCATATTTATCTCTTAAATTATAAGTAATTTTTTCTAATGGAATACAGCCATAGATTTCTTTCTTCCAAGAGTCTATACTTAAATATGTATCTGATTTCCAAGTAACTGCAATAGCTTTTTTGGCTACTGCCAGTGCAATTTTTATGAATTCTTTCTGGTATTTATTTAGTTTAAGTTTCGGTTTTATCCCTTCAATATCACCTAGTAAGAGTAGTATTGGATTATGAGGAAGTTGTGTTCCTGTAATTTGTTCCAGTATAAGTCTTAAATTTGTCCAAAAAGGTTGAATTTTAGAACAAGACCATGTAGAATGTAAAAAAGTACCAGTTTCCTGGTTACATCGGAAACACTGATCCGATAAATTTGGATTTAATTTATTTATTTTTTGTGGTGTAATATATAATTGATGTAGAAAAAATTATACTGCACTAATCTTAACCGAACATTTATTGTATTTGTCATACTGTCAAGACATAATCTTGACCAATTTGTTTCTTCAATTTTAATATTCAAATCACTTTCCCATTTTTGTCTTGACTTATGGACTCCTTGTTTAATTGCCTGTTTTTGAATCAAATTATACATACAAGATATAAATTTTTTAATATTTCCTTTTTGAATTAAAATTTCTATTTCATTAGATTTCGGCAATAACATTGTCTGACCTAATTTTTCTCTTAAATAAGCCCTTAATTGAAAATAACAAAATAAAGTGTTATTTGATACTTTATATTTATTCTTTAATTGATCAAATGACATTAATATATCTCCTTCAAAACAATCTCCTATATATCTAATCCCTTTTTGAATCCAATTATATAAAAGTTGATTGTCCATTGTGAAAGGAATAAGTCTATTTTGAATTAAAGATCTCTTTGCTAATAAAGATTTTTTTGTCTCATCATCAACATTTATCTTATTCCATAAGTCAATCAAATGTTTTAATATAGGAGATTCTTTCTTTTCCCGTATCTATTTAGATTCCCATTTGTATATAAAATCTTCTGGTACGTTTTCTCCTATTTTATCTAATTCTATTCTAATCCATGCCGGTTTATCTTTCTCGAAAAAAGATGCAATAAATCTAAGTTGATTTGCTTTATAATAATTCTTAAAATTTGGAAGTTGTAATCCTCCTAGATTAAATTTCCATGTCAATTTTTCCAACGATATTCTTGACATCTTACCTTTCCAGAGAAATTTCCTCACATATTTGTTTAACTCTTGAAAAAACTTCTGGGGTAATTGTATTGGTAATGATTGAAATAAATATTGTAGTCTAGGGAATATATTCATTTTTATAGTATTTACTCTACCTACTAATGTTATTGGTAATGCCATCCATTTATCAAGATCTTCCTGAATTTTTTTCAAAAGTGCTAAATAATTTAATTTGTATAAGTTTTTTATGTCATTATCAACTCTTATACCTAAATATTTTATATTATTTGCTGGCCATCTAAATTGAGTAATTAATCGACATTGATTATAATCTCCTTTAGTAAGAGGTAAAATTTCACTTTTATCCCAATTTATTTTATAACCCGATATTTTCCCATATTCTTCTAATCTATAAGATAATTTGCGTAGTGAATGTAATGGATCTGTTAAATAAAGTAGAACATCATCAGCAAATAAGTTAATCTTGTATTCTTCCTGATTAACTCTGAAACCCTTAATATCTGGGTCCATTCTAATTAATTCAGCTAGCAGTTCTATTGCCAACACAAACAAAGCAGGTGATAATGGGCAACCTTGCCTAGTTGATCTTGTTAATTGAAATGATGGTGAAATTTGACCATTTGTCACTACTTTAGCTTTGGGATTAGTATTTAAGGTTTTAATCCATTTTATAAATGATGTTCCTAATCCATATTTTTCCAATACCTTAAATAAAAAATCCCATTCCAATCTATCAAATGCTTTTTCTGCATCCAAAGCAACTGCCACACTCGTTTCCTCCCTCTTTTGCGCTAAATGGATTATACTAAATAACCGGGTTACATTATCTGCCGATTGTCTATTTTTGATAAATCCTGTGTGATCCATATGCACTAATTTTGGTAAGCATTTAGATAACCTATTAGATAAGATTTTTGCTATTATTTTATAATCAGTGTTTAATAAAGAAATAGGTCTATATGATGCTGGTTTTAAAAGGTCTCTATCTTTTTTTGGCAATACTATTAAAATAGCTGTTGAAAAAGATTCTGGAAGTTTATGCGTTCTTTCCGCTTGATGTATTAACTCCATAAAAGGAGGAATTAATAAGTCTTTAAACTTTTTATAAAATTCAGGCGGAAAACCATCTTCTCCTGGAGATTTATTACTTTGGAGTGATCCCAGAGCTTCTTCAACTTCCTTCAATGTAAAAGGCATACCTAATCCCTTCTGTTCTTCTGTATTTAATTTTGGAAGAGTTATTTGTGATAAAAATTCTTCTATCTTAACGTCATCATTCTTTGATTCTGATTTATACAACTCAGAATAAAAATTCTTAAAAGCCTCATTAATTTCTAGAGGCTTATAAGTAATTTCATTCACTTCTGTTTGAATTGCATTTATTGTTTTAGAAATCTGATCTGTTTTTAACTGCCATGCAAGAACTTTATGTGATCTTTCACCTAGTTCATAATATCTCTGTTTAGTTCTCATAATTGCTTTTTCTGTTCGATATGTCCGGAGTGTATTATATTTTAACTTCTTATTAATAATTTGTTTTTCTTCTGTCATATTTCTTTGAGATTCTTTTTCTAATTTTATAATCTCTTTTTCCAATTGATCTATTTCTATCATATATTCCTTCTTAATTTTAGAAGTATAACTTATTATCTGGCCTCTCAAATATGCTTTCATTGCTTCCCACAATATAAATTTATCATCAACTGAATGTAAATTTGTATCTAAAAAGAACTGAATCTGCTTTTTCATAAAATCACAAAAATCTTGACGTTTTAGTAGAATTGAATTAAATCTCCATCTATAAATTGATTCCTCTTTATCCATCATTATCATTGTCATTATTAAAGGAGAGTGATCAGACAATATTCTTGCTTTATATTCCACATTTTTCACTCTATCTTGAGTATTTGTTGATAATAGGAAAAAATCTATCCTTATGTTTTATGTCTATTTGAATAGAATGAATAATCCCTTTCTTTTGGATTGATTCTTCTCCATATAACAATCAAATTTAAGTCTTTCATCAATGATAGAGTTAATTTTGCTACTTTTGATTTTGTAATAGCCTTTGTTGATCTATCTAAAACTGGATCTAAACAAAAATTAAAATCTCCACCTATTAATATTTTATCATGTGCGTTAGCCAAATTCAAAAAGACCTCCTGTATAAATTTTACATCATTTTCATTTGGTGCATAAATATTCATAAGAGTCCATAGTTCTGAAAAAATTTGACAATGCATAATTAAATATCTTCCTGCCGAATCAATGAATACATTTTGTATTTTAATTGGTAAATTTTTATTAACCAAAATTGCTACTCCTCTCGCCTTTGAGTTAAATGAAGCTGCAATAACATTTCCAACCCAGTTTCTTTTTAATTTCTGATGTTCTATATCCGTTAAATAAGTTTCTTGAAAGAAAGCTATATCTATTTTCATTTTTCTAATATATGTTAAAATTCTTTTTCTTTTTATTGGTCCGTTAAGCCCATTAACATTAAAACTTAAAAAATTCAATAAATTAGTCATTATTTTTAATTATGTTATTCCAATCTATAATAATACCTAATCTTTCAACTTTCATGGTATCCTGGGAAATCTTTTTAAAAGTCTCCATGTTGCTATGTGTGTCCCCACCAATCATCCAGGCAAAAGAATAGAAGAAAAATAGAAAATAAAGAAAAAAACAAAATACCCCCCTACTAATGTTGTGAAAGAAAAAAAACACAACATTACCCCCCTCTATTGTACGGGTCATGGCAATCGCCATGATTACACACGTGAATCCCGTAGTAACCAATTCAAAGCTCCCCAGCCCCCCTGCAACATAAAAAGTATATATATAAAAAAGAAGAAATATACTATTCTCAATTAATATTTCTAAAATTTTACTTTTCTCCCTTATATCATCCTTAAATGTCCATCAGTTCCATTCACTATCTCTGTCGTCATCTTTAACCATTACATTTAGAAGTCTCTACGTTTAATTAGAGAATAAATGGAAGTTTTTGTGCGAACACCTCCACTTCTCGATAATTGGGAAAAAATATTTTTCCCTCCGCCAAAAAAATTATCAGTGTTGCTGGGTGACGGATTAAAAACTTATAACCTTTTTCCCATAAGACTTTTTTAGCTGGATTAAATTCTTTCTTTCTCTTCAAAAGGTTGTAACTTATATCAGGATAAAAAAGAACTGGTTTCTCTGCTATCATCAATGGACCCTTTCTTCTTTTAGCACCTTGGGCAGCCGCCCTCAAAATCTTTTCTTTACCCTGGTATCTTAAACATCTTATCAAAATTGATCGCGGATTTTGATCATCTTGAGATCTTGGCCTTAAGGCTCTGTGCACCCTTTCAATCTCAATTGAAGTTTCTTCTCCCATTTCCAATTTTTCAGGAATCCATTTTTGAAAAAAATTTATTGGGTCTTCTCCTTCGGTATCTTCTTTAAGTCCAACAATTTTAATATTGTTGCGTCTACTAAAATGAGCAAGCTTATCAATTTTTTCCACGAGTTGTTTTCTTTCTGATGTCCAGCCATTATTATCATCTTCCATATTCTTCATTCTTCCTTCCATATCTTCCATTTTGACTGCCAAATCTGTAATTTCCTTTTCCATTTTTTCCTGTTTCCTTGTCATTTTATCAAACATAATCTCCATATTTATTATTTTTTCTTTAATTACTTTTTGGTTACTTTTAATTACTTCTAATGCATTTAATTTTTCTAATTTATGCATTATTTGCCTCAAAGTCTTTTTTGTATTTTCAGAGGAACTTTCATCTTCTTCTCCATCTTCGTCTGATTTTTCCAGAGAGTCCGGCTCTCTCTCAGACTCACTTTCACTGTCGGTTTCAGTCGCTGCTGGGTTTTGTAGTTCTGGTTGCTCTTGTTTGCGCATGCTCGTTCCTTTACGCTTGCGCAGTTCTCGTTGATCCTTTCCTTTAGAAATGGCCGATGCTGCCGCAGTCTCCTGTTCTGTTTCACTGGTGGTGTGTTGTACCTGAGTCCGTGGTTCTTCAGTAGAAGTAGGCCTTGATTCTGTTCCAGCTTTGGCTGTCTTCGCGGTAGTAGTTTTCTTCGTCCTCTTTTTATGAGGCATAGCTTAAAACAATCCGAAGTAGTTTATAAGTAACCTTAAAAAAGTATTGATTAACTTTTCTTCACTTAAACATTGATTTATTAACTTTTTTACAGGAGGGCTGGGTTCCAGTGTCTCGATCCTACGTCATCACGTGACGTCCCCCTCAACCTTATTTACATCTCTTGTGTAGGTAGCACATTACAGACTCTTAAGCCCACAAATCTGTGCCGAACATGTCCTTACCTTAGAAATTACCAAGAGTTACCCATAGCCCTCTGTTTTTCTAAGCTCCATGTACCTATCCAGGAGTCTCTTAGAAGACCCCATCATATCCACCTCCACCACCGTTGCCGGCAGCCCATTCCATGCACTCACCATTCTCTGTGTAAAAAACTTACCCCGGACATCTCCACTGTACCTGCTTCCAAGCACCTTAAAACTGTGTCCTCTCGTGCTAGTCTTTTCAGCCTTGGAAAAAAGCCTCTGACTATCCACACGATCAATGTCACTCATTACCTTATACACCTCTATCAGGTTGCCTCTTATCCTCCATCTCTCCAAGGAGAAAAGGCCGAGTTCAATCAACCTGTTTTCATAAGACACGCTCTTCAATCCAGGCAAGATCCTTGTAAGTCTCCTCTGCACCCTTTTTATGGCTTCCACATCCTTCCTGTAGTGAGGCGACCAGAACTGAGCACAGTACTCCAAGTGGGGTCTGACCAGGGTCCTATAAAGCTGCAACATTACCTCTCGGCTCTAAAACTGAATCCCACGATTGATGAAAGCCAATGCATTGTATGCTTTCTTAACCACAGAATCAACCTGCACAGCTGCTTTGAGTGTCCTATGGACTCGGGCTCCAAGATCCCTCTGATCCTCCACACTGCCAACAGTCTTGCCATTAACACTATATTCTGCCATCATATTTGACCTACCAAAATGAACCACTTCACACTTATCTGGGTTGAACTCCATCTGCCACTTCTCAGCCCAGTTTTGTATCCCATCAATGTATCGCTGTAACGTCTGACAGCCCTCCGCACTATCCACAACACCTCCAACCTTTGTGTCATCAGTAAGTTTACTAACCCACCCCTCCACCTCGCACCAGTACCATGTGACCCTGTCTAGGTGTGGCAGAGGTTGTGACAGAGCACCCTGCAGGTACAGCCACAACACGGGCTCAAACTTGGGAGGTGACTGTTGGGTTGTCTCGTGCACTAGTTCCACACACAAGATCAGAATCAGAATCAGGATTATTATCACTGATATATGTCATCAAATTTGTTGTTTTGCGGTAGCTGTACGTTACAATGCATAAAAACTATAAATTACAAAAAGAAAATTAAGTAGTGCAAAATAGAGCATTAATTGTGAGTTAGTGTTTGTGGGTTCACTGTTCATTCAGAAATCTGATGGTGGAGGGGAAGAAGCTGTTGCTGAATCATTGAGTGTGTGTCTTCAGGCTCCTGTTCCTCCTCCCTGATGGTAGCAATGAGAAGAGGGCATGTCCTGGGTGGTGCGGGTTCTTAATGATGGACGCCATCTTCCTGAGGCCTCGCCTTTTGAAGACACCCTCAATGCTGGGGAGGCTCGCGCCTCACTGGAACTGTTTAGATAGGAGAGCTAAAGAGCTTCCCCTCCTATCTCCTCACAGGGCACTGTATCAGCAGAAGGCTGACGTGTAACGAAGACAATGACTGCGGTGACTTCAGTGACGAGGATGAGTGCGAGGATGTCCGCTCACCTTGTAGGAGGCCGGTGGAACCCTTGGAAATAGCACACATTGCTGGTACTGGGTAAGTTCCATCACATTTTGTAAGACCATAAGACATAGGAACAAAATTAGGCCATTCAGCCTATCGAGTATTTCCTGCCATTTCATTATGGCTGATTTAACATTCTTGTCAACCCCATACTCCTGCCTTCTCTCCATAATCTCTGATTCCCTTGCTAATCACCTCAACAGTCAACAGCTTTACAACAGTGAGGCTGAAGCTGTCCTTGAGCCAGGTAATACATGCCAACAAGCTTTGGTATCTTCCGCCCAATGGCAGGGGGGAGTAGAAAGAATGTCCAGAGTTGGTGGGGTTTTTAATACTGCTGGCTGCTACACTGAGGCAGCAACAAGTGTAGGCAGAGTCTATGGAGGGGAAGCTGGTTTCTCTGAAGTTCCGAACTGTACCACAACTCCCTGTTGTTTCTTGTGGTGCTGCCTTACCGCGCTGTGGTGTATCGGGATAGGATGTTCACTGTGGTGTATCGGGATAGGATGTTCACTGTGGTGTATCGGGATAGGATGTTCACTGTGATGTATCGGGATAGGATGTTCACTGTGCTGTATCGGGATAGGATGTTCACTGTGATGTGTTGGGATAGGATGTTCACTGTGGTGTATCGGGATAGGATGTTCACTGTGACGTATCGGGATAGGATGTTCACTGTGATGTATCGGGATAGGATGTTCACTGTGGTGTATTGGGATAGGATGTTCACTGTGATGTATCGGGATAGGATGTTCACTGTGATGTATCGGGATAGGATGTTCACTGTGATGTATCGGGATAGGATGTTCACTGTGATCTATCGGGATAGGATGTTCACTGTGATGTATCGGGATAGGATGTTCACTGTGATGTATCGGGATAGGATGTTCACTGTGGTGTATCGGGATAGGATGTTCACTGTGGTGTATCGGGATAGGATGTTCACTGTGACGTATCGGGATAAGATGTTCACTGTAGTGTATCGGGATAGGATGTTCACTGTGATGTATCGGGATAGGATGTTCACTGTGATGTATCGGGATAGGATGTTCACTGTGATGTATCGGGATAGGATGTTCACTGTGATGTATCGGGATAGGATGTTCACTGTGGTGTATCGGGATAGGATGTTCACTGTGGTGTATCGGGATAGGATGTTCACTGTGACGTATCGGGATAGGATGTTCACTGTGATGTATCGGGATAGGATGTTCACTGTGGTGTATCGGGATAGGATGTTCACTGTGATGTATCGGGATAGGATGTTCACTGTGATGTATCGGGATAGGATGTTCACTGTGATGTATCGGGATAGGATGTTCACTGTGGTGTATCGGGATAGGATGTTCACTGTGATGTATCGGGATAGGATGTTCACTCTGATGTATCGGGATAGGATGTTCACTGTGGTGTATCGGGATAGGATGTTCACTGTGGTGTATCGGGATAGGATGTTCACTGTGACGTATCGGGATAGGATGTTCACTGTGGTGTATCGGGATAGGATGTTCACTGTGACGTATCGGGATAGGATGTTCACTGTGGTGTATCGGGATAGGATGTTCACTGTGGTGTATCGGGATAGGATGTTCACTGTGATGTATCGGGATAGGATGTTCACTGTGGTGTATCGGGATAGGATGTTCACTGTGATGTATCGGGATAGGATGTTCACTGTGATGTATCGGGATAGGATGTTCACTGTGGTGTATCGGGATAGGATGTTCACTGTGATGTATCGGGATAGGATGTTCACTGTGATGTATCGGGATAGGATGTTCACTGTGGTGTATCGGGATAGGATGTTCACTGTGGTGTATCGGGATAGGATGTTCACTGTGGTGTATCGGGATAGGATGTTCACTGTGACGTATCGGGATAGGATGTTCACTGTGACGTATCGGGATAGGATGTTCACTGTGACGTATCGGGATAGGATGTTCACTGTGACGTATCGGGATAGGATGTTCACTGTGGTGTATCGGGATAGGATGTTCACTGTGGTGTATCGGGATAGGATGTTCACTGTGGTGTATCGGGATAGGATGTTCACTGTGGTGTATCGGGATAGGATGTTCACTGTGGTGTATCGGGATAGGATGTTCACTGTGGTGTATCGGGATAGGATGTTCACTGTGGTGTATCGGGATAGGATGTTCACTGTGGTGTATCGGGATAGGATGTTCACTGTGACGTATCGGGATAGGATGTTCACTGTGGTGTATCGGGATAGGATGTTCACTGTGGTGTATTGGGATAGGATGTTCACTGTGACGTATCGGGATAGGATGTTCACTGTGGTGTATTGGGATAGGATGTTCACTGTGGTGTATTGGGATAGGATGTTCACTGTGGTGTATCGGGATAGGATGTTCACTGTGGTGTATCGGGATAGGATGTTCACTGTGACGTATCGGGATAGGATGTTCACTGTGATGTATTGGGATAGGATGTTCACTGTGGTCTATCGGGATAGGATGTTCACTGTGACGTATCGGGATAGGATGTTCACTGTGGTGTATCGGGATAGGATGTTCACTGTGGTGTATCGGGATAGGATGTTCACTGTGGTGTATCGGGATAGGATGTTCACTGTGGTGTATCGGGATAGGATGTTCACTGTGACGTATCGGGATAGGATGTTCACTGTGATGTGTTGGGATAGGATGTTCACTGTGGTGTATCGGGATAGGATGTTCACTGTGACGTATCGGGATAGGATGTTCACTGTGACGTATCGGGATAGGATGTTCACTGTGGTGTATCGGGATAGGATGTTCACTGTGGTGTATCGGGATAGGATGTTCACTGTGGTGTATCGGGATAGGATGTTCACTGTGACGTATCGGGATAGGATGTTCACTGTGATGTGTTGGGATAGGATGTTCACTGTGGTGTATCGGGATAGGATGTTCACTGTGACGTATCGGGATAGGATGTTCACTGTGGTGTATCGGGATAGGATGTTCACTGTGGTGTATCGGGATAGGATGTTCACTGTGACGTATCGGGATAGGATGTTCACTGTGGCGTATCGGGATAGGATGTTCACTGTGGTGTATCGGGATAGGATGTTCACTGTGACGTATCGGGATAGGATGTTCACTGTGACGTATCGGGATAGGATGTTCACTGTGGTGTATCGGGATAGGATGTTCACTGTGGTGTATCGGGATAGGATGTTCACTGTGGTGTATCGGGATAGGATGTTCACTGTGATGTATCGGGATAGGATGTTCACTGTGGTGTATCGGGATAGGATGTTCACTGTGGTGTATCGGGATAGGATGTTCACTGTGGTGTATCGGGATAGGATGTTCACTGTGGTGTATCGGGATAGGATGTTCACTGTGGTGTATCGGGATAGGATGTTCACTGTGACGTATTGGGATAGGATGTTCACTGTGACGTATCGGGATAGGATGTTCACTGTGACGTATCGGGATAGGATGTTCACTGTGGTGTATCGGGATAGGATGTTCACTGTGGTGTATTGGGATAGGATGTTCACAGTGATGTATCGGGATAGGATGTTCACTGTGGTGTATCGGGATAGGATGTTCACTGTGACATATCGGGATAGGATGTTCACTGTGATGTATCGGGATAGGATGTTCACTGTGGTGTATCGGGATAGGATGTTCACTGTGGTGTATCGGGATAGGATGTTCACTGTGATGTATCGTGATAGGATGTTCACTGTGGTGTATCGGGATAGGATGTTCACTGTGGTGCATTGGGATAGGATGTTCACTGTGGTGTATCGGGATAGGATGTTCACAGTGATGTATCGGGATAGGATGTTCACTGTGGTGTATCGGGATAGGATGTTCACTGTGGTGTATCGGGATAGGATGTTCACTGTGGTGTATCGGGATAGGATGTTCACTGTGGTGTATCGGGATAGGATGTTCACTGTGGTGTATCGGGATAGGATGTTCACTGTGATGTATCGGGATAGGATGTTCACTGTGGTGTATCGGGATAGGATGTTCACTGTGGTGTATCGGGATAGGATGTTCACTGTGGTGTATCGGGATAGGATGTTCACTGTGGTGTATCGGGATAGGATGTTCACTGTGGTGTATCGGGATAGGATGTTCACTGTGACGTATCGGGATAGGATGTTCACAGTGACGTATTGGGATAGGATGTTCACAGTGATGTATCGGGATAGGATGTTCACTGTGGTGTATCGGGATAGGATGTTCACTGTGGTGTATTGGGATAGGATGTTCACAGTGATGTATCGGGATAGGATGTTCACTGTGGTGTATCGGGATAGGATGTTCACTGTGACGTATCGGGATAGGGATGTTCACTGTGATGTATCGGGATAGGATGTTCACTGTGGTGTATCGGGATAGGATGTTCACTGTGGTGTATCGGGATAGGATGTTCACTGTGATGTATCGTGATAGGATGTTCACTGTGGTGTATTGGGATAGGATGTTCACTGTGGTGCATTGGGATAGGATGTTCACTGTGGTGTATTGGGATAGGATGTTCACAGTGATGTATCGGGATAGGATGTTCACTGTGGTGTATCGGGATAGGATGTTCACTGTGGTGTATCGGGATAGGATGTTCACTGTGATGTATCGGGATAGGATGTTCACTGTGGTGTATCGGGATAGGATGTTCACTGTGGTGTATCGGGATAGGATGTTCACTGTGGTGTATCGGGATAGGATGTTCACTGTGACGTATCGGGATAGGATGTTCACTGTGACGTATTGGGATAGGATGTTCACAGTGATGTATCGGGATAGGATGTTCACTGTGGTGTATCGGGATAGGATGTTCACTGTGGTGTATTGGGATAGGATGTTCACAGTGATGTATCGGGATAGGATGTTCACTGTGGTGTATCGGGATAGGATGTTCACTGTGGTGTATTGGGATAGGATGTTCACAGTGATGTATCGGGATAGGATGTTCACTGTGGTGTATCGGGATAGGATGTTCACTGTGACGTATCGGGATAGGGATGTTCACTGTGATGTATCGGGATAGGATGTTCACTGTGGTGTATCGGGATAGGATGTTCACTGTGGTGTATCGGGATAGGATGTTCACTGTGGTGTATCGGGATGGGATGTTCACTGTGGTGTATCGGGATGGGATGTTCACTGTGATGTATCGGGATAGGATGTTCACTGTGGTGTATCGGGATAGGATGTTCACTGTGGTGTATTGGGATAGGATGTTCACTGTGGTGTATTGGGATAGGATGTTCACTGTGGTGTATCGGGATAGGATGTTCACTGTGGTGTATTGGGATAGGATGTTCACTGTGGTGTATCGGGATAGGATGTTCACTGTGGTGTATCGGGATAGGATGTTCACTGTGGTGTATTCGGCTAGGATGTTCACTGTGGTGTATCGGGATAGGATGTTCACTGTGATGTATCGTGATAGGATGTTCACTGTGGTGTATTGGGATAGGATGTTCACTGTGGTGCATTGGGATAGGATGTTCACTGTGGTGTATTGGGATAGGATGTTCACTGTGGTGTATCGGGATAGGATGTTCACTGTGACGTATCGGGATAGGATGTTCACTGTGACGTATCGGGATAGGATGTACACTGTGACGTATCGGGATAGGATGTTCACTGTGATCTATCGGGATAGGATGTTCACTGTGGTGTATTGGGATAGGATGTTCACTGTGGTGTATTGGGATAGGATGTTCACTGTGGTGTATTGGGATAGGATGTTCACTGTGGTGTATCGGGATAGGATGTTCACTGTGGTGTATTGGGATAGGATGTTCACTGTGGTGTATCGGGATAGGATGTACACTGTGACGTATCGGGATAGGATGTTCACTGTGATCTATCGGGATAGGATGTTCACTGTGGTGTATTGGGATAGGATGTTCACTGTGGTGTATTGGGATAGGATGTTCACTGTGGTGTATTGGGATAGGATGTTCACTGTGACGTATCGGGATAGGATGTTCACTGTGACGTATCGGGATAGGATGTTCACTGTGATCTATCGGGATAGGATGTTCACTGTGGTGTATTGGGATAGGATGTTCACTGTGGTGTATTGGGATAGGATGTTCACTGTGGTGTATTGGGATAGGATGTTCACTGTGACGTATCGGGATAGGATGTTCACTGTGACGTATCGGGATAGGATGTTCACTGTGACGTATCGGGATAGGATGTTCACTGTGGTGTATCGGGATAGGATGTTCACTGTGATGTATCGGGATAGGATGTTCACTGTGGTGTATCGGGATAGGATGTTCACTGTGGTGTATCGGGATAGGATGTTCACTGTGATGTATCGGGATAGGATGTTCACTGTGATGTATCGGGATAGGATGTTCACTGTGGTGTATCGGGATAGGATGTTCACTGTGGTGTATCAGGATAGGATGTCCACTGTGACGTATCGGGATAGGATGTTCACTGTGGTGTATTGGGATAGGATGTTCACTGTGACGTATCGGGAACGGATGGTTTCTGTGATGCATCTACAAGGTCAATTTGTTTGGCCTCCAAAGAATTTTTAATTGATTTGCCATAAGCTGCCATTAAAGGACAAAATTCAGTGAACAATTGAAGTTGTTGGTGAGCTCTTTTGACTGTGTTGTTGGACCAGGAGAAGCTAGTGGTGATGTTTACGTCAAGGACCTGCTCGTTAGTTTAGTTGAGCTGTCTGAGTCAGTGTTATTCGCATCTTGGCCCATTGCAGAACCATCAGTCGTCAACTTGTATTGTCGTTAAAGAGGAATCTGGCCGCAACGGCAGTTGCAGGGAGTCAAGTAGGGGGCTGAGCACACAACCGTGCGGACTGGAGGATCATGGTGGTGGAACACAGGAATCTGGGGAAAAAGTTTCATAATTCCTTGTAAGTGGCGTCACAGGTAAATAGGATCGTAAAGAAAGCTTTTGGTGCATTGGCTTTCATAGATTAGACCAGAAGATGGAATATTGTATTTTTGGTGAGGCCAAATTTGCATTACTGTGTGCTGTTCTGGAGAGGCATCAATAATATTTAAAGGGGACAATGAAAATTTTCAATAATGTTGCTGGGAATTGAGGACCTTAGTTAATGGATTAGGGCTTTATTTCCTGGAGATAGAAGATTGAGAGGAGATTTGATAGAGGGATGCAACATTATGAGGGGTGTAGAGAGGGTAAATGCAAGCAGGCTTTTTCCACTGAGGTTGCGTGGGACTAAAGCTAGAGGTGATGGATTAAGGGTGAAAGGTGAAATGTTTAAGGGGAACATGAGTGGAAACTTCTTCACTCTGGTGAGAGTACGAAACAAGCTGCCAGAACAAGTGGTGGATGTTCAACGTTTAAGTCAAATTATGATAGGTGTATGGGATGGAGGGCTTTGGTCCAGGTGCAGGTCGATGGGACTATCAGTTTGCCACAGAGTAGATGTGTGGAAGGCCTGGTTCTGTGCTGTACTGCTCTATGAGTCTGGTTCAGTAGGAGAGTGGGCCGCCATCTCACACCTGCTGCCCTGGGTCCACAGGGCGAATATCCTGGGGATGGAGCCTTGGAGAAACCCTTTCAACAACGACTTCTACAACGGGATGTGTAAAACGGTTTACAACGGCATCCAGAGGGCCCACATCCGTGTTCCCTGGAACATCAACACGTTCCATTATCAGGTCACAACGCACAGCCCCAGAGGAGAGGAAGGAGGAGGGAGGAGAGAGAGAGAGGACTCATGGGGAAGGGAAGTGAGGAAGAGAGGGAATGAGGGAAAGGGGAGGAGGGAGTGGAGGGAGGAGGGAGGGAATGGAGTTGGTGGGAGGACAGAAGGGAGGGTAGGGAGTTGGGGATAGCAGGGAATGGAGTTGGTGGGAGGACAGAAGGGAGGGTAGGGAATGGAGTTAGAGGGAGAACAGAAGGGAGGGTAGGGAGTTGTTGGGAGTAGGAGGGAATGGAGTTGAAGGGAGGACAGAAGGGAGGGTAGGGAGTTGTTGGGAGGGGGAGAAATGGAGTTGGTGGGAGGGAGGAGAGAGAAGGTAGGGAGTTGTTGGGAGGGGAAGGGAATGGAGTTGAAGGAAAGACTGAAGGGAAGGTAGGGAGTTGTTGGGATGATACAGTAGGGGTAGAGGGGGCATAAGGGTTGTAGTTATGACCCTTCCCCAAATGAACCCTGTGCTCCCTTCCCACATACCCAGACATATGCCCGGCAGCAATTCACCACCGAGATGTACGAGAGTTCCACCGAAGTCGTCAAGAAGGTCTTCAAGGAGATCAACAGCAAATTCAATGCAGGGTTCTCACTGAAACTGAACATGAAGGTGAACTTCTCGGCTGGGGCCCATTTCAGCACCAACCTCAGCAAAAGCCTCTACACACTGCTGTCTGACAATCAGTCCCAGGTAGCAGACCGGCACCATGGGGGGAGGCTCCAACTGAGGGAGGGGGTAGGCAGGACTGGGGAGGGAGGGGTCAGAGAGGAGGGAGGGAATAGAGATGGGACAGAAAGTGAGGAGGGTATAGTGGGTGAGCGAGGGGTTACAGGAGTAGGGAGAAAGGGCATAGAGTGAAGGGCGTAGTGGGGAAGGAGGGGTAGGTGGGGACAGGGTGGAGGTAAAAGAGTGAGGAGGAGAGAGAGATTGTGGGAAAGAAAAGAGAGGAAGAGCTGTAGGGGAGGGGAGGGAGAGGGTGGGTGGATGCCCCATCATGCACTCCCAGGCTCAGATATAGAGTGACACTCCATCTGTAATTCCTATCACCACTGTCTGCCAAATTGCCTCCTCTCCCTGTGTTCACATTGATATTGATAAGACCACAAGACATTCAAGCAGAATTAGATCATTCAGCCCATCGAGTCTGCTCTGCCATTCTATTATGGCTGATTTTTTTCCCTCTCAACTCCATTCAACTTGTAACCTTTGATGTCAAATCAAATCAAGTTTAATTGTCATTCAATACATAGCTCCAAATGAACATGGCAGCGTTGCTCTGGGCCAAAGTACTAAAACATACATGTGCATTCTAAATAACAAGATAGAGAGGAAAAGAACATAGACACCCGACTCTCTCAGCCCAACATCCCAACTCATTTTCCTCAGCTCAGTGTCCCCACCCTACTCTCTCAGTCCAAGGGCCCAACTCGTCTCCCTTGGCTCGATGTCCCCACCCTACTCTCTCAGCCTGAGGGCCTAACTCATTTCCCTCAGATCGATGTCCCGACCCGACTCTCTCAGCCTGAGGGCCTAACTCATTTCCCTCAGATCGATGTCCCGACCCTACTCTCTTAGCCTGAGGGCCTAACTCATTTCCCTCAGCTCGATGTCCCGACCCGACCCTCTCAGCCCGAGGGCCCAACTCAACTCCCTCAGCTCAATGTCCTGACCCGACTCTGTCAGTCCGAGGGCCTAACTCATTTCCCTTAGCTCGATGTCCTGACCCGACTCTGTCAGTCCGAGGACCCAACTCAACTCCCTCAGCTCAATGTCCTGACCCGACTCTCTCAGCCCGAGGGCCCAACTCAACTCCCTCAGCTCGATGTCCCGACCCGACTCTGTCAGCCTGAGGGCCCAACTCGTCTCCCTTAGCTCGATGTCCCCATCCGACTCTGTCAGTCCGAGGGCCCAACTCAACTCCCTCAGCTCGATGTCCCCATCCGACTCTGTCAGTCCGAGGGCCCAACTCAACTCCCTCAGCTCGATGTCCCCATCCGACTCTGTCAGTCCGAGGGCCCAACTCAACTCCCTCAGCTCGATGTCCCCATCCGACTCTGTCAGCCTGAGGGCCCAACTCAACGCCCTCAGCTCGATGTCCCGACCCGACTCTGTCAGCCTGAGGGCCCAACTCGTCTCCTTCAGCTCGATGTCCCGACCCGACTCTGTCAGCCTGACTGTCCGAATGGCTGTCTTTGAACGGCCGGCCGGTTACTCCAGACAATGAGAAGCTCGCTGATGCAGCGGACCTGCTGAACGCATAGTTATTGGAGTCAAGACTAATCTTGCAATGTAACAAAGAAAAGTGCACCTTTGGTTGGTCCCCGATAGGCTGTATGTGTACATACACCGCCACCTTACCAGACGACCAGAATTAAAGAACCTATTAATCTCCACTTTAAATATACTCAATGATTTGGCCTCCACAGCTGCCTGTGGCAATGAATTCCACGGATTCACCACCCTCTGGTAAAAGAAATTCCTCCTCATCTCTGTTCTAAATGGACGTCCCTCTATTCTGATGCTGTGTTCTCTCATCTTAGACACCCCTAGTAGAGGAAGTACCTTCTCCACACCCACTTTATCCAGGCTTTTCACTCTTTGATGGGTTCAATAAGGTCCCACGCATTCTTCAAGACTCCAGCAACTACAGGCCTAGAGCCATCAAGCACTCCTCATATTGCTAACCCTTTCATCCCTGGAACCATTCTTGTGAACCTGCTCTGGATCCTCCACAATATCAGCACATGGGGCCCGAAACTGTTCACAATACTGCAGGCAACGTCTGACCAGTGCCTTGTAAAGTCTCAGCATCACATCCTAGCCCTCTGTTGGAGTAGTTAGAATGAAACAGGTTGAGCACAGCAAATGTTAAAGTAGGGGAGAAACATGGTGAGAGGGGAGGGGAGGGCATGGACCGATGAAGCACAGAGGGGTATGGGGCCAGCCATAGTTCCTCGATTTGTTGAACATAATCCCAGTATTTCAAACGTCTCTTCAAATCTAGAATAATGATTATTTCCTGGTCAAAGGCCAAGTGGAGTTGGCACATTTCAACGTGCGCAGTCAACGCTACGAGCTTGAGCCAGACTTTGTATTCGAACTGAAGGGACTCCCGACGGAGTATGACAAGGGTGCATATTTTAAAATTCTGGAAGACTACGGCACACACTACACCTCATCGGGAACCCTCGGCGGACAATATCAACTGGTCTATGTGTTGGATAAGTCCCAAATGGCCAAAGAGGGTAAGTCAGCATTCATTGTCCACCAAACTGTGCATTCTTCAATCCGCGGCACTTGAGGCCTAAACCTGAATCCTCAAAAGCACTAATCAGTCATAGATCTGTGAGAGCCATTTGCCAGACCCACACGTTGTGTTGGTAATTGGTTTATTATAGTCACATGTACAGTGAAAAACTTTGTTTGCGCGCCAACCGGAGAGATCATTCTGTACATAAGTACAGAGAGGTCACACAAAAGAAACAGAAGGCAGAGAGAAATGCTACAGTTACAGAGCAAGTCTGGTGCAGACAGCCAGTAAGGTTCAAGGAGATCTACTGGGAGATAAGAGTATATTGGCATTCAAGGGTCTGATAACAGGGCAGTGCAGAAGTAATCCTTGAGCATGGTGGCACAGTATGTGTGTTTGTAACTTCTGCCCGTACCTGTCCTGGGAACAGCACATAGGTGCCGTCATAAAGTGCCTGTACTTTGTCAGAAGTTTGTGTAGATTCGGCATGTCACCGAACACTTTGACAATCTTCTCTAGACGCACAGTGGAGGGTGTCCTGACTGGGTGTATCTCAGCCTCGTATGGAAGCACCAATGCTGAGGAACAGAAAAGCAGCCCAGTCTAGCAATGTACTCTTTCTCTGTACTCCTTCAATCTTATTTATATCCTTACAGAACTGCACAGAATTCTCCAAATTAGGCTCCAACAACGTTTCATGCATCTTCAATATAACATCCCAATTCCTGTCTTGTCCGAAGAGATACAGATCCATAATTCCCTGAAAGTGGTGTCACAGGCAGACAGGGTCATAACGAGAACTTCTGACATATTGCCCTTCGTGAGTCCAAGTATTGATTACAGGAGAAGGGATGTTACGTTGAAGTTGTACAAGATGTTTGTGAGGCCTAATTGGACTATTGTGTGCAGTTCTGGTCACATAACTATCAGTAAGATTGCGAGATTTGCTGAGAAAGTTTACAAGGATGTTAACAGGAATTGAGGACCTGAGTTACAGGGAAAGGTTGAATAGGTTAGGATTTTATTCCCTGGAGCGTAGGAGAATGAGCAGAGTTTTGGTAGAGGTATACAAAATGATGAAGGGTATAAATAGGACTTGCTCCGTGTGGGTCGATGGTTCAAGGCAGAGTTTGCGCTGAAGAGATGTGATGCTCTAGGATTCTATTTCAGGCAGGTAGGGTCAGCTTAAAGCCATTGTTTCTTACACAGACTAGCTGTGCTGAAGAGCCTACTCCTGTACTGCAGTATTCTGGACAATGGAGAAGATGAAGAATTCAGCTCATCCCCTCTGTCTCTGCTTACAGAAATCACAACAGAGACATTGAAGACGTGCCTGGGATATGGTGCCAATCTCAACCTCCAACAGGCCATATTCAAAAATGGAAACAATGAATTTTATGGAATCTCAGAAAACGTCAATGCTGAGAAATGTGCAGCTGTCAAGAAAGAAAGAACAAGTATGAATTTAAATAATTTATTTTGAGATGAGGCACTGGGACATGAGAGGTGGCAGAAAACCCGAGTCCTGTCTATTCCACCGTTCAATAAGTTCCCAGCCAACCTTCGGCTGTTAGGCACAGGAGCGGAACGAGGCCATTCACCCTTCAACACACTTCACCAGTCAATCATGGCTGACTTATTTCCCCTCTCAACCCTTTGCTCCTGCCTTTTCTCTCTGCAATCTTTGACTTTCTGACCAATCAAGAATCTATCAAACTCTGCTTTAAGTATATTCGGTGACTTGGCCTCCACAGCCATTTGTGGCGATGAATTCCTCATGTTCACCACCCTCTTGCTAAAGAAATTCTTCCTCATCATTCTGAAACTGTGCCCTCTAGTCCCACCATTAGAAAAATTCTCTCCATGTCCACTCCATCGCAGCCTTTCAATGTTTACATGCACACCTCTGCAGCCCCCGTGCAGATGACATTTACAAAAGCAGGTGTGTAAAAACGGCCCCCCGAGACACCACAACCACAATCCATTCCAGCTGCTCCCATGCGGGAAACGGTACCACAGCATAAAAGCCAGGACCAACAGGCTCCGGGACAGCTTCTTCCACCAGGCCATCAGACTGATGAACTCACACCGATATGACGGTATTTCTTTTTATATTGACTATCCTGTTGTACATAATATTTATTAAAATTTACGATAAACTGCACATTAGGACAGAGATGTAAGGTAAAGAATTTTCTCCTCATGTAGGTGCAGGATGTCAGAAATAATTCAATACCTCCCACACTTCCAGCATCAGACGCAGAGTGAAGCTCCCTCTACACTGTCCCATCACACACTCCCGGGGTCAGACACAGAGTGAAGCTCGCTCTACACTGTCCCATCACACACTCCCGGGGTCAGACACAGAGTGAAGCTCCCTCTACACTGTCCCATCACACACTCCCGGGGTCAGACACCAGGTGGCGCTCCCTCCACACTGTCCCATCACACACTCCCGGGGTCAGACACAGAGTGAAGTTCCCTCCACACTGTCCCATTACACACTCCGGGGGTCAGTGATGCACCATCAATAACTCTCGGAGACGTGCGGCGAAATATAGGCTTGAATTGGCTGGAAGTAAGAACAAGCAGCAAATGACCACCACACAACATCCTGGAGACTGAGGCCGGGGCGGTGTCTCCAATCGCCTTTATACCGGGGTCCGTGGGAGGAGCCACAGGAGCAGTTAGCGGGGGGGTGTGTCCAGACAGGTAAATGTAGTTCACCACAGTCAGACACAGAGTGAAGCTCCCTCTACACTGTCCCATCACACACTCCCGGGGTCAGACACAGAGTGAAGCTCCCTCTACACTGTCCCATCACACACTCCCGGGGTCAGACACAGAGTGAAGCTCCCTCTACACTGTCCATCACACACTCTCGGGGTCAGACACAGAGTGAAGCTCCCTCCACACTGTCCCATCACTCACTCCCAGTATATATTGTATAGCACCGAAATTTGTAATAAAGGATTTTGTAATAAAAAAAAAGGGTCAGACACAGAGTGAAGCACCCTCTACACTGTCCCATCACACACTCCCGGGGTCAGACACAGTGAAGCTCCCTCTACACTGTCCCATCACACACTCCCGGGGTCAGACACAGTGAAGCTCCCTCTACACTGTCCCATCACACACTCCCACAGTCAGACACAGTGAAGCTCCCTCTACACTGTCCCATCACACACTCCCGGGGTCAGACACAGAGTAAAACTCCCTGTACACTATCCCATCACTCACTCCCGGGGTCAGACACAGAGTGAAGCTCCCTCTACACTGTCCCATCACACACTCCCGGGGTCAGACACAGAGTGAAGCTCCCTCTACACCGTCCCATCACACACTCCCGGGGTCAAACACAGAGTGAAGCTCCCTCTACACTGTCCCATCACACACTCCCAGGGTCAGACACAGAGTGAAGCTCCCTCTACACTGTCCCATCACTCACTCCCAGAGTAGGGACAGATTGGTTAGGTACAAAGCAATGCACTCTTGTTGGGGTGAGCTGCCCACTTGAACCGTTATCGTTGCGCTAAAAGTTCTCGCACAGTAACGTGGGGGGTGAGTTCCCACACCACCTACTGTTGTGCCTCAGACTGACTCTGGATGCCTTACTTTCAGCTATGGGCCAGGAACTTTCCCTCATCAAAGACGTGGTGTCCTTTGTGTCTGGGGGGAATGTTTTGTTTCTGACGAAGTTGAATGCTCTGCTCTCTGAGGGAAGGAAGTCGATTGATGCCTCTCTCTTTGTTGACTGGGCCAGTTCACTCAGGAACTCACCTGTACTCGTGAAACAGAAGGTAAGAGAACAGATGCGTAATTTCGCGAATGCGATCCACGGGTAGATCGGGTCGTGCAGAAAGGTTTTGGCACATTGGCCATCATAAATCAATGTATCGAGTACAGGAGATGGGATGTTATGTTGAAGTTATACAAGATATTGGTGAGGCCTAATTTAGTGTACTGTGTGCAGTTTTGGTCACCCACCTAGAGGAAAGAAGCCAAAAAGATTGAAAGCGTGCGGGGAAAATTTACAAGGATGTTGCCAGCACTTGAGGTCTTGAGTTTGGGGAAAGGTTGAATAGATTAGGATTTCATTCCCTAGAGTATAGGAGAATGAGGGGAGAATTGATCGAGGTGTACAAATGAGTATTGATTGGGTAAATGCAAGCGCTGAAGTTGAGTGAGATTAGAACTGGAGGCCACAGGTGACCAAGGATCTTCTTCCCACTTGGACAGATACATGGCTGGGAGGGCTATGGTCCCGGTGCAGGTCAGGGGGGACAAGACATCGATGGTTTGGAAGGGTCTGGAGGGCTGAAGGGCCTGCTACTGTGTTCTATGAGTTCTCACCTCTCCACCCCCGGCCCCAGCTGCTGCCCATCTACAACCTGGTGCCGCTGTCATTGAGGGGCGCAGTGGCCATCCGCCACAACCTGGAGCGAGCCATCAGCGACTACGAGGCTGAGTTCAACGCCTGCAAGTGCCGGCCCTGCCGCAACGGTGGCACCGTGTCTCTCCTCAACGGGCAGTGCCTCTGCCTGTGCCCTCACACCCACAAGGGGGACGCCTGCCACATCCCCAGGGCACAACACATACCAACCGGTGAGGGACGGGGAAAGGGCGAGTGGGTCGAAGGGGGAGTTGGAGAGGGAGGGAGGGGTGGGAGGGAGCAGGGGGGGAGGGGGAGAGGAAAGGGTGGAGAGGAGAAGAGGGAGAAGGTTGGAGAGAGGGGACAGAGGGAATGAAAGAGGTGGAAAGATGGGAGTGAGGTTGAGGAGTAGAGGGAGGGAGGAGGAAAGGCGGAGAGAGGAGGGAGCAGTTGAGGGAGTAAGGGGGAGAACAGAGGAAGGGTTTAGGAGGTGTAGAGGGAGGGGAGGGTGAGAGAGGATTGATGGTGAGGGGAGGGAGTGAGGGTTAGAGGGAGGGGAAGGATAGAAGGGGGTTGTAGAGAGCGGAGGGGGGTGGTTGGAGAGTGAGAGGGAGTGGAGGGGGAGGGGTGGAAATAGAGAGGAGGGAAGGAGGGGAGAGATGGAGAGAGGGCAGGGAGTGAGGTGTACTGGTGAGGGGTTCAGCTGGAGAGAGTGGAGGAAGGGTTGGAGAGGAAGAGGGCCGGGTGGTTAAAGAGATGTAGGGAGGGAGGGGGAGGATTGGAGAGAGGGGAGGGATGGAGGGTGGGTGGAGTGAGGATGGAGGGAGAGGGAGGGTTGGAGAAGTAGAGAGGGAGGGTTGAAGAGAAGGAGGGAAGGAGAGGTTTGAGGAGGGTGAGTAGAGTAAGGGTGTGTGAGGAGGTTGGGGAGGGTGGGGGTGAGGTGGGAAGGGGTTATGAGGGGGTGTAAAGAGGTGTGAGATGTGAGCAGGGTGAGGGGTGTGAGGAGTTTGACGTGAGGATGTGTGAGTAGGATGGGGAGCTGTGAGGAGGTAATGAGGGTGAGTAGGGTAAGACTGAGTGAGGAGGTTCAGGGGGTAAGGGGTGTGAGGAGGATGAGGGGATGTGGGGAGGGTGGGGTGTAGGAAATTGATGCAGATGAGGGGTGTGAGGCTGGGGGAGTATGAGAAGGGGGAGGGGTGTGAGATGGAGGAAGGGTGTGAGGAGGGTGAAGGTTGTGAGGAGTTTAAGGAGGTGTGAGGAGGGTGAGAGGGTCTGAGAAGTTGTGAAGGGTGAGGAGTGTGAGAGTGTAAAGATGTGTGAGATGTGAGGAGGGTGTGGAGTGTGAGGATGTGAGGAGGGTGTGGAGTGTGAGGATGTGAGGAGGGTGTGGGGTGTGAGGAGGGTGTGGGGTGTGAGGAGGGTGTGGAGTTTGAGGAGGGTGTGGAGTGTGAGGATGTGAGGAGGGTGTGGGGTGTGAGGAGGGTGTGGAGTGTGAGGAGGGTGTGGAGTGTGAGGATGTGAGGAGGGTGAGGGGTGTGAGGAGGGTGAGGAGTGTGAGAGTGTAAAGATGTGTGAGATGTGAGGAGGGTGTGGGGTGTGAGGAGGGTGTGGAGTGTGAGGATGTGAGGAGGGTGTGGGGTGTGAGGAGTGTGTGGAGTGTGAGGAGGGTGTGGAGTGTGAGGATGTGAGGAGGGTGTGGGGTGTGAGGAGGGTGTGGAGTGTGAGGAGGGTGTGGAGTGTGAGGATGTGAGGAGGGTGAGGGGTGTGAGGAGGGTGAGGAGTGTGAGAGTGTAAAGATGTGTGAGATGTGAGGAGGGTGTGGGGTGTGAGGAGGGTGTGGAGTGTGAGGAGGGTGTGGAGTGTGAGGATGTGAGGAGGGTGTGGGGTGTGAGGAGGGTGTGGAGTGTGAGGAGGGTGTGGAGTGTGAGGATGTGAGGAGGGTGAGGGGTGTGAGGAGGGTGTGGAGTGAGGTTTGAGCAGGGTGAGGAAGATGGGTTTACGGTGAGGGTGCGAGGAAGTGAGTAGGGCGGGGGAGCTGTGAGGAGGATAAGGAGGGTAAGGTGTGTGAGTGGGTTTGAGGTGGGTGTGAGAAGGGAATATGAGGAGGATGTGGAGTGTGAGGGGGTCAGGCGGGTGTGGAGTGTGAGGGGTCTGAGGTAAGTGAGGAGTGTGAGAGACTGAGGGGTGTGAGGAGGGCGTGGAGTGTGAGGAGGTGTGAGGAGGTGTGAGGGGTGTGAGGAGGGTGTGGAGTGTGAGGAGGTGTGAGGAGTGTGAGGGGTGTGAGGAGGGTGTAGAGTGTGAGGAGGTGTGAGGAGTGTGAGGGGTGTGAGGAGGGTGTGGAGTGTGAGGGGTGTGAAGAGTGTGAGGCGGGTGTGGAGTGTGAGGGGGTGTGAGGTGGGTGTGGTGAGGGATGTGAGGAGGGCGTGGAGTGTGAGGAGGTGTGAGGAGGGTGTGGAGTGTGAGGGGTGTGAGGAGGGTGTGGAGTGTGAGGGGTGTGAAGCGGGTGTGGAGTGTGAGGGGGTGTGAGGGACTGTGAGGAGGGTGTGGAGTGTGAGGGGTTGTGAAGAGTGTGAGGCGGGTGTGGAGTGAGAGGGGGTGTGAAGCGGGTGTGGAGTGTGAGGAGGGTGCGGGGGTGTGAGGGACTGTGAGGAGGGTGTGAGGAGTGTGAGGAGGTGTGAGGAGTGTGAGGAGGTGTGAAGCGGGTGTGGAGTGTGAGGAGGGTGAGGGGGTGTGAGGGACTGTGAGGAGGGTGTGAGGGGTGTGAGGAGGGTGTGGAGTGTGAGGGGTGTGAGGAGGGTGTGGAGTGTGAGGGATTGTGAGGGGTGTGAGGAGGGTGTGGAGTGTGAGGGGTGTGAGGAGGGTGTGGAGTGTGAGGGGTGTGAGGAGGGTGTGGAGTGTGAGGGATTGTGAGGGGGTGTGAGGCGGGTGTGGAGTGTGAGGGGTGTGAGGAGGGTGTGGAGTGTGAGGGATTGTGAGGAGGGTGTGGAGTGTGAGGGGTGTGAGGAGGGTGTGGAGTGTGAGGGGTGTGAGGAGGGTGTGGAGTGTGAGGGATTGTGAGGAGGGTGTGGAGTGTGAGGGGTGTGAGGAGGGTGTGGAGTGTGAGGGGTGTGAGGAGGGTGTGGAGTGTGAGGGGTGTGAGGCGGGTGTGGAGTGTGAGGGATTGTGAGGAGGGTGTGGAGTGTGAGGGGTTGTGAAGAGTGTGAGGCAGGTGTGGAGTGTGAGGAGGATGAGGGGGTGTGAGGAGCACGGAGTAACTTTGCCTCGGTTTGCGGCAGCCGAGTACACGGACGGTGCGTGGAGCTGCTGGACTTCGTGGTCAGGCTGCGCTGATAGGCACCGGACACGCACGCGGCAATGTCTGGGCCGCCAGGGAGCGGGAGCCGCGTGTCAGGGTGAGAGTAACAGCCAGACCTACTGCTGAGGTAACTCTCCCTCCACCCTCTACAACCCACCTCCGTCCTCTCCTCCTTAAACACCACTCCTCCTGTCCAAAACTCTCCCCCTCCCTCCACAACTCTACCTTCCTCTCCTCCCTCCACAACCCTCTTCTCCCCTCCGTACACAACCCTCTCCTCTCCCTCTACAACCTTCCCTCCCCTCCCTCCTTAACCTTCACTCTCCCTTCACAATCCTCCCCTCCCTCCACAACTCTCTCGACTCCCTCCAAAATGCTCCCCCTCCCTTGATTACCCTCTCCTCCTCTTCCCTACACAACAGTCCCTTCTCCTCCCCTCTCCACAACCCTTCCCCTCCCCTCCAGAATCCTTTCCCTCCCCATCCATACTCACTACCCTCCTCAATGATTCCTTACCCTCCTCCACATCCCCCTCCCCTACCCGCCCAACTCCTCTGCACCCTCTCTCAACTCATTACTTCCTCTCCTCTCTCCAACACTCTGTCCTCTCCTACTCCCTTACCAACCCCTCGCTAACCACTACCATCCTACTCTCCCCCCCACCTTCCACATACACCCCTCCCCCTGTGAGGGTCAATGGGATCTGGCTGTGCCCATGTTAAACGAAGGAGCTGTTTACCCCAGCAAAGGGTGGCAAAACACGAGTCAGACGTAATGTAACCAGTGGGAGAGGAGGTGAGGATATCTCCCTCTCTCTGTGCCCCCACACACAAAAGAACGTTGGGGGGGTGCTGATCAGGAACCTGCATACTGAAAGGGTTGGGGGGGGCTCTTTAAACCTAGGTGTGGACTTACGAGAAGACAGGTGGCCTTCACCACCATCCAGAGCGGAGAGTCCTCGAGTATACCACCCTCAAAGAAATTTGTCCCCTCCCTAGACTCAATGAGTCACAGACTCGCACAGAATGGAAACGAACCCCTTCATCCCAACATGTCCCACCTAAGCTTGTCCCATTTGGTCCATATTCTATAAGACCATAAGACATAGGAGCAGAATTAGGCCATTTGACCCATCGAGTCTGCTCCGCCTTTCCATCATGGCTGATTTAATATCCCTCTCAACCCCATTCTCCTGCCTTCTCCCTGTAACCTTTGACACCCTGACTAACCAAGAACCTATCAACCTCCACTTTAAATCTACCCAATGACTCGGCCGTCTGTGGCAATGGATTCCAAGAGATTCACCACCATCTGGCTAAAGGAATTCCTCCTCATCTCTGTTCTAATGAGACATTCCTCTATACTGAGATGTACCCTCTGACCCTAGTCTCTCCCACTATTGGAAGCATGCCCTCCACATCCACTCTGTCTAGACCTTCAGTACTGGGTAGGTTTCAATCACCCCTGCTTCTCCCACCCTCTCCATTTTGTGATGACCCTTTGTTGTCAGAGATGTCCTGCTAAACGTCCTCTGTACTCTGTCTCCTGTAAACATCAGTGTAGTTTGGTGTACACTGAGCCCAAATCTCCCCAACAGTCTGTTTCCCAGGGTGAGGCATGGGTGTGAGGTGAATGGGAAAGGTTTGAAACAAACCTAAGGGGCAACTTTGTCATTTGGGGTGTAGTCCAGCTGCCAAGGGATGGGCTTTGAAGCAGGTATTATAATAACATTCAAAGACATGAACAGGTATTTAGATTGGAGGGGTTTAGAGAAATGATGGTGATCTCACTGAACAGACTAGTCATGGAGAGGATGTTTCCTAGAGTGGGAGGCTCTAAGACCTCAGAATAGAGGGATGTCCATTTAGAACAGATGAAGAGGAATTTCTTTAGCCAAGGGGTAGAATGTTGTGTAATTCATTGCCACAGACAGCTGTGGAGGCCAAATCAAAATCAGGTTTATATGTTGTGAAGCAAACACGAGGAAATCTGCAGCTGCTGGAAATTCAAGCAATGCTGGTGGAGCGTTTTGTGCGTGTTGCTTATATGTTGTGAAAGTTGTTAACGTTGTGGCAACAATACAATGCAATACATTTTAAATTTAGAAAATAATGAATTACAGTAAGTATAAATATCTCTATTAAGTAGTTAAATAAAAATAAATAGTGCAAAAAAAGCAGAAATTTTTAAGAACTAGCCAGTTTGGATTCAATGTCCATTTAGGAATTGGATGACAGAGGGGAAGAAGCTGTTCCTGAATCACTGAGTGTGCACCCTCGGACTTCCGTACCTCTTCCTGATGCTAACAGTGAGAAAAGGGCAGCTCCTGGGTGGAGGGGATCCTTAACGATGGCTGCTGGCTTTCTGAAGCATCACTTCTTAACCATGTCTTACATTCTGCGGAGGCTACTACCCATGATGGATCACTGGGGATAGTTAAGACTGATTGGTTCTGGATTGGTAATTGTGTAAAGGGTTACGGAGAGACACCAGGAGAATGGGGTTGAAAAGACCAACGAGCTTTGCATGGGGAGCAGACTTGATGGGTCAGTCAGCTCTTGTACCTTATAGTCTTGTGTCCCATGGTAGTTTCTCCCATATACTCGCTATCCTCTGAGTGAAGAAGATGCCCCTCAGGTCCCTTTCAAATTTTCATTCTCTCACCTTAAAAATGAGTACTCATAGAGAAAGGCAGTCCATTCAGTCCATTGAGCGTGTACTGGCACTCCAGCACCCATAACACCAATTCTAAACGAATCCCATTTCAAAATAAATCTATTATCAAAGTGTGTGTTGCCTCCAGTGTTCGCTCTGTGGAAGAAGATGGAAGACAAGGACAACATCGTTAATCTAATAATGCCATGCAGGGTCTAGTGCAATTTTTTTTTCTTTGTGACTGTATGCTTGTCTGAAATTGTTACCATAAGTGCTATTTGCGCTGTGTGCCGTTGGTGATGTGTTTTGCAACTTGGCACTGGAGGAACACTGTTTCGTTCAGCTATGTTCAGATAGGGTTGAATGATAATTATACCTGAACTTAAATTTCATGTGTTATCATATACTATCTTGAGGTTCATTTTCTTGCAGGCATTTACAGGACGAGTAGGAAAGATGATAGGATTTACAAAAATATATATACAACAATATGCAAAAGAAGATGAACTGTGAAAATAAACAAATAATTTTGAGAACATGAGTTGTAAAGATTTTTGCTCTCCTATAATTCTGTCAACTTCTACTAGTCACGTATGCACTGGAGACAATTTACAGTGGCAGATTTGCGATTGTTTAATGTCATTTCCAGTACACAGTGTAAAGGGGGTCCAGGGTGGGTAGTTACTAGCCCTTTTTCAGCTCCTTTCTGTATATATATTGCAGCTATATAGGACCCTGGTCAGACCCCACTTTGAGTACTGTGCTCGGTCCTGGTCACCTCACTACAGGAAGGATGGGGAAGCCGTAGGATAGTCAATATAAAAAGAAATACAGTCGTATCAGCATGAGTTCATCAGTCTGATGGCCTGGTGGAAGAAGCTGTCCCGGAGCCTGTTGGTCCTGGCTTTTATGCTGTGGTACCGTTTCCCGCATGGGAGCAGCTGGAATGGATTGTGGTTGTGGTGTCTCGGGGGGCCGTTTTTACACACCTGCTTTTGTAAATGTCATCTGCACGGGGGCTGCAGAGGTGTGCATGTAAACATTGAAAGGCTGCGATGGAGTGGACATGGAAAGAATTTTTCTAATGGTGGGACTAGAGGGCACAGTTTCAGAATGATGAGGAAGAATTTCTTTAGCAAGAGGGTGGTAAACATGAGGAATTCATCGCCACAAATGGCTGTGGAGGCCAAGTCACCGAATATACTTAAAGCAGAGTTTGAAAGATTCTTGATTGGTCAGAATGTCAAAGATTGCAGAGAGAAAAGGCAGGAGCAGAGGGTTGAGAGGGGAAATAAGTCAGCCATAATTGACTGGTGAAGTGTGTTGAAGGGTGAATGGCCTCGTTCCGCTCCTGTGCCTGACAGTCAAAGGTCGGCTGGGAACTTATTGAATGGTGGAAGAGCCAGGACTCGGGTTTTCTGCCACCTCTCATGTCCCAGTGCCTCATCTCAAAATAAACTATTTAAATTCATACTTGTTCTTTCTTTCTTGACAGCTGCACAATTGTCAGCATTGACGTTTTCTGAGATTCCATAAGATTCATTGTTTCCATTTTTGGATATGGCCTGTTGGAGGTTGAGATTGGCACCATATCCCAGGCACGTCTTCAATGTCTCTGTTGTGATTTCTGTAAGCAGAGACAGAGGGGATGAGCTGAATTCTTCATCTTCTCCATTGTCCAGAATACTGCAGTACAGGAGTAGGCTCTTCAGCACAGCTAGTCTGTGTAAGAAACAATGGCTTTAAGCTGACCCTACCTGCCTGAAATAGAGTCCTAGAGGATCACATCTCTTCAGCCCAAACTCTGCCTTGAACCATCGACCCACACGGAGCAAGTCCTATTTATACCCTTCATCATTTTGTATACCTCTACCAAAACTCTGCTCATTCTCCTACGCTCCAGGGAATAAAATCCTAACCTATTCAACCTTTCCCTGTAACTCAGGTCCTCAATTCCTGTTAACATCCTTGTAAACTTTCTCAGCAAATCTCGCAATCTTACTGATAGTTATGTGACCAGAACTGCACACAATAGTCCAATTAGGCCTCACAAACATCTTGTACAACTTCAACGTAACATCCCTTCTCCTGTAATCAATACTTGGACTCACGAAGGACAATGTGCCAGAAGTTCTCGTTATGACCCTGTCTGCCTGTGACACCACTTTCAGGGAATTATGGATCTGTTTCTTTTAGGACAAGACAGGAATTGGGATGTAGAACCATAGAACCATAGAACACTACAGCATGTACAGGCCCTTCAGCCCTCCATGTTGTGTCGACCCATATAATCCTTAAAAAAAAGTACTAAACCCACACTACCCCATAACCCTCTATTTTTCTTTCATCCGTGTGCCTATCCAAGAGGGTCTTAAATACCCCTAATATTTTAGCCTCCACCACCATCCCTGGCAAGTCACTGCAGGCACTCACAACCCTCTGTGTAATAAACTTACCCCTGATGTCTCCCCTAAACATCCCTCCCTTAATTTTGTACATATGCCCTCTGGTGTTTGCTATTGGTGCCCTGGGAAACAGGTACTGACTATCCATCCACCCTATCTATGCCTCTCATAATCTTGTAGACCTCTATCAAGTCCCCTTTCATTCTTCTACGCTCCAAAGAGAAAAGTCCCAGCTCTGCTAACCTTGCTTCATATGACTTGTTCCCCAATCCAGGCAACATCCTGGTAAATCTCCTCTGCACCCTCTCCATAGCTTCCACATCCTTCCTATAATGAGGTGACCAGAATTGAACACAATACTCTAAGTGCAGTCTCACTGGAGATTTGCAACATGACCTCTCTACTCTTGAACTGAATCCCCCTGTTAATGAAGCCTAGCATCCCATAGGCCTTCTTAACTACCCTATCAACCTGTGCAGCAAACTTGAGGGATGTATGGATTTGAACCCCAAGGTCCCTTTGTTCATCCACACTCTTAAGTAACTGACCATTAATCCTGTACTCAGTCTTCTGGTTTGTCCTTCCAAAATGCATCAACTCACACTTATCCGGATTGAACTTCATCTGCCATTTTTCTGCCCAACTCTGCAGCCTGTCTATATCCTCTTGTAACCTTTGACCACCTACAGCTCCATCCACAACTCCCCCAATCTTCATGACATCCGCAAACTTACTCACCCATCCTTCTGCCTCTACATCCAGGTCATTTATAAAAATCACAAATAGCAGGGGTCCCAGGACAGATCCCTGCGGCACTCCACTAGTCACTGACCTCCAGGCAGAATACTTTCCTTCCACACCTACCCTCTGCTTTCTTCCTTTAAGCCAATTTTTTATCCAAATAGCCAATGTTCCACTTACCCCATGCCTCATGACTTTCTGGATGAGTCTCTCATGAGGGACTTTGTCAAATGCTTTGCTAAAGTCCATGTAGACCACATCCACTGCACTACCCTCATCAATCTCTTTTGTTACCTCTTCAAAAAACTCAATCAGGCTCGTGAGGCATGACCTTCCCTTCACAAAGCCATGTTGACTATCCTTGAGTAGACTGTACTTCTCCAAATGCTCATAGATCCTATCCTTAAGAATCTTTTCCAGTAGTTTACAAACCACCGATGTAAGGCTCACTGGTCTATAGTTCCCAGGTGTCTCCCTATTACCTTTTTTAAACAAGGGAACTACATTTGCCATCCTCCAGTCCTCCGGCACTTCCCCTGCAGCCAAAGAGGATTCAAAGATCATAGCTAATGCTCCTGTGATCTCTTCTCTCAATTCCCACAACAACCTGGGGTGTATCATATCCTGCCCTGGGGTTTTATCAATCTTAATGTTTTTAAGAAGATCCAGCACTACTTCTTCCTTAATCTCCACATTGTCCAGCACACAGGCCCACTCTACTTCGATCTCATCCTGATCAAGATCCTTTTCCCTTGTGAATACTGAAGCAAAGTATTCATTTAGGACCTCCCCAACCTCCTCCACTTCCAGGCACACTGAATTAAGGAAAGATTGAATCATTTAGAATGTGGAAGCTTGAGAGGAGATTTGATAGAGTATGCAAAATTGTGAGGGGTACAGACAGGGTAAATGCAAGCAGGCTTTTTCCACTGAGGTTGCGTGGGACTAAAACTAGAGGTCATAGGTTAAGGGTGAAAAGTTTAAGGGGAACATGAGAGGAAACTTCTTCACTCAGAGGGTTGTGAGAATGTGGAACGATCTGCCAGCACATGTGGTGAATGCGAGCTTTGTTTCAACATATAACAGAAGTCTGGCTGAGTGCATGTATTGTAGGTACAAGGAGGGCTATGGATCCGGTGCAGGTCAATGGGAGTAGGCAGTTTAAACGGCTTGGCATGCGTTAGATGGGCCAGAGTGCCTGTTTCTGTGCTGTACTTCTCTATGACAATGACATCAGTATGTTGAGATCATAGAAAAGGAAACCAACGAAGTGTGACAGGGAGAGTGCAGTGCAGGATGACAGTAACATGTGAGGGGCTAGATTGTGAGGTGAAGTGTTCATTTTGAGAGGTATGAGTGGCCCATTCAATTGTCTGGTAACAGCAGGGTAGAAGCTGTCCTTGAACCTGGTGGTGTGTAATTTCAGACATTTATATCTTATACGCAAGAGATTCTGCAGATGCTGGAAATTCAGATGCTGGAACTCAGCAGGTCAGGCAGCATCTATGGAGAGAAAACATAGAAAACCTACAGCACAATACAGGCCCTTCGGCCCACAAAGCAGTGCCAAACACGTCCTTGCCTTAGAAATTACCTAGAGTTATGCATAACCGTCTATTTTACTCAGCTCTGTGTACCTGTCCAGGAGTCTCTTAAAAGACCCTATCGTATTCAAAGAGAGGAATAAACAGTCAACGTTTCAAGCTGAAACCCTTCATCAGGGCTTTGTAGCCTCTACCCAATGAGGGGTGGGGGTGAGAGACAATATCTGGAGTGGGGGCGAGAGACAATGTCTGGGGTAGGGGCAAGAGACAATGTCTAAGGGCAAGAGACAATGTCTGAGGTGGGTGTGAGAGACAATGTCTGGGGTGGGGGCGAGAGACAATGTCTGGGGTGGGGGTGAGAGACAATGTCTGGGGTGGGGGTGAGAGACAATGTCTGAGCTGGGGGTGAGAGATAATGTCTGGGGTGGGGGTGAGAGACAATGTCTGAGCTGGGGGTGAGAGATAATGTCTGGGGTGGGGGCGAGAGACAATGTCTGGGGTAGGGTTGAGAGCCAATGTCTGGGGTGGGGGTGAGAGACAATGTCTGGGGTGGGGGTGAGAGACAATGTCTGAGCTGGGGGTGAGAGACAATCTCTGGGGTAGTGGTGAGAGCCAATGTCTGGGGTGGGGGCGAGAGCCAATGTCTGGGGTGGGGGCGAGAGACAATGTCTGGGGTAGTGGTGAGAGACAATGTCTGGGGTGGGGGCGAGAGACAATGTATGGGGTAGGGGCGAGAGACAATGTCTGGGGTAGTGGTGAGAGACAATGTCTGGGGTGGGGGCGAGAGACAATGTCTGGGGTGGGGGTGAGAGACAATGTCTGGGGTAGTGGTGAGAGCCAATGTCTGGGGTGGGGGCGAGAGACAATGTATGGGGTAGGGGCGAGAGACAATGTCTGGGGTAGTGGTGAGAGACAATGTCTGGGGTGGGGGCGAGAGACAATGTCTGGGGTGGGGGTGAGAGACAATGTCTGGGGTGGAGGTGAGAGACAATGTCTGGGGTAGTGGTGAGAGACAATGTCTGGGGTGGGGGTGAGAGACAATGTCTGGGGTGGGGACGAGAGACAATGTCTGGGGTGGGGGTGAGAGACAATGTCTGGGGTGGGTATTTTGGCTGCTTTACTGATCAGCAGGAAGTGTAGATGGAGACCTTGGGGGGAGGCTGGTTTCTCTGATGTGCTGAGCTGTGTCCACGTGTACCTCAATACAGCGAAAAGCTTTATTTTATCATACCTCCCAGAAAGATCATTGCACACATAAATACAGCAAGGCTGTGGAAAAGAAAACACTTTGCAGAATAAAACGTACAGTACTGTGCAAAGTATTAGGCACATATACATCAAAGGTTCATTTTATTATCAAAGTGCATGCAGGATACAGCTGAGATTTGTCTTCTCCAGATAGCCACAAACTACAGAAAAACCACGGAAGTTGTTGAGATGGAAGACATCAAACCATGCACCCCCCACCCCCACCTGCATGAACAGGGAAAAGAAACAAAACTCACAATCCCAAAATTCCACAAACCCTCCCTCACAGAAAAAGCTACCAGATTGCCCAGCCATACACAGCAGCTAAACATCACAGCCCTGACGTCCAAGCTCCTCCCATGCAAAGAAACAGCAAACCCCGACCCCTCTCACACCCTACAATCTACCAGGTCACTCACACGGAAAAACATCAGACCCCAAATCCCCAACCCCTCCCTCGTCGCCCACCCACCAACCGGCACCAAGAACGAAAACACAGAGCTGAAGGAGCCCAATGTGAACTAGTCCATATGCCTGGAATGGACACTGCTGGGCTGACTACACCGCCGGCACAGTACTGTTTTTGTCAAGGTGGAACAGAGAGTGAGTTTGGAAATCTAGCGGGAGCAAAGGACGTTGGGAATGGCAAAGGTGGAGTGGCACGGGAGGGGTGTGGGAGGGTTGGTAGAGTAGGAATGCCAGGGGTGGGGGAATGCTGTGGGTGCAGACACGCTCAGCCCTAACACACTAGGCATGGTCGTTTCCTTCCAAACAATTGGTTTATTGCTCATTACAGAATGTCTCTCTGATGCTTCCCACTCCCATCCCCTTTACCAGCCTGACTCCCCTCTCCCTGCCCCCTTCCTGTTTCAGTCCACAACAGAGACCCATATCAGAATCAGTCTTATCATCACTCACACATTGTGAAATTTGGGTTTTTTTCACGTAGCAGTACAGTGCAGTAGATAAAATCACCACAGTACTGTGCAAACGTCTCAGGCGCCCTAGCTATATATATTTATGTGCCTAAGACTTTTGCACAGTATTGTAAGCACAAGAGATGCTGGAAATCCCGAGCAACACACACAAAATGCTGGAGAAACTCAGCAAGTCGGGCAGCATCTAAGGAGAGAAGTAAACAGCTGACATAGCGGGCTGGCGTCCTTCAAAAGGGCTCTTCAGGCCCTCAGAATAGTGTTAGAGTTACAGAGAAATGAAGCGTGGGCTCGTCAGAGCTGCCACTTCTGGCACTGATAACCGGTTTATTATCATTGCACGTGCTCAGATACCGAAAAACCTTTGCGTGTCATCCAGACAGATCATTTCACAAAGCTAATTTTATTCCACATCTCAAATCCTGGGGGAGTAATTTGTGAATGATGTAAGGGTGGATGTCTATGACCTGAATGACTGTAACATGGGGGTCTCCTGTGTACAAGGTTCCAGGTGAAGAATGTTTAATGTCTTGTGTAAAGAGGAACAAAACAATTGTTTCTCTGGATCTGGTGGAGCACAAAAAACACAATAAATATAAATGCATCTGACAGCTTATATACGTAGGTTAATTGTATGTCCATAAAGTGACACAAGGCACAGGAGTGTCTGTACATAAGGTGATGAACAGGAAATGATAAGGTAGTGGTGGTTGGGGGTGTGGAGGGGTGGGTTAGTGGGTGAGGTGTTGATCAGACTTACTGCTTGGGGAAAGTAACTGTTTTTGAGTGTAGTGGCCCTGGCGTGGTCCTGATGGGAGTGGGACAAACAGTCCATGAGCGAGGGGGGTGGGTGTGAGATACCTGCCCTTCATTGGCACATTTCTGTGTATATATGAGTTTGATGCTGGGTAGGCTGGTGCCAGCGATGCGTTGGGCAGTTTTGACTACCAGTTGTAAAGGGTTAATGTTGTTATAGCTGAGAGTGGTAATACGGACAAGCTCCCACTACCTATTAAATGCTCCCAATGGCGTCTGCCTCAAATAGCCCCTGACAGCCGTCCAGCTCCTGCCCTTCATGTGTGGCTCAGCTACTAAACCCAGAGGAACCGTTTCTAATGACAGGTGAAGGGGCATATGTGGGTTACAGACACTTTAAAACCAGTCGCTTTGGGCAGATGGGGCTCGTCAGCCATTGTTGGCAGCTCGTCTAGGAGAGGGAAAACTCTGATCTCAAATCTCCACCCCTTGTGGCTGTACTCACTCATGAGGAAGGCCTCGGGAGTAAACCCCGAGGGAAAAATCCAGAGTTAGCCCCTCGGGCAGTCCTATGTGAATTCAACCCTGACTGGCAACTCTTGCAATGACACTGGTCCCAAACTGTATGGGTCTCTGCCGTTCCTTTGGGTTCATCAGATGCTTGGAGCGGAGAAGCTTGCTACATGGGCAACAGCGTGGTCTCCCTGTAGAACTGCCCTGGCTTCTGTACCTAGGCAGCTAGAACACAGCGTCCATGGTTTACCCTGACCGACGGAGGCCTCTCTCATCACTCCCGCTGTGAAGTACTCCCAGAGCAGTTCTGTCTGTAATCGTGTTGGCATACTCATCACGGGGGCACAGGAGACTGCAGATGCTGGAAACAAAACACACTTGCAGGAACCCTGGATTCAAACTTCAACATTCAAATTGTTTCATATCATTTCCAGTAGACAAGTGTAAAGGAGAATGAAATAATTGTTACTCTGGGTTCGAAGCAAAAAAACACTGTGATAAAGAACACAATAATACAAAAAATACACCAAATAAGAATAAATGCATAAGATACTTTCTATACACAGACTGATTGTGTGTCCATAAAGTGACACGAGGCACAGGAGTGTGTGTACATAAGGTGACTGTCAGGAAATGATAAGGTAGTGGTGGTTGAGGGTGTGGAGGGGTGGGTTAGTGGGTGGAGGTGTTGATCAGCCTCACTGCCTGGGGAAAGTGACTGTCTTGGAGTCTCGTGTTCTTGGTGTGGATGCTACATAGCCTCCTCCCTGATGGGAGTGGGACACACAGAATCAGAATCAGATTTAATATCACCGGCATATGTCGTGAAGTTTGTTAACTTTATGGCAGCAGTACAATGCAATACACGCTAAATAAATATAGAGAAAAAGAACAGTTACTTTAACTATATATACTGCATGGCTACTTTATGGGCCAAAGGGCTTGTATTGTTCTGTAGGTTTTTCTACATTTTAAATAGTTAAATTAAGTAGTACAAAATAACAAAAAATAAAAAAAGTAGTGACCATTCAGAAATCTGATGGCGGTCTCTTCCGCTCAAGATGGCGATGGACAAGTCGCTAAAAAATTTCACTCCACTCTGTTTCTTATCTCCACATTCTTTTCCTCCCTTTTTTTCATCCAAACTGTTAAACTTTTTATTCTCCTTCCCACTTGCAAATACACCTGCTCTACAATAACCTCAATGAGTTCCAAACCCGGGAAAAAAGACATTCCAGTGGCTGGCCCATTGGGCTGTTAAGATCCAGCAACAATGAATATATAATTGAGACAGGGTTTTTATAACAAATAAAACATTTATTAAGCACTGCTAAAAAAAAACCCAAAAGTAAACAAACAACTAACTTAACCAGAAGTGGACTGCTCTACGGCAGCTCGAACAGTTCTTAAAGCAAGAAATGCGAACACAGTTCTTTAAAGTAGTATTGCAAAAGGTCCTAAATGATTTACAGTCCATTAGGAGAGACTTTCCTTGAAGTAATAAATTCTCTTTCATGACGTTACTACTGATCCCAGCCGAAGTATGCTTTGCTGAGGGATTTATGATTGAAGGAAATAAAACAGCTTAAAGGCACTGATCTTTCCTTGGTGAAGTTCTGCATCCAAATCTTTCTGCTCTTTTAGCAGGAGCTATCTCAGATTGCAGGTTACTAACTCCTTGTACGAAGATTAAATAAGGTCAAACCAGTTTACCGCCGATAATACCAACTTGCCTCAATCCTTCGGCTTCCCGAACTTCAATAAATCTTCGCTCTCCGACTGGACTTTAACTGGCAGTGATTTTCAGAACTGCCGGCACAACGATTCTTACAGTAGATATTAAAACTCCACTTTTAAAATGAAACTGCGTCATAAAATCAAATACGCAGCAGAACGGAGCCACTGACAACTTAAGTCACAAAAACTGACCTGCGTCATAGGGAGGGGTTCTCCTTTTATACCCTGTTGAAAAAGCCCATCACATGACCTCTCACAGCGGGAAAAGTACACCATCCCACCATCATAAGACCATTACATCATGCCCAGCGGAGCCTCAATTACATCATGGTCATGTGACAGTCACAAGATACCCACAGGTACGTATCACCTCCCTTCAAAAAAAAAAATTTGGTCTGTCATGAACAAAATTTTAACAATTAACTACTTACAATAATTACAAATGTGTAAAATTTACAACATATACATAGTATTATCATACAGCACCTTACAAATTATTACACAGGAGTGTTACAAATGTTAAAATATCACTCCATAAAAAAAATTATATGGTACATTCAACATTGAGATAGACAATCAGCAATCACATTATCTTTACCTTTAATATGAATTATCAAAATATTGTACTCCTGTAACATTAAACCTTTCATTGCTAAATCAGATTTTAATGTATTTCCTTAACCATTTTCCTTAACCAAGCCAAGACCTACACCATAACTAAGGTAAGTCACAGTGGCATTTCCAAATTCACTTTTAGCTAAATTAATAGTTAGGTTAGCTTTGGAAAGCCTTTCAAATAGTTTCTCCACCGCAGTAATGTGTGTTTCCCAAGTATTATTCCTGTAACTAAATCATTAATATAAGCATCTGTATCCTTCAATCCCTGAATCACAGAGTTAATCATCCACTGGAAAGTACCTGGGGCATTCTTCATCCCAAATGAAAGAACATTATATTCATATAACCCAGATGGAGTTACAAATGCAGAAATCTCTCTACCTCTATCCATTAATGGAACACACCAATACCCTTTCAATAAATCAATCTTTGTAAGGAACTTTGCTTTTCCAACTTTATCTACACAATCATCTACTCTAGGAGCTGAATAGGCATGTGTTTTCATCACAGCATTCACCTTCCTGTAGTCCGTACAAAAGCGAATACTATCATCTGACTTAGGCACCATAACACAAGATGAACTCCAATTCAAGTTAGAAGTGCCTCTCCTGTGAGATGTGGCAGTCTTGGGGGAGCTCCCCTCTCCCGCAGAGTCACATCTGCCAGAAGTGCTTGTGGCTGGGCGATCTGGAAGACCGTGTGAGGAATCTGGAGCAGCAGCTGGATGACCTTCGACTCATAAGGGAGAATGAGGCAGTCATAGATGAGAGCTACAGGGAGGTAGTCACACCTAGGCTGCCGGAAGCAGGTCGTTGGGTGACAGTCGGGGGGGGGGAGTGAAGGAGAGTAGACAGGTAGTGCAGAGCACCCCTGTAGCCATTCCCCTGAATAATAGGTTTACCATCCTGGATACTGTTGGTGAGGATGACCGTGGTGGCAGGGCCTCTGGCACTGAGTCTGACCCTGTGGTGCAGAAGGATGGGATGGAGAAGAGGAGAGCTGTCGTCATTGGAGACTCTATAGTCAGGGGAGCAGACAGGAGATTTTGTGGATGTGAGAAGGACATCCGCGTGGTTTGTTGCCTCCCGGGTGCCAGGGTCTGGGATGTCTCTGACCGGGTGCATGACATCCTGGTGCAAGAGGGAAAGCAACCAGAAGTTGTGATAAATGGTGGTACCAACGACATAGGCAGGAAGAGGGATGAGGTCCTGAAGTGTGAGTTTCGGGAACTAGGCAGAAAGCTGAAGAACAGGACCTCAAGGGTGGTATTCTCAGGATTTCTACCAGTACTACGTGATAGTGATGGTAAGAATTGGAGGAGATGGCAGTTGAATGTGTGGCTGAGGAGTTGGTGCAGGGGGCAGGGTTTTAGATTTTTGGACCATTGGGCTCTATTCTGGGGAAGGTGGGACCTGTACAGATTGGATGGGTTGCACCTGAACTCGAGGGGGAGCAATATCCTTGCAGGTAGCATGTTTCGGGAGGGTTTATACTAATTTGCAAGGGGGATGGGACCCGGAGTGAGAGAGCAGTGAAAGAAATGTATGGAGTAAAGCCAGATCTAACATATAGAGAGGCTTTGAGGAAAGAGAAGCAGAATAAAGGGTATAAAGGTAGTAAAGTATGTAACACTTACCCAACAGGCTGGTATATGTCTAGGGGAAAAGGAGATCCAGCCACTCACCAACCCCACCTCCCGTACACGCAGGTGCTGTGAGAATCAAGTTTATGCTGCGTGTACACACACAGTATCAAACTCACACCAGATACTGTTATGGAATACACTTTAAAGACTTTACTAAAACTAAAAGAGTACTAGACAATACAATATATATGAAGGAAAAGAAAATAAAGTAAAAGGTGCCAACTGATCAAAGTTCAGTCAGTTTAGTGCACATCGTTGGAGCTCAACCATCGAACCATTCGACCCCTCGTCGCTTTCCTCCGACCTCCACGTCCTCGCACCTGGGACCACCCCCAGTGGTTGACCAAGCAGGGCAGTGCACGTCCACCTTCCTCGGCATCTCCTTCCCGCCTCCCCTGAAAAGACCGCGAAACCCCCCAAGCTCCCAGCCCCACAAGACAAAATAACATTTCCCCATTGGTTAACAAATGAATACAATCCCCATATCAGCAAGTCCAAAGCTAAACAACTGTGAGAGAAAACACTTATCAGACATAAAAACATTCCTACTCTAGCAAACCAAAGAAGCCATTTTGATTAACATACACAGTAAATTGTACATTCTCCCCCCACCAGCAAATGTCATTCCCTCATGACATTACCAGAGTTCCCCAAGGCTTCTTGCAACACCCAAAACCCAACCCAGGTGCAGAAAGCAGTGACATAACTACCCAGAGCAGTAGAAATCACACTCGGTTCTCTTGGCACCACATATGTCAACCGCTCTGGGGGGCGTCTACTCCTCTGAGATCTCCGTACCCCTTCTGCCGACCCTTCTGCCTCACTGGGCTCCCTCTTCACCTGCGAACCCTCTGCCTCGGACACCCCAGGTCTACTTGACAGATCCTCACTCCCTCCCTCATGGGGATCCGCTCTCACCTGAGAACCCTCTGGCTCATGTTCGGGTTCCACCCTCTCTTCCCCCAATGCTGGCTGCCTCTCCATCTGACCATCAACACCTTCCGTCCTCTCGCCCAACTCAGTAGGAGAAGGGCCAGGAGCCTCCTCTTCTGGTACTGGAGCGCCAGCAAATGGGAACAGGGGCCACTCATCTGAGTCGTCATCTTCTGAATTGATATCCATGCCCAGGTTAAGGACCCGTCTCGGCTCTTCAGCAGTGGGCTCTTCCCTCGTTCCGCGCCCTCGCAGAGTCCTTGTACGAGGCACAGCCTCTCTCTCTGGCTCCTTGTCCACCTGCACCGCTTGGCCCAGGGGCAGCAGGTGATTCCGATGGAGTACCTTGATAGGCCCTTTCCCATCCTCAGGTTTCACCCGGTAAACTGGCAGGTTCGGCATCTGGCTCTCTATTACATAGGGGCTGGCTGCCCATCGATCTGCCAACTTGTGCTTACCAGGGAGTCCCAAATTCCGTAAAAGGACCCGGTCACCCGGCAATAATTGGGCAAACTTCACCTTTTGATCATATCTCATCTTATTCCTCTGATTTTGTTTGGTAGCCGCTGCCTCGGCCAACTCGTACGCCCGCTGTAACTCCCTCTTCATGTCGGACACATAGTTTAGATAGGACTTCCCGGGTAATTCACCCACTTCACCCCCAAAACACAAGTCAATTGGCAACCTCGCTTCCCGCCCGAACATCAGATAATAGGGCAAGGACCCTGTAGCATCATTGTGAGTACAATTGTAACAGTGAACCAATTGTCCAATATGACGACTCCATCTACTTTTTTGCCCAATCTCCAGCGTCCCGAGCATATCCAACAGGGTCACTATGGATCTGTCTGGGAAGGCCGTAATGAACAAAATACTTCTCCCATAACACCTTCGCCACTGTCGTCGCCTTCTGATCCTTAGTGGGAAATACCTGAGCATAGCGAGTGTAATGATCGGTGATGACTAAGACATTCGCTGTGTTGCTGGTGTCAGGCTCAATTGACAGAAAATCCATACATACCAGGTCCAGAGGTCCCGCATTCTGCAAGTGCGACAGTGGAGCTGTCTTTCAAGGCATTCTTCAATTATGTGAAGAACAAAAGGATGACAGGAGTGAAGGTAGGACCGATTAGAGATATAAGTGGGAAGATGTGCCTGGAGGCTGTGGAAGTGAGCGAGGTCCTCAATGAATACTTCTCTTCGGTATTCACCAATGAGAGGGAAGTTGATGACAGTGAAGACAATATGAGTGAGGTTGCTGTTCTGGAACATGTTGATATTAAGGGAGAGGATGTGTTGGAGTTGTTAAAATACATTAGGATGGTTAAGTCCCCGGGGCCTGACGGAATATTCCCCAGGCTGCTCCACGAGGTGAGGGAAGAGATTGCTGAGCCTCTGGCTAGGATCTTTATGTCCTCGTTGTCCACGGGAATGGTACCGGAGGATTGGAGGGAGGCAAATGTTGTCCCCTTGTTCAAAAAAGGTAGTAGGGATAGTCCAGGTAATTATAGACCAGTGAGCCTTATGTCTGTAGTGGGAAAGCTGTTGGAAAAGATTCTTAGAGTTAGAATCTACGGGCATTTAGAGAATCATGGTCTGATCAGGGACCGTCAGCATGGCTTTGTGAAGGGCAGATCGTGTCTAACAAGCCTGATAGAGTTCTTTGAGGAGGTGATCAGGCAGATAGATGAGGGTAGTGCAGTGGATGTGATCTACATAGATTTTAGAAAGGCATTTGACAAGGTTCCACATGGTAGGCTTATTCAGAAAGTCAGGAGGCATGGGATCCAGGGAAGTTTGGCCAGGTGAATTCAGAATTGGCTTGCCTGCAGAAAGCAGAGGGTCGTGGTGGAGGGAGTACATTCAGATTGGAGGGTTGTGACTAGTGGTGTCCCACAAGGACCTGTTCTGGGACCTCTACTTTTTGTGATTTTTATTAACGACCTGGATGTGGGGGTAGAAGGGTGGGTTGGCAAGTTTGCAGACGACATGAAGGTTGGTGGTGTTGTAGATAGTGTAGAGGATTGTCGAAGATTGCAGAGAGAGATTGATAGGATGCAGAAGTGGTCTGAGAAGTGGCAGATAAGATATATAAATATTTACCAGATAGGATTAAATCCATAGGTCCTTTGAAGATAAAATTATAAAGTAATTGGGGAAAGTAAAAATAAATTTTAAAATTATTTTGAACTCCATGGAGCATGTGGGGATCCTCCGATATCCAGGCAATCTTTCTCTTTTTTTCTCTCTCTTTAGATAAGGGTTAAGGGGAGGGGGAGGGTTAATATTATTTTTCTCACTATTTATCATCACATTTATTCTTAGTAATTTTCTAAAATTTAATAAATAAACAAATATATATTTTTTTTTAAAAAGTGGCAGATGGAGTTCAACCCGGAGAAGTGTGAGGTGGTACACTTTGGAAGGACAAACTCCAGGGCAGAGTTCAAAGTAAATGGCAGGATACTTGGTAGTGTGGAGGAGCAGGGGGATCTGGGGGTACATGTCCACAGATCCCTGAAAGTTGCCTCACAGGTAGATAGGGTAGTTAAGAAAGCTTATGGGGTGTTAGCTTTCATAAGTCGAGGGATAGGGTTTAAGAGACGCAATGTAATGATGCAGCTCTATAAAACTCTAGTTAGGCCACACTTGGAGTACTGTGTCCAGTTCTGGTCGCCTCACTATAGGAAGGATGTGGAAGCATTGGAAAGGGTACAGAGGAAATTTACCAGGATGCTGCCTGGTTTAGAGAGTTCGGATTATGATCAGAGATTAAGGGAGCTAGGGCTTTATTCTCTGGAGAGAAGGAGGATGAGAGGAGACATGATGGAGGTGTATTAAGAGGAATAGACAGAGTGGACAGCAAGCGCCTCTTCCCCAGGGCACCACTGATCAATTCAAGAAGACATGGCTTTAATATAAGGGGAGGGAAGTTCAGGGGGATATTAGAGGAAAGTTTTTTACTCAGAGAGTGGTTGGTGTGTGGAATGCACTGCCTGGGTCAGTGGTGGAGGCAGATACACTAGTGAAATTTAAGAGACTACTAGACAGGTATATGGAGGAATTTAAGGTGGGGGGTTATATGGGAGGCAGGGTTTGAGGGTTGGCACAACATTGTGGGCTGAAGGGCCTGTAATGTGCTGTACTATTCTATGTTCTATGTTCTATTTAAAAATTAATTGCTTCATCTGCTGCCTCTGCTCTGGCTGTAAATGTGCTAATTTCTCATCAATATTTTCCAGAATAGTTGAGTTTGGTAATCTGACAGAAACAATGTTGGGTTCAGAATGAGATTCAGGTGAATCATCCATTATATTCCTAGTGAGATCAGACTCATTATTATTGACCACAACAGTCATAGTAGCAGACTGTTTCTCATAATATACAAACGTTTGTAGTTTTATCATATTTATATGGCAGAGTTGTGTTGGCCTTCTACGATCTGGAGTTTTTATCACGTAATCCACATCATTAATTTTAGACATAATTTCATAAGGATCATGAAATCTAGCTTGTAAAGGATTCGTTTGCATGGGAAAAAAAGCAGCACCTTATCTCCAGGCTTAAATGTCCTCATCCTAGCTTCTTTATCATACTGTCTTCATTTTCTCTTGAGCCAATTTTAAACTTTCCCTGGCTAAGCTACAAGCTATATGTAATCTGTCTTTAAATTTTAAAACATAGTCCAGCAAATTAGTGTGTACCTCTTTATTAATCCATTGTTCTTTTAATAAGGCCAAAGGTCCTCTAACTCTATGCCCAAATACAAGTTCAAATGGACTGAAACCTAAGGATTCTTGTACCGACTCCCTTACTGCAAATAGAAGTAAGTATATACTCTCATCCCAATCACTTTCGTTTTCCACACAATACGTCCTAATCATAGTCTTGAGGGTAGAATGAAACCTCTCCAAGGCACCTTGCGACTCTGGATGGTATGCAGATGAAGTGGTTTGCTTAGCTTCCAATTTATAAACTATCTGTTGAAACAATCCAGACATAAAATTACTGCCTTGATCAGAATGTATTTCCTTAGGCAACCCAAAGTAAGTAAAGAATTTTATAAGAGCCTTTATTACAGTTTTAGTTGTTACATTCCTAAGTGGTACAGCCTCTGGAAACCTAGACTCAGTGCACATGATAGTCAGCAAGTACTGATAACCAGTTTTTGTTTTTGGTAATGGACCTACACAATCTATAATAATTTTAGAAAACGGTTCACCAAATGCTGGAATAGGTTGTAGTAAGACCACTGGAGTAACTTGATTTGGTTTTCCCACAATTTGGCACGTATGACACATTCTGCAAAACGTTGCCACATCTTTTCTTAACCCAGCCCAGTAAAAATGTTTTAAAATCTTGTCCACAGTTTTTCTTACCCCTTGATGTCCACCCAAGGGCACACTATGGGCTAAAGTTAAAACCTCATTTCAATAAACTTTAGGAACAACTACTTGGTGAACAAAATTCCATTCATCACTTGCAGGAATTGTAGGCAATCTCCACTTCCTCATCAATACTCCTCGCTCAAAATAATGTCCTACTGGCACCTTATCAATTTCACTATCCAGAAGAGCTTGTTCTTTTAATTTGATAATGCTCTGCTCTGCTATCATCTCCTTCCGAGACAGAGACAAATCCTCATGGTCAGACTTACTCCTAGAATCTTGTTCAAACAAACGAGGTAAGAAAGTTTCTGACACATTCTCAAAACTCAAATCCTGAGTTGAACAGACATGGGTAACAACCTCATTCTGCACATCAAACTTCTTAGCCATAGCTCGAGTTACAACACAGGAGGAATCTGTGTTAGAAACCATTCGTGGTTCCTCTGACTTTATTGTCAAATGCACTTCAGGAAAAACTTGTCCACCTGCCAAGTCATTACCTAATAATAAAGAAATATCCTTCACAGGTAAGCTAGGTTGTAGTCCTACTTTAACAAGTCCTGTAACGAACCCTGACTTTAAATTTACTTCATGCAGATGTACAGGCATAAGGGCACGCCCAACACCTTGTATATAGTTTACCTCACCAGCTTCAGACTCATCATTAAACTTTAACACACTGTTTAACATCAGTGATTGAGAAGCTCCAGTATCCCTAAGGATTTTTATTGGCACCAGAGTAGATCCTTCTTTCAAGGATACAAACCCTTCAGTTATAAAATGATCATATCCTTTCCTTGGTCAGACTCTGACAAAGCTTCATTTGTGTTTATCAAACCCTGTGGATTTACAGGTGTTTCAGTATGTTGCACACAAGCATCTGGGACTGCTTCCTTCTCCTTCTTCTTCAATTCAGTTAGCTATTACGTGACCAGGTTTCTTACAATAATTACAAACGGGACCAAACTGTCTTTCCTTCACAGGTTTTCCTTCTTCCTTACCTTTCTCACTAACTTTTGATTTAATTTCTGGTTTACCTTGATCCACTGTGTTAGTTTTCTTTTTAAAGATTCTGTCCTGAGGAAATTTATTCTGGTGGTTTAAAGCATACTCATCAGCTAATTTAGCAGAGTCCTACAATGTAGCAGTGTCTCTCTCATTTAAGTATGTCTTTACTTCAATAGGGATGCTCCCTTTAAATTCTTCTATTAAATCAGCTCTTTCAATGTATTATAATCTGCATTTACATTTTTAGAGGAAACCCATTTCTCAAAACACACAGCTTTATCGTAGGCAAATTCCACATAAGTTTTTTCCACAGATTTCTTCAAATTTCTAAATCTTTCTCTATATGCTTCTGGGACTAACTCATATGCCTTCAAATTGTGCAGTTTCACAGTATCATAATCAAGTGCTTGTTCAGCAGTTAAAGCTGTATAAACCTGTTATGCTTTGCCTTTAATTACACTCTGTAACAACACTGACCATTTCTCTTTTGGCAACTCTGAATTCAGAGCAATCGTTTCAAAATGTTGAAAATATTTCTCTAAATTTCACTAAATGGAGGGACCAATCTAATTTCCTGACTAACAACAAACATTTTTCTAGAACCAGAAGACTGATTCTCGGACCTCAATTCCGCCATCGCAAATTCAAATTCTCTGTTTTTATTTTCAGCTTCTAACCTATGTAGCTCCAAGTCCATTTTACTTTGTTCTAACTTCATTTGCTCGATTTGTAACTGCATCTCTAGAGTATCTATTGGAAACGTATCTAAAATCAACTCATCAAAATCACCCAACTCTACATGGTGTGATGCGATTTTTCTCTGAATTACAGACTTTGTTGTAGGCTTCGAAATACCTTTAAGTTCCAACCTACTAGCAATCTCACATACATCACTTTTTTCCGCCTTCGTTAATAACTCCAAATCTGGCGAAGCCAGGAAGTCGTCAAAATTCATTGTTGCCGAATACCACTCACAAGCCAATCAAACAAAAGAATCGGGTATTCCCCTTTTCCAAAACACCAATCGATAAATAAACAAACATTTGAACTCAAAAATGGATTCAGGTCGCATGAGCCCCCAATTTTTATGATCCAGCAACAATGAATATATAATTGAGACAGGGTTTTTAATAACAAATAAAATATTTATTAAACACTGCTAAAAAACCCCAAAAGTAAACGAACGACTAACTTAACCGGAAGTGGACTGCTCTACGGCAGCTCGAACAGTTCTTAAAGTGAGAAATGCGAACACAGTTCTTTAAAGTAGTATTGCAAAAGGTCCAAAATGATTTACAGTCAGTTAGGAGAGACTTTCCTTGAAGCAATAAATTCTCTTTCGTGACGTTTCTGCTGATCCCAGCCGAAGTATGCTTTGAGGAGGGATTTGCGATTGAAGGAAATAAAATGGCTTAAAGGCACTGATCTTTGCTTGGTGAAATTTTGCATCCAACTCTTTCTGCTCTTTTAGCAGGAGCTATCTCAGATTGCAGGCTACTAACTCCTTGTACGACGATTGAATAAGGTCAAACCAGTTTACCGCTGGTAATACCAACTTTCCTCAATTCTTCAGCTTCCCGAACTTCAATAAATTTTCGCTCTCCGACTGGACTTTAACTGGCAGTGATTTTCAGAATGCTTCAGAATGCAATGTTTCTTACAGTAGAAATTAAAACTCCTCTTTTAAATCGAAACTGCGTCATAAAATCAAATACGCAGCAGAACGGAGTCACTGACAACTTAAGTCACAAAAACTGACCTGCATCATAGGGAGGGGTTCTCCTTTTATACGCTGTTGAAAAAAACCCATCACATGACCTCTCACTGGCGGGAAAAGTACATCACCCCACCATCATAAGACTGTTACATCATGCCCAGCAGAGCCTCAATTACATCATGGTCATGTGACAGTCACAAGATACCCACGGGTACGTAACAGAGCGAAAACATTATCTTGATACTGGATCAGCACCCTCAGGGGATAATTGCTGAATTTAAGTCCTTTTTCAGTTCATTGGAATCGAAATTGGATCAAATCAATTCCAAAGTGGAGGATCATGCCCAATGCTTATCAAGTCTCGAGCTTGTGACACAAGATTTGGAACAATGCGTTAATGAGCTGGAAAACATTTGTTCCAGCTCGTGTGATAATAATAACAAGCTAACAGCAGAAGTTACCGACCTGGAAGGCTGAATCGGACATCAGAACCTACGTATCTTGGGCCTGCCGGATTCTATTGAACGTGGACGTCCCACTGAATTTTTCTCCACTCTACTGTGTGAGATTTTCGGGAAGGATATACTGTCAACTCCGCCCGAGATAGCTAGAGCTCACCGTTCCTTAGCACCTAAACCAGCTTCGGGACACAGACCGCGCCCAATCATTTTATGATTTCATCGCTACCAGATGAAAGATCTCCTGGTCAGGAAGGCTCAGTGGAGAAACAATTCAGAGTACAAGGGTCAATTGATTCGTGTTGTTGAGGATTATGCTCCTCAAATTTTGACTCTACGAGCCGAGTATAGAGAAGTTAAGAAGGCGCTAGATAATCATGGATTCAGGCCTTCTCTTCGGTTTCCAGCGTGACTTCGAATCACTCTTCCCAGTGGAGACAAGAAGTGATTAAATTCGGTTGCAGAAGCTCAGAAATTTATTGATAGCTGCCCTATTACTTTGATTTCTTCGGATTCGGTCTGATAAGCTAGATTAGCGGAGGAGCATTAATTTTATTCCAGTATTCTTCTGTGATTTTTTTTTCAATTCAGTGAATTTTTTTTTACAGTGGTTCGTTGGGTAAAGTCTGTTTACTTGTTTTGATCTTTCTTTTTCTAAATACTAGTTTATATTTTTTTGGATTATTACTTTGAGTCATGCTTAATAAATTTTGGAGGAATTGCTCTATTTTTCACAAAGTATAATATTAGTCTGGAGTGCTAAAAGTTTTGTTTTTTTAAATTGATAAAAGGCAGAGCTGATGATGATGTCATGAGAGATCTTTTTGAAGAGCTTGCTGCTGTTTTTCAGTAGCTGTCTTGCTGTGGGTTGGGAGGGAACTCTGTTGGCAATATCATTCATAGAATCTTTAGATATTTTTGTTATTCAGGACATATTTTTGTCCTGTTTTTCTTTGTTTTATACTTTTGTCCCAGAGCTGTTATTCGAATTTCTGACATTGCTTATGCCTATTATCTAGTATCTTTTTAAAGGACAATGGTTAGTCCGTTGAATTTGGTAAGCTGGAATGTTAAGGGATTGAACCATCCTTTTAAAAGAAGGAAGGTGTTTTCACATCTTAATGCAGCAAATGCTTTTTTGCAAGTAACACACATTCGTAGTTCTGATTACTCTCGTCTCATTCAAGATGGGCAGGGCAGCACTTCCATTCTATTTTTCAGGCTAAAGCAGGGGGGGGGGGTCTCAATTCTCATAAATCCAGATGTTCCCTTTGAGCTCCATAACAAAGTATCAGATACAAACGGTTGTTTCATCATTGTCTCAGAGAAATCATATAATACATTGGTAATGTTGGCTAACCTATATGCTCCCAATTCCGATGATGTGGAGTTTTTTGATTGTTTCTACTCTCTATTGCCCGAGTTGAGTTCATATTCTCTCATATTGGGTGGCGACTTTAACTGGTGGTTAAATCCAGTTTTGGATCAATCGTCTTCTATTCCCAGACTACCAAGCAAATCTGCTTCATTAATTCAGTCCTTCCTTTCCAATTATGGTATCTTCAATGTATGGCATTTTCTCCACCCAAATGAGAGAGATCATTCATTTTTTTCACATGTTCATCACACTTTTACTAGAATTGATAATAAGTTGATCCCATCTGTCCATTCTTGTGACTGATAGTCACAATGATTTCAGATCATGCCCCAGTTACCCTGTCTATAATTCTTCCTGGTTCTCCACAAATATATAAGCATTGGTGTTTTATTTCGACCTTACTGTCAGATAATGATTTTGTAAAATTTATGGAGGACCAGTTAATTTTTTCCCAAGTACTAACATATCATCGGAAACTTCAAGTCTGGTTATTTGGGATGTTATGGAAGCATACTTAAGGGGTCAAATAATTTCCTACTCTGCGAATTTGAAAAGAAGGACCTATAAAGAGCGATTAGATCTGGTCAATCAAATCAAAGAAACAGACCAACTATATGCTCAAACCAAAAATCCGGAGCTGTATTAAGAAACGAGAGGAACTTCAAACTAAGTTTGACCTTATATCCACTCACCCAATTGAACGCCAACTTTTGGAAAGTAAGAGCTGATTTTATATCCGTGGTGGTAAATCTAGTAAATTGTTAGTCAACCAACTAAGACACTTTGAAGTTAAACAACACATTACAAGAATTTGAATGGGAAATAGGAATATTACCTAGAATCACTCTGAAATCAATGACACATTCAGGAATTTTTATTCCCGACTCTATATTTCTGAATCTTTAAATGAGAACGTTTTGGTGGAGAATTTCTTAAATAGTCTAAATACTCCTACACTTTCTCCTGATCTCAAAACAAAGCTGAATGAGCCAATATCACTAGAGGAAATATCCTCAGCCATTTCTATACAGCAGACTGGTAAATCTCCTGGACCTGATGGGTCCTCTGTAGAATTCTATAAATCATTTTCCTCATTGCTTTCACCTCAACTAACCTCGGCCTTATCTGACTGGTTTAAACAAGGTAAGTTGTCAGCATCATTTAATGTGGCATGTATCATTCCTTTAGTGAAAAAAGGCAAAGGTCCAACAGAGTCTTCTTCATATAGCCCGATCTCTTTGTTAAATGTTCATGTTACAATTTTGGCTAGTTTTGTCCCATAGATTGGAGAACATTCTACCTTTAATTGGTTCTGAAGACCAAACTGGTTTTATTAAAAATTGTCTCCCTTTTATCAATATATGATGTCTATTTAATATTTTATACTCACCTCAGCTGGGATTCCTGAATGTGTCATTTCTTTAGACGTGGAGAAAGCGTTTGATCATGTGGAGTGGAACTATCTCTTTGCGGATTTAGAAAAATTTGATCTTGGACAGAGTTTTGTTATGTGGATTAAATTGTTATACTCCCATCTCACTACCTCTGTTTTGACTAACTCTCAGTAATCCCAACCTTTTAGCCTTTAACGTGGCACCCGGCAAGGGTACCCTTTAAATCCCTTACTCTTTGATCTGGCCACAGAGCCATTGGCAATTGTGCTGATCTGATGGGGATTTGGAGGGGGGTGTTGAGTAGAAAGTCTCTCTTCATGCTGATGATCTTTTACTTTTTATATCAAACCCGACTACCTCCTTATCCCCAATGTTTTTTCTCCTTAACAAACTTAGCCAGTTTTCCAGATACAAACTTAATTTACATAAGAGTGAGCTCTTCCCAATAAACAGAGCAGCACAAATGTTAGAGTTTTACAGCCTCCCTTTTAAAGTAATGAATAATCAATTTACTTACTTTGGCATTACAGTAACAAGGAACTATAAGCGTCTTTTTGGAGAAAATTTTACTAATCTCTTAAATCAAACAAAACAGAGACTAGTACAGTGGTCACCCCTGTCTATAACCCTGATGGGTCATATTAATGTCGCTAAAACGTATATCCTTCCTAAAATTTTATATTTATTTCAATCTTTACCAATTTTTATTTCTGAAGCTTTCTTTGACTCGTTAGACTCAATTATTTTGTCCTATATATGGAAGGGCATACGTCCCTGATTAAATAAAGTTGACCTTCAAAAACCTAAAAGTGTAGGGGGTATGGCCTTGCCCAATTTCCGCTTATATTACTGGGCAACCAACATACGTTCTCTTATTTTTTGGTCTTACTTTCATAAGCAGTCTGACTGCCCAATATGAGTGGCAATGGAGTTGAATTGCAAGAAGAATTTCTCTTTCTCTGCACTTCCTTGCCATCTGCCCAAACCAATTGTTAATCCTGTTATCAGGCACACGTTGAGAAATATGGGCTCAGTGTAGAATAGTGGTCACCAACCTTTTTAAGCCCAAGATCCCCTAACTCAGCCTTAGTGAAAGGTGAGATCAACTCCAAATCGGTTAGTCACACGCATGCGCACCAGGGCAGAAAAGACCAGAAGTAAGACCCTGCAACCCGGAGGTAGAAATAATGCATAAACACTAGCGGTACCCACTCTTTTTTGCATCGCAGACCGGGGGGGGGGGGGTGGTTTGGGTGGCATTAAACATGACTGGAATACAGCGATACTCAAAACAGGTTCCTCATGTCCAGTCTATTCCGCAATTTAGTTTTCGTGGCTCTCAGCACTTACCTGCTGTCCGGCTTGCTAACGTTTTTTCCTCTGACTAAAGAAATTTCTCCACATCTGTGTTTTAAATGGACACCCCTCTATCCAGTTTCCCCTTGTCCTAGATTCCCCCACCATGGGAAACCACATCCTTCTGAATTCCAATGAGCACAGACGCAGAGCCAACAAACGCTCCTCGTATGATAGACCTTTCATTCCTGGACTACATTATAAAGCCTCAGTATCACATCCTTGCTGCTGTAGTCTGGACCTCTTGAAATGAATGCTAACGTGGCATTTGCCTTCCTCACCACCAACTCTACCTGCAAGTTAACCTTTAGGGAGTTCTGCACAAGGACTCCCAAGCCCCTTTGCATCTTAGACTTTTGGATTTTCTACTTGTTTAGAAAAATGTTTGCATATTTATTTCTACTACCAAAGTTCATGACCATGCATTTCCCAACATTGTATTTCATTTGTCACTTTCTTGCGTATTCTCCTAATCTGTCTAAGTCCTTCTGCATCCTACCTGTTTCATCAACACTACCTGCCCTTCCACCAATCTTTGTATCATCTACAAAACTGGCAACAAAACCATCTATTCCATCATCTAAATCACTGACAGAGCATAAAGACAAGTGGTCCCAACACGGACCCCTGTGGAACACCACTAGTCACTGGCAGTCAACCGGAAAAGGATCCTTTTATCTTGTCAGGGTCCGGTCCAGAACCGCGTTCCGGGTTTTGATCCGGTCCGGGGGCTCCGGACTCCGGGTCCTGCAGTTGTCCCTCCCGTCACCTGTGATCTAGTTAGGACCCTCCTGGTTCGAGGTGACACACCTGTAACTCATTGAGCTGCAGGTGTTTATAAGGGGACTGGGACAGGCGGGTGGTCGTTTTGTTCTGTTTCTCCGCCGGCTCCGAACTCTGCTTTGCATTCTGTGATTCCGCCCGGGCTCAGATCTTCTCTTCATCATGCTTCTCTGCCCGTACCAGCACTGCCAGGTTGGTCCTCTCCCCCACCTTTCTTCCCATGCGCCGGTCCCGCTTCTCCGCTGGTTTGTTTTTCGCGCTGTCTGCCGGCCGTTTCTGAATATCCCGTTGTCGTGACTGTTGTGTTGGTCACCCTGGACCTATGCCTGTTCCTACCCCTTGCCTCCGTTGGGCAGGTCCGGCCGAACTGCCGCTGCCCGGCAGTGGTTCTGCCCCGTCCTCCTCTTCTGCCCGACCCCTGGGACAGTGCCCCACACCCGCCTAGGGGTTCGCGCCTTGCCCAGGCCTCCGGTGTTTCCGCCTGGGGAGCGTCCCGACCCGGGATATGTGCACCCGCCCAGGGAGGGCTCTCCGCCAGCTGATCTAGCCTGCCTGCCTGAACCCCGGGGACCTGTCCGCCTGCCTGAACCCCGGGGACCTGTCTGCCTGAACCCCGGGGACCTGTACACCTGCCTGAACCCCGGGGACCTGTACACCTGCCTGAACCCCGGGGGACCTGCCTGCCTGCCTGCCTGAACCCCGGGGACCTGCCTGCCTGCCTGAACCCCAGCTATCCTCAAGTGCCATGGCATCCCCATCCTGCCCTCCCCCTAGTACATCACTGCCTGCGTCCTGCGTTTGGGTCCATCCGGCCCCTCCTGACATATCTCCACTCACTGCCTCTACAGTGGGAGGTGTTCAGTTAGGTTGTTGGGTGACGGAGGGAGGTGTTCAGTTAGGTTGTTGGGTGACAGTGGAAGGTGTTCGGTTAGGTTGTTGGGTGACAGTGGGAGGTGTTCATTTAGGTTGTTGGGTGACAGTGGGAGGTGTTCATTTAGGTTGTTGGGTGACAGTTGGAGATGTTCAGTTAGGTTGTTGGGAGACAGTTGGAGGTGTTCAATTAGCTGACGGTGGGAGGTGTTCGGTTAGGTTGTTGAGTGATGGTGGGAGGTGTTCAGTTAGGTTATTGGGTGACAGGAGGTGTTCAGTTAGGTTATTGGGTGACAGTGGGAGGTGTTCAGTTAGGTTATAGGGTGACAGTGGGAGGTGTTCAGTTAGATTGTTGGGTGACGGTGGTGTTCATTTAGGTTTTTAGGTGACAGTGGGAGGTGTTCATTTAGGTTGTTGGGTGAGAGTGGGAGGTGTTCACTTAGGTTGTTGGGTGAGAGTGGGAGGTGTTCATTTAGGTTGTTGGGTGACAGTGGGAGGTTTTCAATTAGCTGACAGTAGGAGGTGTTCAATTAGGTTGTTGGATGACAGTGGGAGGTGCTCGGTTAGGTTGTTTGGTGACAGTGGGAGGTGTTCATGTAGGTTGTTGGGTGACAGTGGGAGGTGTTTGGTTAGGTTGTTGGGTGACAGTGGGAGGTGTTCAGTTGGGTTGTTGGGTGACAGTGGGAGGTGTTCATGTAGGTTGTTGGGTGACAGTGGGAGGTGTTCGGTTAGGTTGTTGGGTGACAGTGGGAGGTGTTCAGTTGGGTTGTTGGGTGACAGTGGGAGGTGTTCAGTTAGGTTATTGGGTGATAGTTGGAGGTGTTCAGTTAGGTTGTTGGGTGACAGTGGGAGGTGTTCAATTAGGTTGTTGGGTGACAGTGGGAGGTGTTCAATTAGGTAGTTGGGTGAAAGGGGGAGCTGTTCAGTTAGGTTGTTGGGTGACAGTGGGAGGTGTTCAGTTAGGTTGTTGGGTGACAGTGGGAGGTGTTCAATTAGGTTGTTGGGTGACAGTGGGAGGTGTTCAATTAGGTTATTGGGTGACAGTGGGAGGTGTTCAGTTAGGTGGTTGGGTGACAGTGGGAGGTGTTCAGTTAGGTTATTGGGTGACAGTGGGAGGCGTTCAGTTAGATTGTTGGGTGACGGTGGTGTTCATTTAGGTTGTTGGGTGATAGTGGGATGTGTTCATTTAGGTTGTTGGGTGACAGTGGGAGGTTTTCAATTAGCTGACAGAAGGAGGTGTTCAATTAGGTTGTTGGATAACAGTAGGAGGTGCTCGGTTAGGTTGTTGGGTGACAGTGGGAGGTGTTCAGTTAGATTGTTGGGTGACAGTGGGAGGTGTTCGGTTAGGTTGTTGGGTGACAGTGGGATGTGTTCAGTTAGGTAGTTGGGTGAAAGGGGGAGCTGTTCAGTTAGGTTGTTGGGTGACAGTGAGAGGTGTTCAGTTAGGTTGTTGGGTGACAGTGGGAGGTGTTCAATTAGGTAGTTGGGTGAAAGGGGGAGCTGTTCAGTTAGGTTGTTGGGTGACAGTGGGAGGTGTTCAGTTAGGTTGTTGGGTGACAGCGGGAGGTGTTCAATTAGGTTGCTGGGTGACAGTGGGAGGTGTTCATTTAGGTTATTGGGTGACAGAGGGAGGTGTTCAATTAGGTGACAGTAGGAGGTGTTCCATTGCGTTGTTGGGTGACAGTGGGAGGTGTTCAGTTAGGTTGTTGGGTGACAGTGGGAGGTGTTCTTTTCGGTAGTTGGGTGACAGTGGGAGGTGTTCAGTTAGGTTGTTGGGTGACTGTGGGAGGTGTTCATTTAGGTTGTTGGGTGACAGCGGGAGTTCATTTAGGTTGTTGGGTGACAGTGGGAGGTGTTCAGTTAGGTTGTTGGGTGACAGTGGGAGGTGTTCAGTTAGGTTGTTGGGTTGAAGGTGGAGGTGTTCAGTTAGGATGTTGGGTGACAGTTGGAAGTGTTCAATTAGGTGACAGAGGGAGGTGTTCATTTAGGTTGTTAGGTGACAGTGGGAGGTTTTCAGTTAGGTTGTTGAGTGACAGAGGGAGGTGTTCATTTAGGTTGTTGGGTGACAGGAGGGGTGTTCAGTTGTTGGGTGACAGTGGGCGGTGTACATTTGTTGGGTGACAGTGGGAGGTGTTCAGTTGTTGGGTCACAGTGGGAGGTGTTCAATTAGGTTGTTGGGTGACAGTGGGAGGTGTTCAGTTAGGTTATTGGGTGACAGAGGGAGGTGTTCATTTAGGTTGTTGGGTGACAGAGGGAGTTGTTCATTTAGGTTGTTTGGTGACAGCAGGGATGTTGAGTTGTTGGGTGACAGTGGGAGGTGTTCAGTTGTTGGGTGACAGTGGGAGGTGTTCAGTTGTTGGGTGACAGTGGGAGGTGTTCAGTTAGGTTGTTGGGTGACAGTGGGGATGTTCAGTTGTTGGGTGACAGTGGGAGGTGTTCAGTTGTTGGGTGACATTGGGAGGTGTTCAATTAGGTTGTTGGGTGACAGTGGGAGGTGTTCAGTTGTTGGGTGACAGTGGGAGGTGTTCAGTTAGGTTGTTGGGTGACAGTGGGAGTTGTTCATTTAGGTTGTTTGGTGACAGTGGGGATGTTCAGTTGTTGGGTGACAGTGGGAGGTTTTCAGTTGTTGGGTGACAGTGGGAGGTGTTCAGTTGTTGGGTCACAGTGGGAGGTGTTCAGTTGTTGGGTCACAGTGGGAGGTGTTCAGTTGTTGGGTGACATTGGGAAGTGTTCAATTAGGTTGTTGGGTGACAGTGGGAGGTGTTCAGTTAGGTTGTTGGGTGACAGTGGGGATGTTCAGTTGCTGGGTGACAGTGGGAGGTTTTCAGTTGTTGGGTGACAGTGGGAGGTGTTCAGTTGTTGGGTCACAGTGGGAGGTGTTCAGTTGTTGGGTCACAGTGGGAGGTGTTCAGTTGTTGGGTGACAGTGGGAGGTGTTCAGTTGTTGGGTGACATTGGGAAGTGTTCAATTAGGTTGTTGGGTGACAGTGGGAGGTGTTCAGTTAGGTTGTTGGGTGACAGTGGGGATGTTCAGTTGTTGGGTGACAGTGGGAGGTTTTCAGTTGTTGGGTGACAGTGGGAGGTGTTCAGTTGTTGGGTCACAGTGGGAGGTGTTCAGTTGTTGGGTGACAGTGGGAGGTGTTCAGTTGTTGGGTCACAGTGGGAGGTGTTCAGTTGTTGGGTCACAGTGGGAGGTGTTCAGTTGTTGGGTGACAGTGGGAGTTGTTCAGTTGTTGGGTCACAGTGGGAGGTGTTCAGTTGTTGGGTGACAGTGGGAGGTGTTCAGTTGTTGGGTCACAGTGGGAGGTATTCAGTTGTTGGGTGACAGTGGGAGGTGTTCAGTTGTTGGGTCACAGTGGGAGGTGTTCAGTTGTTGGATGACAGTGGGAGGTGTTCAGTTGTTGGGTGACAGTGGGAGGTGTTCAGTTGTTGGGTCACAGTGGGAGGTGTTCAGTTGTTGGGTCACAGTGGGAGGTGTTCAGTTGTTGGGTGACAGTGGGAGGTGTTCAGTTGTTGGGTGACAGTGGGCGGTATTCAGTTGTTGGGTGACAGGAGGGGTGTTCAGTTGTTGGGTGACAGTGGGCGGTGTTCAGTTGTTGGGTGACAGTGGGAGGTGTTCATTTAGGTTATTGGGTCACAGTGGGAGGTGTTCAGTTGTTGGGTCACAGTGGGAGGTGTTCAGTTGTTGGGTGACAGTGGGAGGTGTTCATTTAGGTTATTGGGTCACAGTGGGAGGTGTTCAGTTGTTGGGTGACAGTGGGTGGTGTTCAGTTAGGTTGTTTGGTGACAGTGGGAGGTGTTCGGTTAGGTTGTTGGGTGACAGTGGGAGGTGTTCGGTTAGGTTATTGGGTGACAGTGGGAGGTGTTCATTTAGGTTATTGGGTGACAGTGGGAGGTGTTCATTTAGGTTGTTGGGTCACAGTGGGAGGTGTTGCATTTTCAGCCGCGAAGAGTTCGGGTGAAACTTGATGCGACTTCCCCCTCTGCTGGACACAAGGGATCGTACATCCAGGATTCTCCAGGGAAGCTCATTCCCACATCACCTCAATCACTGCTCGTTATCTGTTTGCAGAGATGCCTGAATGTCAGGCATGGATACGCTGTGGTCAAGCTGCACGGGAAGATGCCCTTCGGTCCACTTTGTCCATGCTGACCCTGATTAGCTTCTTTTGTCGCATTAAAACGACCAACACAGTGGCAATGAAGAGCTGGAGGCAGCCCACAGGGGTCGCCAGGCTTCCAGTGCCAACATCACATGCCCACAAGTCACTCCATCTTTGGAATGTAGGAGGAAACCAGAGCACCCGGAGGGAACCCAGATGATTACGGGGAGAAGGTACAAACTCCTTACCGACAGCGGTGACACTGGTGCTGTAAAGCGTTGCGCTAACCATCACGCCAACCATTGAAATCTAGCTCACATCCACCACTTCCTCTGGCCGCTCCTTCCTCACTATCACCACCCTCGGAGTGAAGAGGTTTCCCGTCATGTTCCCCTTAAACCTTTCTCCTTTCACCCTTAACCCATGACCTCTGGTTGTAAACCCAACCAATCCCAATGGGAAAAGCCTGCTAGCACTCTTAATTTTCTATCCCTCTATCAAATCTCCCCTCAATCATCTCCATTCCAAGAGGGAAGTCCAAGAATCTATTCAATCTTTCCTTATAACTCCGGTCCTCCAGACCCAGGGACATCCTTGTAAATTTTCTCTGCACTCTTTCAACTTTATTGATATCTTTCCTGTACAGCGGTGACCGATACTGCGCACAATACTCCAAATTAGGCCTCACGCAGTCCCAGCTCCTGAACTCAGGACTTTGACCTGTGAAGCTTTCTGTATGACCTCCGTACCTGTGCCTCCCGATCCCTCTGTCCCACCACACTCCTCGGTGCTGTACCCTTCGCTGTGTAACACCCACCCCAGTTGGTCCTACTGAGGTGCAATACCTCACACCTGTCTACATTAAGTTCCACCGGTCAGTTTTCAGCCCGTTTTTCCATCTGGTCCAGATCCCACTGCAAATTCTGATAGTCTTTCTCACTGTTCACTACACCCTCAGTCTTGGTGTCATCACTTTACCATCCAGATCATTGATGACAAACAACAGCAGACCCAACACCGATCCCTGTGACACTCCACTAGTCACGGGCCACCAGTCAGAGAGGCAACCACCTTCTATCACTCTCTGGCTTCTCCCACAAAGCCAACGAGTAATCCGATTTACTACCTCCGATTGAATACTGAGTGACTGAACCTTCTTTACAAGACTCACCCTCATGTTCCCAGTGTGACCATACCCTCCCCTGCACCCCCCACTGTAATCTCAACCCTCCCCACTGTAATCATACCCTCCCCTGCAGCCCCCACTGTAATCTCACCCCTCCCCACTGTAATCATACCCTCCCCTGCACCCCCACTGTAATCATACCTCTCCCCTACACCGCCCACTGTAATCTCACCCCTCCCCACTGTAATCATACCCTCCCCTGCACCACCACTGTAATCATACCTCTCCCCTACACTGCCCAGTGTAATCTCACCCCTCCCCACTGTAATCATACCCTCCCCTGCACCACCACTGTAATCATACCTCTCCCCTACACTGCCCAGTGTAATCTCACCCCTCCCCACTGTAATCATACCCTCCCCTGCAGCCCCCACTGTAATCTCACCCCTCCCCACTGTAATCATACCCTCCCCTGCACCACCACTGTAATCATACCTCTCCCCACTGTAATCATACCTCTCCCCACTGTAATCATACCCTCCCCTGCACCACCACTGTAATCATACCTCTCCCCACTGTAATCATACCTCTCCCCACTGTAATCATACCCTCCCCTGCACCCCCACTGTAATCATACCTCTCCCCTACACCGCCCACTGTAATCTCACCCCTCCCCACTGTAATCATACCCTCCCCTGCACCACCACTGTAATCATACCTCTCCCCACTGTAATCATACCCTCCCCTGCACCCCCACTGTAATCTCACCCCTCCCCACTGTAATCATACCCTCCCCTGCACCCCCCACTGTAATCATACCTCTCCCCACTGTAATCATACCTCTCCCCACTGTAATCATACCCTCCCCTGCACCCCCACTGTAATCATACCTCTCCCCTACACCGCCCACTGTAATCTCACCCCTCCCCTGCACCACCACTGTAATCATACCTCTCCCCACTGTAATCATACCCTCCCCTGCACCCCCACTGTAATCTCACCCCTCCCCACTGTAATCATACCCTCCCCTGCACCCCCCACTGTAATCATACTTCTCCCCACTGTAATCATACCCTCCCCTGCACCCCCCACTGTAATCATACCCTCCCCACTGTGATCATACCCTCCCCACTGTGATCACACCCTCCCCACTGTGATCATACCCTCCCCACTGTGATCATACCCTCCCCACTGTAATCATACCCTCCCCTACACCGCCCACTGTAATCATACCCCTCCCCACTGTGATCATACCTCTTCCCACTGTAATCATACCCTCCCCTGCACCCCCCACTGTAATCATACTTCTCCCCACTGTAATCATACCCTCCCCTGCACCCCCCACTGTAATCATACCCTCCCCACTGTGATCATACCCTCCCCACTGTGATCACACCCTCCCCACTGTGATCATACCCTCCCCACTGTGATCATACCCTCCCCACTGTGATCATACCCTCCCCACTGTAATCATACCCTCCCCTACACCGCCCACTGTAATCATACCCCTCCCCACTGTGATCATACCTCTTCCCACTGTGATCATACCCTCCCCTGGAGCGGAGAAACAGACACTTGGAGACAATGGTACTCCGAGCGAGCGGTAGACCCACCAGCTTACCGTGTCTCAGTCTGCACGTGTGACCGACCCGCTACTGAAAGCCACAGCAGGAGGTGGACAACCAGGGTGGCCCAGTTCCACTTTCTCGCCATCTCCCACAACCAGTGCAACCTACGTGACACTGAGACCCAGCACTTTGAACGGGGCAAATAAAAGCTGTTCGTCAATCATTGACAGGCCTCCCAGATCACGTATGGCCTTATTAACCTATGCCAATCTAGTCTAGTCAAAACAGGGCAGGACTTATGCAGTGAATGGTAGGACCGCGGGTGTGTTGTAGGACAGAGGGGCCTCAGAATCCAAGTACATGGCTGCCTGAAAGTGGCATCACAGGTAGACAGGGTGCTGAAGGAGGCTTCTGGCATTCTGACCTTCCGTCAGGGCACCGAGTGCAAGCTGGAAGACCATGTTACAATTGTGCAAGATCTTTTGGAACACTGCCTCCAGTTCTGGTCACCCTGCTATAGGAAAGATGCCTTTCCAAATCTTTAAGTTGTGAAGAGTGCAGAAAAGGTTTACAAAAATGTCAGGACTCCAGGGATTGACGGAGCAGGCAGAACCTCTGGATAAAACAGTTGCCCTTCAGGTCCCTTTTAAATCCTTTCCTCTTCAACCTCAAACCTACTTGACGCCTGGCACGGACGTGTTGTCGGAAGGACCTGTTGTGATGTCGGATTTTCCCAGGGCACTGAGCCTGGCTGGCCTTCCAATACCACCGGTTAGTGCGGTGCTTCGACGTGTAGGAGGCTGGCGTTACACTACTTGCCGTTAGAGAGGCGTGGAAAGGAGCAGCCTGAAACAGACCACTCAGCCCATCCAATTTGTGCCAACCATCAAGCACCCGCTTCGTTCTCTCTGATCCAATCAATCGTCAACACACAACAATGGCCAATCAAACACCGGTCTACACGGCTGTGGAAGGTGTGTGGAGACCGGATCACAGGGAGAATGCACAAACTCCTTACAGACAGCGGTGGGAATTGAATCAGAATCGGAGATTGTTGCCACTGTAAAGTGAATGCGCTATCCACTGCTGCCTCTTGGAAAGGTTTCACTTCAAAATAAATTCATTACCAAAGTATGTACACACACGTCACCATTTCGACATCTGCCTAATATCACCATGAGAGTCATTTTCTTTCAGGCATTTACAGGAAGATAGGATCAATGAAACAAAACGAAGAGAAAGACAAAGGTTTAGAGCAAGTTTTAAGATTCAAGATCGTTGAATATCATTTCCAGTACACAAAGGTAAAGGAAAATGAAATAGTTGTTACTCCAGGTTCAATGCAACACAAAAAAACACACTAAGATAAAGAACACAATAATAAAAAAACACAATAAATCTGAATACAGAAGATTGCTTATATCCATAGAGTGACTGTGTGTCCATAAAGTGACACCAGGCACAGGAGTGTCTGTACATAAGGTGACTCTGACAGGAAATGATGGTGGTTGGGGGTGTGGAGGGGTGGGTTAGTGGGTGGAGGTGTTGATCAGCCTCACTGCTTGGGGAAAGTAGGTAACTGTTTGAGTCTGGTGGTCCTGGTGTGGATGCTACATAGCCTCCTCCCTGATGGGAGTGGGACAAACAGAGGCAATGGGACTAACATGAATGGAAATCTTGGCCAGAATTGAAGAGTTGGGCTGAAAGGTCTGTTTTACTGCTGTGTGATGATAATTGATCTGTGAGTCTCTGTCTTGGTTACGTGTCTGGATGTTGTGAGAATCTCTGGGCACTGGACTCCTGATTCCTTCTCCAATCGGCTAGAAACCTCTCACTCACCCAATTTCCCATGCCACTGACTCCAACCCTCAGCCCATAAGACACAGGAGCAGATGTAGGCCATTCTGCCTATCAAGTCTTCTCTGCCATTCCATCATGGCTGATTTACTATCCCTCTCAACCCCATTGTCCTGACTTTTCCTGTAACTTTTGACACCCTGACTAATCAAGAATCTATCAAACTCCACTTTAAATACACCCAATGACCTGCCGTCCACAGTGGCAATGAATTTCACCGATCCACCACCCTCGAGTTAAGGAAATTCCTCCTCGTCTCTGGCCAGAGGTCAGGAGACAGTGTTGGGTCAGCAGTCGCTCTCCATGAGTAGGTCACGGGTTGGCGAACGAAGAACACAGTTGGTGTCGCTCCGCACAGAAGGACTGAGTTCGAGCTGTCACTCTCCTCGATGCAGACAGAGAAATTCCGAGACGTGTCAGTGTGGCTGGAGTTTACATCAGTCTCCTTAAGTTCTCTCGCTTGTTGCCGATCAGCGGGTGAACGATGTGTTGCTTCTTATGGGCGAGGGAGGGGGTGGAAATGTGGGGTCTGATGTTTCAGTCTAAGTGACCTGTTAGATATTTGTGTGCGAGAGAGGATGGGGGTTCAACGTTACTGTCATTGTTCTCATAGCGTGGGAGGGGTCTGATGCTTCAGCTGCTGCGTCTGGGTGGGCGATTAGTTAGTTTTTATTTGAGGGAGGGGTTGTGGGATTTGGGGTGTGAGATGTCTGTTTCTTTTTCTTGTTTGTGGGGGGGAGGGTTTGATATCTTTTCTTTCAACAACTTCTATGCTTTTTCTGTATTCCATGGCTTTCCGGACAAGACAAATCTCAGAGTTGTATTCCTTGCACATACTTTGATAATAAAATGAACCTTTGAACCTTCCAAATGGAAGTCCCTCCATTCTGAGGCTGTGCCTCCGGTACTAAACTCCCCCACGATAGGAAACATCCTCTTCACAGCAACTCAATCTCGGCCTTATAATGTTCCAAAGGTTTCTACGAGAATGTCCCTCATTCTTCTGAGTTCCAGTGAGTATGGGCCCAGAGCCATGAAATGCTCCTCATACGGCAGGCCTTTAATTTCCAGAATCATTCTCGTGAATCTCCTCTGGAGCCTGTCCAATGCCAGCGCACCTTGTCTGAGATAAGGGACCCAGAACCGCACACAATTCTCCGAGTGCAGTGTGCCCAGTGCCTCAGCATTACACCTTTGCTCTTCTATTCCAGTCCTCCTGAAATGAATGCTGACATTGAACATAGAACAGCACGTTACAGGCCCTTCGGCCCACAATGTTGTGCCGACCCTCAAACTCTGCCTACCATATAACCCCCCACCTTAAATTCCTCCATATATCTGTCTAGTCATCTCTTAAACTTCACTAGTGTATCTGCCTCCACCACGGACTCAGGCAGTGCATTCCACGCACCAACCACTCTCTGAGTGAAAAACCTTCCTCTAATATCCCCCTTGAAATTCCCTCCCCTTACCTTAAAGCCATGTCCTCTTGTACTGAGCAGTGGTGCCCTGGGGAAGAGGCGCTGGCTGTCTACTCTGTCTATTCCTCTTAATATCTTGTACACCTCTATCATGTCTCTTCTCATCCTCCTTCTCTCCAAAGAGTAAAGCCCTAGCTCCCTTAATCTCTGATCATAATCCATACTCTCGAAACCAGGCAGCATCCTGGTAAATCTCCTCTGTACCCTTTCTAATGCTTCCACATCCTTCCTGTAGTGAGGCGACCAGAACTGGACACAATACTCCAAGTGTGGCCTAACTAGAGTTTTATAGAGCTGCATCATTACATCGCCTCTCTTAAACTTTATCCCTCCACTTATGAAAGCTAAAACCCCATAAGCTTTCTTAACTACCCTATCTACCTGTGAGGCAACTTTCAGGGTTCTATGGACATGTACCCCCATATCTCTCTGCTCCTCCACACTACCAAGTATCCTGCCATTTACTGTGTACTCTGCCTTGGAGTTTGTCCTTCCAAAGTGTACCACCTCACACTTTTCCCAGTTGAACTCCATCTGCCACTTCTCAGCCCACTTCTGCATCCTATCAATGTCTCTCTGCAATCTTCGACAATCCTCTACACTATCTACAACACCACCAACCTTTGTGTCATCTGCAAACTTGCCAACCCACCCTTCTACCCCCACATCCAAGTCGTTAATAAAAATCACGAAAAGTAGAGGTCCCAGAACAGATCCTTGTGGGACACCACTAGTCATAACCCTCCAATCTGAATGTACTCCCTCCACCACGACCCTCTGCCTTCTGCAGGCAAGCCGATTCTGAATCCACCTGGCCAAACTTCCCTGGATCCCATGCCTGCTGACTTTTTGAACAAGCCTATCGTGTGGAACCTTGTCAAATGCCTTTCTAAAATCCATGTAGATCACATCCACTACACTACCCTTATCTATATGCCTGGTCACCTCCTCAAAGAACTCTATCAGGCTTGTTAGGCATGATCTGCCCTTCACAAAGCCATGTCCCAGATCAGACCATGATTCTCTAAATGCCCATAGATCCTATCTCTAAGAATCTTTTCCAACAGCTTTCCCATAAGGCTCACTGGTCATAAATAATCTTCCAGAAATAGTAGGGGACCAAGGTCTAGTGAGATGGAGGAACTGAGGGAAATACATGTTAGTAGGGAAGTGGTGTTAGGTAAATTGAAGGGTTTAAAGGCAGATAAATCCTCAGGCCAGATGGTCTGCATCCCAGAGTGCTTAAGGAAGTAGCTCAAGAAATAGTGGATGCATTAGTGATAATTTTTCAAAACTCCTTAGATTCTGGATTAGTTCCTGAGGATTGGAGGGTGGCTAATGTAACCCCACTTTTTAAAAAAGGAGGGAGAGAAAAACTGGGGAATTATAGACCAGTTAGTCTGACATCGGTGGTGGGGAAAATGCTAGAGTCAGTTATCAAAGACGTGATAACAGCACATTTGGAAAGAGGTGAAATCATCAGACAAAGTAAGCATGGATTTGTGAAAAGAAAATCATGTCTGAGGAATCTTATAGAATTTTTTGAAGATGTAACTAGTAGAGTGGATGGGGAGAGCCAGTGGATGTGGTATATTTAGATTTTCAAAAGGCTTTTGACAAGGTCCCACACAGGAGATTAGTGTGCAAACTTAAAGCACACCATATTGGGGGTATGGTATTGATGTGGATAGAGAATTGGTTGGCAGACAGGAAGCAAAGAGTGGGAATAAACGGGACCTTTTCAGAATGGCAGGCAGTGACTAGTGGGGTACCGCAAGGCTCAGTGCTGGGACCCCAGTTGTTTACAATATATATTAATGATTTAGACGAGGGAATTAAATGCAGCATCTCCAAGTTTGCAGATGACATGAAGCTGGGCGGCGGTGTTAGCTGTGAGGAGGATGCTAAGAGGATGCAAGGTGACTTGGCTAGCTTAGGTGAGTGGGCAAATTCATGGCAGATGCAATTTAATGTAGATAGATGTGAGGTTATCCACTTTGGTGGCAAGAACAGGAAAACAGATTATTATCTGAATGGTGGCCGATTAGGAAAAGGGGAGGTGCAACGAGACCTGGGAGTCATTGTACACCAGTCATTGAAGGTGGGCATGCAGGTACAGCAGGCAGTGAAAAAGACAAATGGTATGTTGGCATTCATAGCAAGAGGATTTTTGTACAGGAGCAGGGAGGTTCTACTGCAGTTGTACAAGTCCTTGGTGAGACCACACCTGGAGTATTGTGTGCAGTTTTGGTCCCCTAATCTGAGGAAAGACATTCTTGCCATAGAGGGAATACAAAGCAGGTTCACCAGATTGATTCCTGGGATGGCAAGACTTTCATATGAAGAAAGACTGGATCGACTAGGCTTATACTCACTGGAATTTAGAAGACTGAGGGGGGATCTTATTGAAACGTATAAAATTCTAAAGGGATTGGACAGGCTAGATGCAGGAAGATTGTTTCCGATGTTGGGGAAGTCCAGAACAAGGGGTCACAGTTTAAGGATAAAGGGGAAGCATTTTAGGACCGAGATGAGGAAAAACTTCTTCACACAGAGAGTGGTGAATCTGTGGAATTCTCTGCCCCAGGAAACAGTTGAGGCCGGTTCATTGGCTATATTTAAGAGGGAGTTAGATATGGCCCTTGTGGCTAAAGGGATCAGGGGGTATGGAGAGAAAGCAGGTACAGGGTTCTGAGTTGGATGATCAGCCATGATCATACTGAATGGCAGTGCAGGCTCGAAGGGCCGAATGTTTCTATGTCTACAATTACTCAGACTATCCCTACTCCCTTTTTTGAACAAGGGGACAACACTTGCCTCCCTCCAATCCTCCGGTACCATTTCCATGGAGAACGAGGACATAAAGATCCTAGCCGAAGGCTCAGCAACCTCTTCCCTCACCTCGTGGAGCAGCCTGGGGTATATTCCGTCAGGCCCGCGGGACTTATCCATCCTAATGTATTTTAACAACTCCAACACCTCCTCTCCCTTAATATCAACACGCTCCTGAACATCAACCTCACTCATATTGTCTTCACCGTCATCAACTTCCCTCTCATTGGTGAATACCGAAGAGTTCATTGAGGACCTCGCTCATTTCCATAGCCTCCAGGCACATCTTCCCACTCTTATCTCTAATCGGTCCTACCTTCACTCCTGTTATCCTTCTGTTCTTCACATAATTGAAGAATGCCTTGGGGTTTTCCTTTACCCTACTCACCAAGGCCTTCTCATGCCCCCTTCTTGCTCTTCTCAGCCCCTTCTTAAGCTCCTTTCTTGCTACAATATATTCCTCAATAGACCCTCTCGTATCAGGATGTCATGCACCCAGGCCCTGGCACCCGGGAGGCAACAAACCATGCAAATGTCCTTCTCACATTCACAAAATCTCCTGTCTGCTCCCCTGACTAAAGAGTCTCCAATGATGACAGTTCTCTTCTCCATCCCATCCTTCTGCACCACAGGGTCAGACTCAGTGCCAGAGGCCCTGCCACCATGGTCATCCTCACCAACAGTATCCAGGATCGTAAACCTATTATTCAGGGGAATGGCTACAGGGGTGCTCTACACTACCTGTCTACTCACCTTCACTCCCCCCCCCCCCGACTGTCACCCAACGACCTGCTTCCGGCAGCCTAGGTGTGACTACCTCCCTGTAGCTCTTATCTATGACTGCCTCATTCTCCCTTATGAGTCGAAGGTCATCCAGCTGCTCCTCCAGATTCCTCACACGGTCTTCCAGATCGCCCAGCCACAAACACTTCTGGCAGATGTGACTCTGCGGGAGAGGGGAGTTCCCCCGAGACTGCTACATCTCACAGGAGAGACACATCACCGTCTCAGGAGGCATTGTAAAGACTAACTGGGAACAAACTCGTCCTCCGCCTCTTCTTGTCGAAGCCTCAAATCTCCACTCCTTCATTGGCTGCTTTCCACAGGCCACTCTACTTGAGCTACCCCCCCCCCCCCGATTTATTTGTTTGAGCTTTTCAAACTGCTTGGTCACCTGACCTCGATTGCCCAATCAGCTACTTTCTGCTGAGTCTGAGCTATTCAAATCTTGATTGTCTAATCAATGGCCTTCTGCTGAGCTATTCAAACCTTGATTGACTTGATTGCACAGTCCAACTGCCAAAACTGCCAGAATCTCTCAAGTCAAAGCCTCAAAGCTCCACTCCTTCACTGGCCCACTCACTCACTGGCCGCTTTCCACATTGAATTTGCCATCCTCACCACAGACTCAACCTGCAGGTTAACCCTGAGGGAATCCTGCTCGAGGACTCCCAGGTTTGAGTGAACCAGTACTTTGCTGTCTCTGAGAAGATTCTGGGAAGCAAGTGTGTGTTCTGATGGTTTCAATGTGAAGAAACTTCTAGATGGGGCGTGAGCTGATGTTTGACTCCATTTCACCAGTTAAACTGCTGAGGAAGATTGAGACATTGAGGGGAATGTGGAAGGCTAGCAAGAGACTGCCTTCTTTTTGATCACTGCTGAGAAGGAGTCTGTGAGCGGCCTATCACTGTGTGGCTCGCTGTGACAGGCGGGAAGACCTCTCTTGGGTTGAGTGTAGGGGTGTGTGGTTCTGCGTTTATGGACTGTGAACTTTTCCAGACATACATTCTGTGCATTTTTCTATGTTGTTGTTCAAGAGGAGGGTGTTTGGGGGTTGATGTTCTGTTCGTTATTTGGGCAGGGGAGCTGTTATATTTGGGGGTTGATGTTCTAGCTGTTTTGCAGGGGGAGGAGTCTTGGTGACTGATGATTGGGATGCTGTTCTTTGTGCAGGGGGGTGAGTTTGATGTTTCTCTCTGAATAACTTTCATGTTCTTTCCTTGTTTCGTGGCCATCTGGAGAAGACAAATTTCAGAGTTGTGTATGGTTACATGCTATGATAATAAATGAACCTTTGAAGTCCACGCCTTAATTCATTCTACTAAAGTGCATGACCATTCACTTCCCAATGCTGTATCCCATCTGCCACTTTCCCCATTCTCCCAATCTGTCCAAGCCCTTCTGCAGATTCCCTGCTTCCTCAACACTACCTGCCCCTCCACCTATCATTGAATCATCAGCAAACCTGGCCACAAAACCATCAATTCCGTCATCCAAATCATTGACATATAATGTAAGAAGAAGTGGTCCTAGCTCTGACCCCTGCAGAACACCACTCGTCACCAGCAGCCAACTAGAAAAGGCTGCCATTCTAGCCCCCTGACAATCAGCCTTTCTTCTATCCCAGGTAGTGGGCTCCTCCAATGCCCTCTCACTCCTTCCTCAAGCCTCTGCCTCCATTTTCACCATGGGGAAACATTTACTACTATCAGCACCCTTCCTAACTCTGTAGAGCTCGACACAGTTTCTCCTCAGCCTCCCCTCCTGCAGGGAAAACAAGCCCTGGTGATGTTTTGGATGACCGCAATTGATCTAACAAAGCGATCAATGTGATGAGATCAATGAGATGTTAGTATCTGCACGGTTTCTGACATCTGCTCAGTTTGGTGACTGCCCATCGAGACATTTCAAAATGAGAGCAGTTGGGAACCAGTATCTTGTTAGTCAGAGTCACCAACATGACCTCTCTGTAACCCCAACTCTCACTCCTGCTACTTGTCATGCTCATACAAAAGTCGTAGATCTAGAAATCTGAAATGAAATCTGAATTCTAAAGGTTCTTTAGAAAGATATTGAGGGCGCCAATGGTAGGAGGTGGTTAGTGCAACTTTATTACAGCTCAGGGCATTGGGAATTCAATTCTGACAACATCTAGCTTTATATGTCCATCCTGTGAAGTGTGTGGATTTCCTCCGGGTGCTCTGGTTTGCTCCCGCATTCTGGCTAGTAGGTTAATTAGCCATTGTACCTTGTCCTGTGATTAGGCGAGAGTTAAATAAGCAGGTTGCTGGGCAGTACCGTTCATTGGGCTGGAAGGATCGGTTCCTTTCTGTATCACTGAAAAGAAAAATTCCCTAGAGCGTAGGAGATTGAGGCAAGATTTGATAAAGGGATACAAAATAATGAGGGGCATAAAAAGGGTGAGACTAGAACTGGAGGTCATGGGTTCAGGGTGAAGTTTGAAAAGTTTACGGGAAACATGAGGGGGAAATTTGTTCACTCAGAGGGTGGTGCGAGGGTGGGGCAAGCTGCCACCAGAAGTGATGGCTGAGGGTTCATTTTCAACAATTTAAGAGCCGTTTGGAGCAGATGGAAGGGATATGGAGGGCTACAGTCTGGGGAAACTAGACAGAATAATGGTTCAGCATGGACTAGATGGCTGAAGGGCATGCTTCTGTGCTCTGTTACTCAATGAGTTGGCAAGTTAGGCAACCTGGAGAGGGAAAGCTTCATTAATGTTAAGGTCCAGTCATCGACCTGTCACCACATCCGGGAACACAATCAACTCCACAATCAGGTTTAATACCACTGGCATAAGTTGTAAAATTTGTTGTCACATGGCAGCAGCACATGGCATCCCGATGGTAGCAATGAGAAGAGGGCATGTCCCGGGTGGTGGCTGAACCCATCAGGAGCCCATTTTAGAAATCCTGTTACTCAAAGCTCAATGTTTGGCCATTACTTGGGAATATTGTCTGAACCGAGCATTCCCTGCACCCCTGAAGGGCGTCAGTTTGAAACGTTGACTGTTTATTCCCTTCCATAAGTGCTGCCTGACCTGCCGAGCTCCTCCAGTATTTTGTATAGTGTGTGTTGCTCCGGATTTCCAGCACTTGCAGGATCTCTTGTGTTTATCCACTAAGCACACTTGGAGTATCGTGTTCAGTTCTGGTCACCTCATTATAGAAAGGATGTGGAAACTTTAGAGAGGGTGCACAGATTGGCGAGGATGCTGCCTGGATTACAGAGCACGTCTTATGAGGATTGGTTGAGCAAATTGGGGTTTTCTCTTTGGAGTGAAGGAGGATAAGGAGTGACTCAGATAAGAGGCTTGGATTGGGTAGATAGCCAGAGACTTTTTCCACAGGATGGGAATGGCTAATACAATGGGATATCATTTTTTAAGGTGATTGGAGGAAAGTATGGAGGGGGGGAGAATGCCAGAAGCAAGGACATGGAGTCCCTGCTGGGGTACAGATAGACACATTTAAGAAGCACACAGGCACATGGATGATAGAAACATGGAGGGCTTTGTAGGAGAGGGACGGGTTAGATTGATTTGGTGAAGGATAAATGTTAAGTAAAGGACAGCTTGCCAATTGGGACTTCACTGTCCAGGACCTTCATAACTCATGACATACCAACTCATTCCTGGACTGACATTTACTGATGTTTCAGCTACAGTACACTGTGTAATGTTCACTCGGGTTATCTGCAGACCCTCCACCCCACACTGTGTCCTGTGAAGCTTAAGTGATGGCTCAGTGGGGGGTAGGGAAAAGAGGTGAAGTACTCTAGGTTAGTGACCCCCAGGACTTAATAGAAAACAGACCAACTCGAATTAAAAGATAAACAGCATTGAAACAGGCCCTTTGGCCCATCTAGCCAATGCTGACCTAAATGTCTCTTCAAACCTAGTCCTGCTAGCCCATAACCCACCAAACCAGAGGAACACACACTAAATATTGGAGCAATTCCAGTCAGGCGGTATCCATGGAGATGAATTCTTTGATAATGAATGTACTTTGAATTTGAATGCACAGTCATGGTTTCAGGTGAGTACCCCACATTAGGACTACAGTGGTTACGGTTGGTCACTACCCGGAAACAGTGCCAGGATCACGTGCTTCCTATAGTCCTGATGTAGGTCTCGGCTCAAAATGTCGATGCTTATTCCTCTCCTTTGATATGGCCTGATCGGCTAAACGCCACCAGCATTTTGTCCTGCCATTCATTATGTCTGGCTTTGAGTTTAATGTCCTAAAAGCCCTTAAACGGAAAAGCCTAGTGAATACAGCCCAGCCCAGCACAGCAGTTCTCCCAGCGTTTTGTGTGCAGAGTCTAGGCTTCGCTCTTCTGACGCGTTTCCAGGGTGTCAGTGAGCGGTGACTGAATAAGACAAACACATAGCTTAAATGCTGCATTAATACATTTAATAAAAGAACACATTAGATTGGTTATAGTTGTAATAGTTAAAGCTTAAACTAACTACTGATAGATCCAGTTTATTGAAGAATTTAAGATGTTGGAAGGACACGGACCAGGGCTGTCAAGGAACTGGCAGGTGGAGTGCTGGCAAGTGCTCATACAAACAAAGATTACCCTGGGCTTGGCATCAAATCTACACCTTTACACTGTTCAGAGGCTACCTTTACAGTGGAACTTCTAGTTATGTTACCTTACAATCAGGTGAGCAGATAAATTGCAGTGACACGTACACTGGCTTTAAATGTCCAAGACTCACCATGACAGGATCCAGAGCCTTGCACTGGGTTGATCCTGGTGTTGTTTGGGCAGGTTTAAGAGTGTCATACAGATTCCGGAGCAGTGTCCACTGATCTGTTAGTATGGTGTGTGCACATGAACCACTTGTGAGGATGTAGAGATGGTGTAGCAGCAGCAATATTGGTCTCACTCAAATAGCATTCATGTCACGTCAGGGCTATAGGGTTATTCCAGTGGGAACGCTAACAGTTGGACGCCACCTAGGAGGTCTGGGGGAGTTTCATTTGGTTTAAATCAGGCTTTTGTTAACCTTAGTGCTAAAGCTTAAAATACTTTAAAAAATGTGCAAAATTAGCATTCCCTCATTTTGGGCTAGGCTCCCCCATTCCCAACTCTTTTGCCTGGTGTATTTCTAAATACTTCACCACATCTATAATCCAGCCCAGACACATGACGTAAAGAAAGGGCCAAGGGCTAGGCACGTAGTGTGAAGATCAACCTGCAGAGGGGTTACCATGGAGATGCACTTCCCATACTGGGTTCTCTCATCCCACTTTACAATGGACCTACACATCCTCCATTGCAGGGACAGCAAACACCACAAAAAAGCGCAGGAGATCGAGATCAACGCAAGGCACATGAAACAAACCAGGCAGTTCCACAGACGTCAAAGGTGCTCAGTACAACCGGACCACTGAAGGACCAAGTGGAAAACAGGAGCTTAAACTCTCCAGCAGACCAAAATCCGGAGGCGGCTTGGGCTGGCTTCCATTCCCCAGAGACAAAACATTCGGGTTTGAAAATCGGCTCCATCAATTGGAGTTAACTTGACTGTAGATCTGTCCAGCTGCTGCGAACCAGCTTTGGCCAACCGATGGTCTACAAGACTTGAAGTCCACAGGTGTGTATGCCACAAGAAACCAGTTCCATTCGTCAACCCTTCCATTGTATGCAAAAACCAGTTGAGAGTCCAGGTCAAATATGGGGAGGCTGAGAAGAAAAAGAGAGCTTGTTAAAAATGTAGATATCACAAAATGTCCCTAGCTGATTAATGGGAATGGTCACCCCAGTACAACTCTATCCGACTGTTGGACTCAGAGCAATGTGATTAAATAAGACCATAAAATATCGGAGCAGATATTGGCCATCAAGTCTGCTCCACATTTTCATCATGGCTTATCCAATTTTCCTGTCAGCCCCAATCTCCTGCCTTTGCCCTGTATCTCTTCATGTCCTGGCCAGCAATCTATCAACCTCTGCCTAAAACATATGAAAAGACTTGGCCTCCACACAGTTCTGGCAAAGAATTCCACAGATTCACCACTCTCTGGCAAACGAAATGGTTCTTTATCTCCATCCTACAAGGACACCCCCCTATTCTGAGGCTGTGTCCTCCGGTCTTTGACTCTCCCACCATAGGAAACATCCTCTCCACATCCACTCCATCAAAGCCTTTCACCATTTAATCGGTTTCAATGAGGTCACCCCTCATTCTTCTGAATTCCAGTGGATACAGGCCCAGGGTCATCAACCACTCTTCATATGACAAGCTATTCAATCCTGGAATCATTTTCTTGAACCTCCTGTGAACGCTCTCCAGTTTCAGCACATCCTTTCTAAGATAAGGAACCCAAACCTGCTCACAGTTCTCAACGTGAGGTCTCACCAGTGCTTTATAAAGTCTCAACATTACATCCTTGCTTCTATATTCTAGTCCTCTGGAAATGAATGCCAACATATAATTCACCTTCCTCACCACAGACTCAACCCGCAAGTTTACCTTTAGGGAATCCTGCACAAGGACTCCCAAGTCCCTTTGCATCTCAGTTTATTTGTATTTTCACTCCATTTAGAAAATAATCAACCCTTTCACATCTTCTACCAAGGAGTATGACCGTACACTTCCTGACACTGTATTCCATCTGCCATTTCTCTGACCATTCTCCCAATCTTTTCAAGTCCTTCTGCAGCCTCTCTACTTCCTCAAAAGTACCTATCCCTCATCCTGTCTTCATATCACCTGCAAACCTTGCAACACAGCTATCAATTCTATCATCCAGATCATGGACATATAGTGTAAAAAGAATTTGTCCCAACACAGACTTACTGTATGTAAAAGACCACTAGTCACCAGCAGCCTCCCTTCATTCCCACTCTTTGCCTCCTGCAAATCAACCACTGCTTTATCCATACTAGAATCTTTCTTGTAATCCCAAGGGCTCATAGCTTGTTAAGCAGACTCGTGTGGTACCTTAAAGGCCTTCTGAAAATCCAATTACAGAACATCAACTGACTCCCTTGTCTATCCTGATTGTTATTTCTTCAAAGAATTCCAAATGATTTGTCAGGCAAGATTTTTCTCTTGAGGAAACCATGTTGACTATGGCCTATTTCATCATGTGCCTCCAAGCACCCTGAGACCTCATCCTTAATAATTGACTCCAACATCTTCCCAACCACTGAGGTCAGGCTAACTGGCCTATAGTTTCCTTTCTTCTGCCTCTCTCCTTTCTTGAAAAATGGAGTGATATTTGCAATTTTCCAGTCTTCTGGACCATTCCAGAATCTAGTGATAATTGCTAATGCCTCCACAATCTCTTCAGCCACCTCTTTCAGAACACTGGGGTGTCCACCATCTGGTCCAGGTGACTTGCCTTCCTTCAGACTTTTCAGTTCCTCAAGAATCTTCTTTCCAGTTATGGTAACTTCACACAATTCACACCCCCGACACCTGGAACTTAGATCATACTGCTAGTGTCTTCCACAGGGAAGACTGACACAAAATACTTATTCAGTTCATCTGCCATTTCATTGTTCACCATTACTACCCCTCCAGCATCATTTTCCAGCAGTCCGATGTCCACCCTGGCCTCTTTCACACTTTATGTACCTGAAAAAACTTCTGGTATCCTCTTTAAAATTATTGCAATTTGAGAGGAAGAAGCATAAGTTACTTGTATCAGTATCGCAGTGGAATAAAGGGAATTACAGAGGCGTGAGAGAGGAGCTTGCCCAGGTGGATCGGAGGAGGATTCTGGTGGGGATAACGGTAGAGCAGAGATGGCTGAAGTTTCTGGGAACAGTTCACAAGACGCAGGATAGATATGACCTGCTGAAGAAGTTCTCAAATGACAGGGGTAGGTAGCCATAGCTGACAAGGGAAGTTAAGAACTGACTAAAAGCCAAGGAAAGGGCATATAAGGTAGCAAAAATGCGTGGAAAGTTTGATGATTGGTAAGCTTTTAAGTTCCAACAAAAGGCAACTAAAAAAGTTATAAGAAGGGAAAAGGTTAAATACAAGGACAGACTAGCCAGTAATATAAAGCAGGATACTAAACTATTTTTCAGTTATATAAAGTGAAAGGGAGGTGCGAGTTGATAGGACACTGGAAAATGATGCAGTTGAGGTTGTAATGGGGACAAAGAAATGGCAGATGAACTTAATGGGTCGTCGTGGTGGCTATCCCTCGAGGTCGAGGATGACGGTCTTCATTCTGTTGATCTATTTATGGGCTCTCAAGTGGCTTATGAGTCCAATCTTGGCTTTGAAAGTTCTTCCGCATTCAGCACAAGTAGTTCCAGATGGCAGATCGGGCTTTGGCTGGTGCTGCCTCTCTTTCCATTTTCTCTTTTCCTCTAATTCTGCATATGTTGGCTTCGAAAGTTGCTGTTCCTTCTTGGATGATGGTTTGCCAGAGTTTCCTGTCCTTGGCATTGGTTTCCCAATTGTTGCTGTCGATGTTACATTTCTTCATGTTGGCTTTTAAGACGTCTTTATATCTCTTCAAGAATGGGCAAAAAAAGTGGCAGATGGAATACAGTGTTGGGAAATGTATGATAATGCATTTTGGTAAAAGGAACAATAGTGGGGACTATTATCTAAATGGGGAGAAGGTTCAAACATCAGAGGTGCAGAGGGACTTGGGAGCCTCTGGCAAGACTCGCAGAAAGTTAATTTACAGATTGAGTCTGTGGTAAAGAAGGCAAATGCAATGTTGGCATTTATTTCAAGGGGAATAGAATATAAAAACAAGGAGATAATGCTGAGGCTTTATAAAGACACCAGTCAGGCTGCACTTGGAGTTTTGTCAACAGTTCTGAGCCCCATATCTCAGAAAGGATGTGTTGTCATTGGAGAGAGTCCAGAGGAGGTTCAGGAGGAGGATTCTGGGAATGAAGGGGTTAACATACGAGGAGCAGTTGGCAGCTTTGGGCCTGTACTCACTGGAATTTAGAAGAATGCTGGGAGATCTCATTGAAACCTACTGAATGTTGGAAGGACCAGATATGGTGGATGTGGAGAGGATGTTTCCTGTAATGGATATATCCAGAACTAGAGGGCACAGCCTCAAAATTGAGGGGTGACCCTTTAGAACAGAGGTAAGGAGGAACTTTTTTTAATCCAGAGAGAGGTGAATCTGTGGAATGCTCTGCCACAGGCTGTGCTGGAGGCCAAGTCCGTGGGTATATTTAAGGTGGAAATTGATTGTCTCCTGATTGGTCAGGGCATTAAAGAATTTGGCGAGAAGGCAGTTGTATGGGGTTGAGTGGATCCAGGATCAGACATGATGGAACAGCAGAGCAGACTCGATGGGCTGAATGGATTAACTCTGCACCTTTGTCTTATGGTCTCATTGGCGAGCTTACTTTTGTATTCCTTCTTAACCATCTCTAAGGCTTTTTTTTAAGTTGCCTTCTGTTGGTTTTTAAAAGCTTCCCAGTACTCTAACTTCCCACTAATCTTTGCTTTTATGTTGGCTTTGACTTCTCGTCAGCCACGGTTGTGTCACCTTTCCTTTAGAATATTTTGTCTTTGGGTTGTATACATCCTGTGCCTTCTGAATTGCTTTGAGGAATTCCAGCCATTGCTGCTCTGCTGTCACCCCTGACTATGTTCTGATGTCTTCACAAAATAGACTAGAGCTTCATAAAGTGGCATCTTTTAGGAATCTGCTTATAAAAATTAACACATTAGGTTTTGATGGGAATTCAAAGCAGCTCGTGGACACAGGACAGACAAGTTAGAGTTGATGTTAGTTCAGTGTCTGACATCTGAAGTCCTTGGGTTGACATATCCGGGAGTCAGAGGCCCAAAGACTCCACTGAAGGTTGGAGATCTGGAGACAGCCTATCCCAGGGTCTGTGCGTGTGTGTGCACATGAGGGAGAAGGTCCATTGGCTGGGAGGGAGAGAGGAAAGGGTCTCCTTTTGCTGTTGTTCTGCTGAGCTACGCTGGTGCTGGGACATGTGGCGACACTTGTGGGCCACTTTGGTTGTTTTTATTTTTATGTAGAGATACAGCACAATAACAGGCCCTTCTGGCCAAATGAGACTACCCCACCCATTTACAACAATGTGACCAACCTGTAGGTCTTTGGACTGTGGGAGGAAACCCTCATGGTCACAGGGAGAACATACAAACTCCTTCCAGACAGCGATTGGAATTAAATGCTGCAATAGCATTTTGCCACTGTGTTGGTTAATGCAAATAACATTTCACCGTACGAAAATGACTCTGACCCGAGATGGAGTCTGAAGTTGGCACTGGACTTAGTAATAACTGGAGAGCTTGGTCACCCTGCTCAAGTACAGGACGTGCAGGAGGTCCCTGCTCATAGACACACAGGCACTTACCGGGTGTTAAAGAAATGGGTTTCTGAAGTGATCTCCAAATGGGTCAGAGGATGACTGTGGAGTGGTAGCAGGTGCAGAATCAGACTAGAAAGCAAAGAAAAGACACTTTTACACCTGGGTTAAAGTACAAATGAAGTTATTATCAAAGTGGTCTGGTTTCCTTATACAAAACTGACAGTTTATTTTTCTTGAAGTTGTTGTCAGTTTTTCCATTGCACCTATGCCTCCATGTACTCATACACAAGGCGTGATTGATAAATTCATGGCCTAAGGTAGAAGGAATCAATTTTAGAAAACCGAGCACATTTATTTTTCAACATAGTTCCCTCCTACATTTTAATTCATCAACTGCTACCTTAAGCCATGAACTTATCAATCACCCCGATGAGTTATTAACTTCAAACTTTCTGCATAATCACTCAAAGAGTTGAACTGCATGTGCACGTAACGAGAACTGTATAACTCATCTCCTTCTACCTAAGGCCACAAACTTATCAATCACCCCCTCCTTTCTGGAGGTCCAAGCTCCGTATGCTGCATGACCGCTGGACTAAGTGTGCTGAAAAATAAATGTGCTAGGTTTTCTAAAATTGACTCCTTCTACCTTAGGCCACGAACTTATCAATCACCCCTCGAATATCAAGTCAAATTTATTACCAAAGTAGATACATGATACCATATACTACCTTGAGATTCATTTTCGTGCACTCACAGGAAAAACACGTGATAGAATCTACAAAGATCTACAGAGACAGACTGACTGACAACCACCATGCAAAAGACAAACTGTGCAAAAAGATGCTGAGAACAGGAGGAATTATGAAGAGTTGGAAGTGAGTCTGTAGGTTATGCAATCAGTTCAGTGTTGAGGTGAGTGAAATTATCCATGGTGGTTCAGGAGCCTGATGGTTGTAGGGGTATACCTGTTCCTGAACCTGACCTTCTGTACCTTCTAGCTGATGGTGGTAGGAAGATCTAGCTTCCAGAACCCTCACACAAGCACAAGGCCAAGGCCAGTCATTGTTATATGGTTATGGCCAGTCATTGATGTAGAGGAGGCTGCACTGGGAGTGGTAGATACAATAGATGTCATGTGAAGTGCTTTATCAACTCACTTTCAAGGTCTGTTTGAGGTCCTGAATGGAGGTGAGGGAGGTGCTGAATGGGCAGGAGTTGTATTTTGGCCACTTGCAGGGGTAAGTGCCAGGAGGGAGATCAGTGAGGAGGGATGAATGGACAAGAGAATCAGGTTGTAGAGTCATTTCTACAGAAAGTGGACAGGGGGTTGGGAAGGGAAAGAGTTATTTTGTGGTTAAGATCCCAGTGGAGATGCCAAAAGTTACAGAGGATGACATGCTGGCTACAGAGGCTCATGGGGGTGGTAGGTCAGAATAAGCAGAACTCTATCCCTGTTATGATGGGAGGATGGAATGAGGGCAGATACTTGGGAAATGGAGATGCAGGTGAGGACACATCAACAGTGATGGAAGGGAAACGCCGCCCATTGAAATAAAAAGGTCTTCAAGCAATTATAGTCTGTGGTCCAGGGCCGGTCAAAGAGTTCGAGAGCAGTTAATACCAGGTCTGTGGAAAGAGACTGGTCAGCTGCAAGTGTCAGATCCAAGGTTTGGGAGGCGGCAGCTGGATACCAGCAAGACTGGGTTGCTGGGGTCAGTATTTATCAACAAGTGACCAACAGTCTCGGACTTCTGGGCACCAAGGCTCGTATTTGGTGTCCAGGGAAGGGAGGGGTCTCTGCTGACTAGACCTGAGGCTCCAGATTAATGCTAACATTCACCTCAGGTAAAGATCTCTCAGGATGAAGAAGCACCTCTCCTGGTGTTTGAGTGGCCTACACCACCGTTAAACCTATTGAACCATCAAATTGTGCACACAGCACTTGCACAGGACAACACACTAAATGCTGGAGGAACTTGGCAGGTCGGGCAGCATCAATGGAGAGGGTGGTTTGGGCTGAGACCCATCATCACAACTGGAAGGAGGGAGAAGGCAGAATCAGCTAATAGCTTGTACTCACTGTGGGAGGGGCAGCAAATGGATCTCCCATTGAATCAAAGGGATTTGGCACCAGAGCACTCAGTCTCACAGTGGCTTCTGGTAATTCTACAAGAAAACGAGACAGCAAGCACAGACGTTGGTAAAGTGAACTGCAGGTCATACTTGTTCTTTCTTACACCAGACCCTCTACTCCCAGCAAACTGTCCCACCCTCAGCACCAGGTCCATAAGATATCGCAGCAGAATTTGGAAAGTGGTGAAATCATCGGACAAAGTCAGCATGGATTTGTGAAAGGAAAATCATGTCTGACAAATCTTATAGAATTTTTTGAAGATGTAACTAGTAGAGTGGATGGGGAGAGCCAGTGGATGTGGTATATTTGGATTTTCAAAAGGCTTTTGACAAGCTCCCACACAGGAGATTAGTGTGCAAACTTAAAGCACACCATATTGGGGGTATGGTATTGATGTGGATAGAGAATTGGTTGGCAGACAGGAAGCAAAGAGTGGGAATAAACGGGACCTTTTCAGAATGGCAGGCAGTGACTAGTGGGGTACCGCAAGGCTCAGTGCTGGGACCCCAGTTGTTTACAATATATATTAATGATTTAGACGAGGGAATTAAATGCAGCATCTCCAAGTTTGCAGATGACATGAAGCTGGGCGGCGGTGTTAGCTGTGAGGAGGATGCTAAGAGGATGCAAGGTGACTTGGCTAGCTTAGGTGAGTGGGCAAATTCATGGCAGATGCAATTTAATGTAGATAGATGTGAGGTTATCCACTTTGGTGGCAAGAACAGGAAAACAGATTATTATCTGAATGGTGGCCGATTAGGAAAAGGGGAGGTGCAACGAGACCTGGGTGTCATTGTACACCAGTCATTGAAGGTGGGCATGCAGGTACAGCAGGCAGTGAAAAAGACAAATGGTATGTTGGCATTCATAGCAAGAGGATTTGAGTACAGGAGAAGGGAGGTTCTACTGCAGTTGTACAAGGCCTTGGTGAGACCACACCTGGAGTATTGTGTGCAGTTTTGGTCCCCTAATCTGAGGAAAGACATTCTTGCCATAGAGGGAATACAAAGAAGGTTCACCAGATTGATTCCTGAGATGGCAGGACTTTCCTATGAAGAAAGACTGGATCGACTAGGCTTATACTCACTGGAATTTAGAAGATTGAGGGGGGATGTTATTGAAACGTATAAAATTCTAAAGGGATTGGACGGGCTAGATGCAGGAAGATTGGTTCCGATGTTGGGGAAGTCCAGAACGAGGGGTCACAGCTTGAGGATAAAGGGGAAGCCTTTTAGGACCGAGATGAGGAAAAACTTCTTCACACAGAGAGTGGTGAATCTGTGGAATTCTCTGCCCCAGGAAACAGTTGAGGCCAGTTCATTGGCTATATTTAAGAGGAAGTTAGATATGGGCCTTGTGGTTAAAGGGATCAGGGGTATGGAGAGAAAGTAGGTCCAGGGTTCTGAGTTGGATGATCAGCTGTGATCATACTGAATGATGGCGCAGGCTCCATACAAAAGCTCCCAGCTCACTGGCCCAGCCTATGCGAGTTCTCAAGGTCAAGGGTCATACAGATCTCTAACAGGGGCTCTTGGGAGAAGGGGCAGCGGAAACAAAACACTGAAGTCTTGCTGTTAGGCACAAGTCATCCCTGGTTACACAGCTCCATGTGGTCTGCCCATGTCTTATAAAGACTTGGCTCAATAAAACTCATTTAACAAGATGCTGTCTGACTTACGGAGTTTCTCCAGCATTTTGTGCATTTACGTGTTGCTCAAGGTCTTACCTGGACCGGCCAGAGAAGATGTCGAGACCGGGACGCTGAACAGGTCCAAAGCAGCAAGACCGGATGGTGCTGGGGGCTGAACTGCAGTGGTACTGGACACAACGCTGTCGCTAGTGGTCTGCAAGAGATGGCAAGCAAGCCTTTCAGAGGCTGAAGGGAACGTCCTGAGCAGAGATACAGGAAATGGGAACTGGAGTGGTCTGCAGGGTCAGAAATGGCCTCCTGTAATTCAATTATTCAACAACCCAGTGTAGAAATTGGCCACAGCACAAAGCCACCCAAATCCCTCTGGAGAGGGTCTGGACGTTCAGGAGAACATTCCTGGGAATTAAAGGGTCAATGTCTGTAGTATTTGATGGCTTTAGGCTCCCTGGAGTTCAGAAGAATGAGGGGGGATCTCATTGAAACCTATTGAATATTGAAAGGCCTAAATAGAATGGATGTAGAGAGGATGGTTCCAGTAATGGGGGAGTGCAGGCAGTCCAGGATCGGCGGGAACAGCCTTAGAATAGAGGGACATCTCTTTAGAACAGAGATGAAGAGTAATTTCTTCAGCTAGGGGGTGATGAATTTGTGGAACTTATTGGGGTAAATTGCTGTAGAGGCCAAGTCACTGGGTATATTCAAAGCAGAGTTTAACAAGTTCTTGATTAATAAGGGTGCCAATGATTACAGGGAGAAGGCAGGAGAATGGGGTTGAGAGGGATAATAAATCAGCCATGATTGAACGGTGGAGCAGACTCAGTGGGCTGAATTTCATAATTCTGCTCCTGACTCTTATGGCCTGTCAGGTTAAGCTTGAATTTACACATTACTGGCCTGGAATTAGCATGAAGGACTGCGAGCCCCTCCTACAGAGGGAAGACGCGGGCTCTGTACTCGCTGAAGAGAGAAGACAGTGCTGGAGGGGCTGAGAGCATGCATTTGCCAACAAGGTTAGACCAAGTGCTCGCACAATCTAGTGGGACTAGCAAGAAAGGTACCAAATCATCCCAAGAATGTTAATTGAGATTCGCAATCTCCAGCACGTCACTCTTACTAAATTTAGTCGACTCAGTGTTCGTTCGGAAAGTGACTGAGTGGAAGCAAAAAAGCACACAGACATTCAAGAGAACTAACGGAACTCCAGGTTAGTGGGAGATGCACAGTTATGTTGGGATTGGCCACTGGTTAGTTACTAGGTGGTTAGTTAATTAAAGGTGGATGGAGGATTTTTCACCTGGATAGCTCGCCTGCCTCGTCCTCCTTTGGCGCTCTGCGGTGGAGGGGACAGGGCGATGGAGTCGAGACCTTGTCCCAGGAGGGAATCCATCTGCTTGGTCGAAGCACTTTGAGTGTCTGGTTTTAAGCCATTGTGTGTGGCTGGCGTGGGGCCAGAGATTTTAGCAAAAGGATTGGGTGCTGGCTTGCTAACTGAATCACTTGGTTCTTGGCCTGGCAACCCATTCAGCGGCCATGGGGATGAGTCAACCTTAGAGCCAGTGACAGCTGGACTAGACAGGTGGTCAAAGTTCAAACTGCTGGCAGCATCTAGGAAAGCAAGTGCTCCGTCTTTCTGATTGGAGAAATTTGCAGAATCAACAGCCTGAGGTACTGATTGGTTATGTTGAGAGAAAGGATCATTTCCAAAGGGGTTGGGGTCAGGCGTGGGGAAGAAGTTGAGCGAGGAAGCAGTGGTCTCATCTCGGAAGGGATTGTCTTTCATACAGGTGTTCAGGGGGTCCATTTCAGGAGAGGACAAATCCAACAAGCAACCCGAAGAGCTGTCATTGTTTTCCTGATCATTGGCAGAGAGAAGGAAATTTCAATCACAGGATCAACAAGAGCTAAAAACGGTGCAGCCGAAGGGCAAGATTTCTTCTGAAGGTAGCAACAGTCAGTGCAGTCCTCCCCCCCCACCCTCCTGTGAATGTTATCTACAGTCTGGAGTGGTTAAAGGAGAGTGTGTAACCAAGGCAAGCATTTTGGGCACATTGCTCTGGATTTCCAACATCTGCAAAATCTCCTGTGTACGATGTTACATAACCAGCTGGTATTAATCTAACAAAGATTTCAATGGAAGACATGGCTAAAACAGAATTAGGTTGTTGAATTCTAACACTCTAATTCCTTTGGAATGAAAATTGCTTCCTACAACCACATGGTCAAAGAATTCCATACTGTAATGATCTGTAAAAATACACTTCTGGCCAAAACACATGATCCCAATCACTCCCCCTCAAGAATCACATTATTTTATGGACTTAAATAACCCAAATACACACAGACCCAGTGACATTCCCTGGACAGACTGAATGAACTGACATTCCCCTAAAAGAAAAACAGGCATTGACTGTGTGGATAGTCAAAGGCTTTTCCCCAGGGCTGAAATGGCTAACACGAGAGGGCACACGTTTAAGGTGCTGGGGAGTAGGTACAGAGGAGATGTCGGGTTAAGTTTTTTTTACTCAGAGAGTGGTGAGTGCGTGGAATGGGCTGCCGGCGACAGTGGGGGTGATGGATACAATAGGGTCTTTTAAGAGACTCCCAGACAGGTACATGGAGCTTGGGGAAATAGAGGGCCATGGGTAACCCTTACATAATTTCCAAGGTAAGGACATGCTCAGCCCAGCTTTGTGGGTTGAAGGGCCTGTACTGTGCTGCAGGTTTTCTATGTTTCTATGTAACGGATTTGAAAACACTATTCTGGACTGAGGTAACCCAACGTACCCCTAACAACATTCTCTGGATATTCTGTGTGCACTCCGCTGAATACATCTATCGACCCTGATGAAGGGTCTTGGCCCGAAACATCAGCAATACTCTTTTCCGTAGAAGCTGCCTGGCCTGCTGAGTTCCTCCAGCAGTTTGTGTGTGTTGCTTAGATTGTCAGCATCTGCAGACTTTCTCTTGTTTGTGAAACATCTAATGTTCTAGGATTTAGACAACAGTGTCCTAGATGCAGATTCTGACTGCACTGGAAGCCCGGTTCCAGTCTCCTGGGATACCAGCCTATATTAAAGTCCCTTTAGAACAGAGATGAGGTTAGCCAAAGGATAGTGAATCTGTGGAATTCTTTGCCATAGACAGCTGTGAAGGATATGTCACTGGGTATATTTAAAGCAGTGTTTGATAGGCTCTTGATTAGTCAGGGTGTCAAAGGTCATGGGGAGAAGGCAGGAGAATGGGCTGAGAGGGATAATAAATCAGCCAAGATGGAATGGCAGAGAAGATGGGCCAAATGGCCTATTTTCACTCCTAAACATGCGTTATGGTCTTAAGGCAGGATCAGCTTCTTAAGTTAGGTCTGTATACCCACAGGTCAAACACGGTAGCAGTTCAAGGTGACAGCTCACTGTTACTCAAGGGTAACGAGGGAAGGGCAATTAAATGCCAGATGAGTCTGCAAAGCCCACCTGCAGGACGTGTTCTCTTCTCGCTACTACCATCGGGCAGGAGGTCCAACACCACTAAGATCAGTAACAGTAATTACCCGACAACCATCGGGCAGGAGGTCCAACACCACTAAGATCAGTAACAGCAATTACCCGACAACCATCGGGCAGGAGGTCCAACACCACTAAGATCAGTAACAGTAATTACCCGACAACCATCGGGCAGGAGGTCCAACACCACTAAGATCAGTAACAGCAATTACCCGACAACCATCAGGCTCCTGAACAAGCGTGGACAATTTCACTCACCACAACTCTGAAATGATTCCCACAATCTACAGATTCACTTCCAAGGACTCTTTATACCTAATTGACAATTTCCTGATTGGTCAGGGCACCAAAGGTTTCATTTGGAGAAGGAAGTCGGAGAATCAGAATGGGAGAGCGGCGGGAACCATTTTGATTTTGTCTTCTTCTCATCGGTGTTAAGAGAGGTGGGACTGCGCAGGCGTGTGACGACGGGCAGTGAAGCGGGGAAGATTTAAAAAGGACACAGCCTTATACAGCGGGCAGCGGAGTGAGCCGGGAGCAGAGTGAAGGCTTAAGGGCTTTGGCTCAACGGGAGAGGCAAGGTGGGTTTAGGTTTCAGTTTTTCCTGTTATTTGAGGAAAGGGGGAAGTATGAGTGTGAGGGCAGCTTGTTGTTCTCGGTGTCGGATGTGAGAGGTCCTGGAGTCTCCTAGCCTCCCGGACATCCACGTCTGTGCCAGGTGTGTTGAGCTGCAGCTCCTAAGGGTCTGTGTTAGGGAACTGGAGCTGCAGCTCAATGACCTTCGTCTGGTCAGGGAGCGTGAGGAGTGATAGAGAGGAGTTACAGGCAGGTGGTAACAATGGGGCCACGGGAGGCAGACAGGTGGGTCAGGGTTAGGAGGGGGAAAGGGGCAGAGTCGGGTACCAGAGAGTACCCCAATGGCTGTACCCCTTGACAATAAGTACTCCTGGTTGAGTACTGTTAGGGGGTGGGGGGAATGGCCTACATGAGGGAAGCAACAGAGACCATGCCTCCAGCACAGAGTCTGGCCCTGTACTCAGAAGGGTAGGGAAAGGAAGAGGAAGGCAGTAATAATAGGGGACTCGATAGTTAGGGGGTCAGATAGGCGATTCTGTGGGCGCAGACAGGAGACCCGGATGGTAGTTTGCTTCCCTAGTGCCAGGGTCCGGGATGTTTCCAATCACATACAAGATATGCTGAAGTGGGAGGGAGTACAGCCAGAGGTCGTGGTACATATAGGTACCAATGACATAGGTAGGAAAAGGGAAGAGGTCCTGAAAGGAAAATATAGGGAGTTAGGAAGGAAGTTGAGAAGAAGGACCACAAAGGTAGTAATCTCGGATTACTGCCTGTGCCACGCGACAGTGAGAGTAGGAATGGAATGAGGTGGAGGATAAATGCGTAGCTGAGGGATTGGAACAGTGGGCAGGGATTCAAGTTTCTGGGTCATTGGGACCTCTTTTGGGGCAGGTGTGACCTGTACAAAAAGGACAGGTTACACTTGAATCCTAGGGGGACCAATATCCTGGCGGGGAGATTTGCCAAGGCTACTGGGGAGACTTTAAACTAGAATGGTTGGGGGTGGGAATCAAATTGAAGAGACTAGGGGAGAGGAGTTTAGTTCACAAATGGAGAAAGCTAGTAGACGGTGTGTGAGGGAGGATAGGCAGGTGATAGAGAAGGTGAGCGCTCAGACCAAAGATGTAGGGGAGAAGGAAGACAAAGATAATAAGGTTATTTGCACCGTTAGGGATAAACAGAGAGGAAGAGGTAGAGAATTTCTTAAATGCATTTATTTTAATGCTAGGAGCATTGTAAGAAAGGTGGATGAGCTTAGAGCATGGATTGATACCTGAAAATATGATGTTGTAGCTATTAGTGAAACATGGTTGCAGGAGGGGTGTGATTGGCAACTAAATATTCCTGGATTTCATTGCTTCAGGTGTGATAGAATCAGAGGGGCAAGAGGGGGAGGTGTTGCATTGCTTGTCAGAGAAAATATTACAGCGGCAGGATAGATTAGAGGATTTGTCTTACGGAGGCTATTTGGGTGGAATTGAGGAATGGGAAAGGTGTAGTAACACTTATAGGGGTGTATTATAGACCACCTAATGGGGAGCGAGAATTGGAGGAGCAAATCTGTAAGGAGATAGCAGATATTTGTAGTAAGCACAGAGTTGTGATTGTGGGAGATTTTAATTTTCCACACATAGACTAGGAAGCCCATTCTGTAAAAGGGCTGAATGGTTTGGAGTTTGTAAAGTGTGTGCAGGATAGTTTTTTGCAACAATACCAACTAGAGAAGGGGCAGTTTTGGATCTCCTGTTAGGGAATGAGATAGGTCAGGTGACAGAGGTATGTGTTGGGGAGCATTTTGGGTCCAGTGATCACCATACCATTAGTTTCAATATAATTATGGAAAAGGATAGGACTGGACCCAGGGTTGAGATTTTTGTTTGGAGAAAGGCTGAGTCTGAGGAGATGCAAAAGGATTTAGAAGGAGTGTATTGGGACAATTTGTTTTATGGGAAGGATGTAGTAGAGAAATGGAGGTCATTTAAAGGTGAAATTTTGAGGGTACAGAATCTTTATGTTCCTGTTAGGTTGAAAAGAGAGGTTAAAAGTTTGAGAGAGCCATGGTTTTCAAGGGATATTGGAAACTTGGTTCAGAAAAAGAGAGAGATCTACAATAAATATAGGCAGCATGGAGTAAATGAGGTGCTCGAGGAATATAAAGAATGTAAAAAGAATCTTAAGAAAGAAATTAGAAATGTTAAAAGAAGATATGAGGTTGCTTTGACAAGTAAGGTGAAAATAAATCCAAAGGGTTTCCACAGTTATATTAATAGCTAAAGGATTGTGAGGGATTAAATTGGTCCCTTAGAAAATCAGAGTAGACAGCTATGTGTGGAGCCAAAAGAGATGGGGGAGATTTTGAACAATTTCTTTTCATCAGTATTCACTAAGGAGAAGGATATTGAATTGTGTAAGGTAAGGGAAACAAGTAGGGTAGTTATGGAAACTATAATGATTAAAGAAGAGGAAGTACTGGAGCTTTTAAAGAATATAAAAGTGGATAAATCTCTGGGTCCTGAGAGGATATTCCCTGGGACCTTGAGGGAAGTTAGTGTAGAAATAGTAGGGTCTCTGACAGAAATATTTCAAATGTCATTAGAAACGAGGATGGTGCCAGAGGATTGGCGTATTGCTCATGTTGTTCCATTGTTCAAAAAGGGTTCTAAGAGTAAACCTAGCAATTATCAGCCTATAAGATTGATGTCAGAGGTGGGTAAATTAATGGAAAGTATTCTTAGAGATGGTATATATAATTATCTGGATAGACAGGGTCTGATTAGGAGCAGTCAACATGGATTTGTGCATGGAAGGTCATGTTTGACAAATCCTATTCAACTCACTTCCCACTTGCTCTACCAGAGTCAGAACAGACTTCAAATACACCAGAGTTATACCAGAGGGTCTGAACCGACACAAGACCATCGAGAATTCAAGAATACACAAGATCCACACCGTCACCCAATCGACTTTAAATTTCAGCCCAATCCAAAAAACTCACTCACATTCTTAACACAGGATACCTCATCGTCAAAGTTCAATAGTGGACTTCCATTCTGTGGGAGAGGAGAGAAACCAGAGTGAGACAGAAGCACAGCAATATCTCTGCCATGTCCTAATGATGCTTTGTGACAACATATCAGGGTGGAAAGCACATGGAATTGAATAGTAGATTCCAGGAATTAGAACACCTGTACGCTTCAGTCCAGTTAAGTGGTTACCCTAATTAGCTGGTTTCACAGTTAAAATGGTATGTATTTAAAAGAAATACAGAACAAATTGGATAAAAACACGAAATGCTGGCAGAACTCAGCAGGCCAAACAGCATCTATGGGAGGAGGTAGTGACGACGTTTCGGGCCAAAACCCTTCACCACCCTCCTGATGAAGGGTTTAGGCCCGAAATGTCGTCACTCCCTCCTCCCATAGATGCTGTCTGGCCTGCTGAGTTCTGCCAGCATTTTGTGTTTTTATTTATTTCCAGCATCTGCAGATTCACTCGTGTTGCCCAGAACAAATTGGTACTCTACCAATGTGGTACTATAAAACTGTATTAGCTGTTAATAGTTATCGACAGAGGAATTCATTCAGTGTACTCTGACGTGTTCTTTTAATTGACTGTAAAAGAACAAAATCAATGCCGACACCTGGTGTAGATAATGGACTGCTTTCATACTATGCTTTCAATGACTGCAAACTCCAAATCTTCATTTTCATTGTAATATTTACGATGATAATAGATCTGATCTGGATTCATATGGAGTGTGGTGTTGGAGCAGGCCATCCACTGGGCTGTAATCCCACTGACACTGCACTGGGAGGGAATGCTCCCAACTCTCTCCAACCACAATCTAACCAATTCTACTGCAGAAACATTAAACACCTTACCTTAATGGGCTTGCTGTCATCCTAGGGGGGGAAAGAGAGATCAGTTAGCACAGCATGTACTGAGACCAAGTACATTAAGATCCCACCACTGTCTGTGGAGGGAATTGAACTGTCCAAAGACATACCAGGCCAATTAACTGATCATGCTGAATGAACTCAACTTCACTAAAACATGCTGCATAAAACCACGCGAGTGAAGGTACAGTTTCTCCCCAGGTTTGGAGAAATCAAGAGGACAGTAACTCTCTGCCCTTGCACCTTAAGGGGCCTCGTTTGTGCCCAGAGGGTGGTCAGTATATGAAACAAGCTGTCGCAGGAAATATCTGAAGCAGGTACCGTGACATTTAAAAGGTACTTCAGCTGGTGGATGGTCTAGAGCAGGGGTTCCCAACCTTTATGCCACGGACCAACACCATGAAGCAAGGGGTCCACGGATCCCAGTTTGGGAACCCCTGGTTTAGAGGGATATGGGCCAAACCTGGGCAAATGGAACTGGCTTAATTGGGACCTTTGAGGGTGTGGACAACCAACTCCATTCCCAGTGCTTCCTGCCCATCACTCAACACCATGTTACCATGCCCAAAATGTTTCCCTGACCTTGGCCTGATTTTCAGCTTCCTCCTTCTTTTTCAGGTTGTACACCAATTGGAAGAGATCCTTTAGGTCCACCACCAGAGGCTCGGCCTGGAGAGCAAAAGAATACCATCAGACGAGGGGGAACTGAAAGCTCTGATTAGGAATTGGACAGGATAGCGAGGCGTAGGTCTCCCCTCAGGATGACGTTGGAACCATCACCCACACTGTTACTCCTCAGCTCTTACAGCTCTGGGAATGGATTCTCATTCCTGGAGCTTTAATCAGTGACCGGAGCCTTCACTGTCAGGAACCCACTGGGCACAAAGCAATGCCTCAAACACCAGACTGGCATTCTGAAACATTTGGATTCACTTTGAGAGATGGCTACACTGAATTTTAATCCTCTCTTCGACAGGAGTTCAGTGAGACCCTCTCTCACTGCTCCCCCCTTGCTGCTGTCCAAGTCTACTTCACCCATCACCCTCCAGCTTCTGCTCCATCCCCATCCCCACACATTCATACCCTGGATTCTTTTTCCTTCCATTCCAGCCCCAAACTAGACTTTATTCCACTCTGTAGGCGCTATCTGACCTACCGAGTTCCTCCAGCATTGTGTGTGTGTGTGTGTTGCTCTGGATTTCAAACAACTGGAGAAAGTTTGAGGCTGCCAGACCCCGAGACCCTGAGACATCCAGGTACAGTCTCAGCTTCCCACCTTCAAGGCAAAGGATGGGAGTGGGGGTGTGTACGAAACGAGTGGCATAGGGTGAATGCTCTTTTCCCCACCACCAGAACGGGTAGGTTTAGGGCAAAGGGAAAGATTTAAGAAATGACTTCAGGGGGTGGTGGTAGCTCATTAATATGGACAGGTACTGATAGGAAAGGGTTAGAGGATGCAGGCAAATAGACCAGCTTAGATTGGACATCTTGTACCAGATGGGCTGATGGGCTGATGGGCTGATGGGCTCCCCCCCACCCCAAGTAGTTTTGTTCTAGTCCCTGACTTTCAAAGTCAGGTTTCCTGGTCAGTCGGCAGGGTCTGTCTGGGCCTGTAACCAGAGGTTCAGAGGACAGCCCAAGCCCTCAATTCAGACCAGTGCAGGGACAGGAAGCTCACTATCTGCACCCCCCCACCCTAACATCCTCGGAGGTCATTCCATACAGCAAACAGACGGAGAACTGGACACAGGCTAGAGGAGCCATTAGCCCGCAGGACGGCTGGGCAAGCTGCCTCTACGTCGGTGGAAGTGTCAGATTTACCTGGGACACAATGCATACTCAATAGGGCTCGTCTACTGAGAGGCTGGAGCCATGGAGCTTGAATATAGCGCAGTACAGGCCCTTCAGCCCACGATGTTATGCTGACCTTTTAACTTTCAAGATCCATCTAACCCTTCCCTCCCACATCATCCGCCATTTTTCTATCATCCAAGTGCCTTTCCAAGAGTCTCTTAAACATCTGCAATGCATCTGCCTCCACCATCAACCCTGGCAGGGTATTCCACACCCCCACCATTCTCTGTAAGACAACCCCTCCATTCTTCCCATAAATCACCTTCAAATGAAACCCCTCGTATTTGCCATTTCCATTCTGGAAAAATGTCTGACTGTCTACTTGATCCATGCCTCTTATCATCTTGTACACCTTTATCAAGTCAGCTTTGCTCCAGAGAGAAGCTCAAGATCACTCAACTTACCCTCATGAGACATCCTCTCTGGTCCAGGCAGCTTCCTGAAATCTCCTCTGCACCCTCTCTAAAGCTTCCACATCCTTCCTATAATGGGGCGACCAGAACTTGCAGAACTGAACACAATATTCCAGGCAGCATCCTGAAATCTCCTCTGCACCCTCTCTAAAGCTTCCACATCCTTCCTATAATGGGGCGACCAGAACTTGCAGAACTGAACACAATATTCCAGGCAACATCCGGAAATCTCCTCTGCACCCTCTCTAAAGCTTCCACATCCTTCCTATAATGGGGCGACCAGAACTTGCAGAGCTGAACACAATATTCCAGGCAGGGTCTAACCACGGTTTTATAGAGCAGCAACATTACCTTTTGGCTTTTGAAGTTAATCCCCCAACTAATTAAGGCCAAAACAATATGTCTTCTTAACAACACGTGCAGTGACTTTTTGGGATCTATGGACGTGGACCACAAGCTCCCTCTGTTCCTCCACTCTGCCAGGAATCCTGCCTTTAAACCATCATGGGTGAAGCCCTCCCCACATTGAGCACATCTACATGGAGGACTGATACAAGGAAGCAGCATCCATCATCAGGGACCCCAACCATTCAGGCCATGCTCTCTTCTCACTGCTGCCATCAGGAAGGAGGTACAGGAGCCTCAGGACCCACACCACCAGGTTCACAAACCAACAGGCTCATGACCCAGGGGGAATAATTTCACTCACCTCAACACTGAACTGATTCCACAACCTATAGATTCACTTTCAAGGACTCTACAACTCTTGTTTTCAGTATTATTTAATTATTGATTTTTTTTTGTATGTGCACATTTTGCACAGTACTGTACATTAACCCTTTCATTACCAGAATCATTCTCGCGAACCTCCTCTGGACCCTCTGCAACGCCAGTACATCTTAGATTAGGAGCCCAAAGAAGTAAAAATTGGGATAACTTTACTTAAAATACAAAAATTTGAAGTACATTTATCATCAAAGCATTATGCAGTATACAACCCTAAGGTTCGATTTCCCATAAACAGCCACAAAACAAAGGAAGCCGTGGAACCTGTGCAAAGGAAAACATCGACATCAAACCACCTCACGTGCAAAAAACCAAATCGTGCACGTGGCAACTAAAAGAGGAATGAGCCAAAACAGAAAATAAAACACTAAAATGAAAGAGTTGTTAAGAATTGGCTCGCCCCTCACTGAACTGTTCCCGTACTTTAAAGGACTCTACTTCATGTTCTCAATATTTATTGCTTATTTATACATTTTTTCTATTTATATTTGCTGTTTGTCATCTTTTGCACACTGGCTATCTTGTCATGTGCCTCCAGGTACACAGTAATCTCATCCCTAACAATCGATTCCAACTACTTCCCAACCACTGATGTCAGGCTAACAGGTCTATAGTTTCCTTTCTGCTGCCTCCCACCCTTCTTAAATACCGGGTTAAATTTGCAATTTTCCTTTCATCTGGTACAATGCCAGAATCTATCGATTCTTGACTCTCTTTTATCCTTTATATACTTAAAAAAGCTTTTAGTATCGTCTTTAATATTAGTCACCAGCTTCCTTTCAAAATCCATCTTTTCCTTCTAATAACCTTCTTAATTTCCTTCTGCAAGTTTTTAAAAGCTTCCCAATCCTCTACCTTCCCTCAAGCTCTGGCTTCCTTGTATGCCCTCTCTTTTGATTTTACTTTGGCTCTGACTTCACTTCTCAACCATGGTAGTGTCCTTCTTCCCTTTTTAAATTTCTTATTATTTGGAATATCTCTGTCTTGCACTTCCCTCATTTTTCACAGTAACTCCAGTCATTGCTGCTCTGCTGTCCTTCCTACAGATGTCCCTTTCCAGTCAACTTCGGCCAGTTCCTCTCATGTCATTGTAATTTCCTTGATTCCACTGAAATACCAACACATTGGATTTTATTTTTTTCCCTCTCAAATTTCAATGTGAACTCGATCATATTGTGATCACTGTTTGTTCCCTGGGGGTTCTTTAACCTTAAGCTCACTTATCACCTCCAGATCATTGCACAACACCCAATCCAGCACAGCTGATCCCCTAGTGGGCTCAACAACAAGCTGTTCTAAAAAGCCATCCCTTAGGCATTCTACAAATTCTCTCTCTTGGGGTCCAGTACTGACCTGGTTTTCCCAATCCACTTTCATGTTAAAATCCCCAACGATTATCATGACATTGCCTTTCTGACACACCTTTTCCATCTCCTGCTGTAATTTGTAATCCACATCCCGGCTGCTGTTTGGAGGCCTGTATACAACTGCCATTAGGGTCCTTTTACCCTTAACTCAACCCATAGAGACTCTACACCTTACGATCCTACGTATTCCCTTTTAAATGATTTAATATTATTTCTTATACACAGGGCCACACCACCCTCTCTGCTGACTAACCTATCTTTCTGATACACCGTATATCCTTGGACGTTCAGCTCCCAATGGCAGCCATCCTTTAGCCAAGTTTCAGAGATGGCCACAACGTCATATTTGCTAATCTGTAGCTGAATTTCAAGATCATCCTTTTTATTTCTTATGCTGCTTGCATTTCAGTCCAGTATTTGTTTCTTTCTGTTTTAACTGCACCATGTCTCTATTGCCCTGTAACTCATGCCACCGGCTTTGATTATGCCCCCTAGGATATTGGACTCTTTGGGTTCAGGTGTGACCTGTCCTTTTTGTACAGGTCTTACCTCCCCCAGAAGAGGCCCCAATGATCCAGGAATCTGATTCCCTGCCCCCTACACCAGTCTCTCAGCCACACATTAATATGCCTGAGCATGCTATCCTTGCACTCGCTAGCACGTGGCACAGGCAGCAATCCTGAGATTACTACCCTAGAGGTCCTGGTTTTCAGTTTCCTACCCAACTCCCTGAATTCTCTCTTCAGGACCTCCTCCCTTTTCCTAACTATGTCATTTGTACGAACGTGTACCAAGACTTCTGGCTGTTTACCCTCTCCCTTCGGAACACTCTGCACCCGATCTGAGACATCCTGTACCCTGGCACCTGGGAGGCAACACACCATGCGGGTATCCCTATCAGGCTGACCGAACCTCCAGTCTGATCCCCTCACTGTGGAATCCCCTATGACTACCACATTCCTCATCTTCTTCTCTCCTTTCTGCACCATGGAACCAGGCTCAGTGTTAGAGACCCGGTTGCCGTGGTCGTCCTCTGTCAGGTCCCCCTCAACCGCATCCAAAGCAAGTTAACCACAGGGGTGCCCTCTACTATCTGAGCTGTTCCCTTCATTTCCCTGGCCGTCACCCACTTATCCAACTCCTGCAGCCTCGGATTCACCACCTTTTGGCCAAAGGAATTTCACCTTATCTGCCCTAAAGGAATGTCCTTTTACTCTGAGGCTCTACCCCCTGGTCCTGAACTTTCCCACTATTGGAAACAGCCTCTCCACATCCACTCCACCGAGGCCACTCAATATACAGGTTTCGAAGAGATACTCTTTATGCTTCTAAACTCCCAAGGGTGCAGGCCCAGAGCCATCCTCGTACATTAACTCTTCCATTCCCAGGATCATTCTTTTACGTCTTCTCAGGACCCTCTCCGACACCAGCATATCCTTTCCTTGATATTTCAAGACAGCTGTCCAATTCTGCTTCAACTTTTAACTCTTGTCAGCTCTGCCCACTACCACACCAACAGCTGCTTTTTGGGTCCATTACTTCATTAGGAACCTGCGGAGATTTGGTATGCCAAAAGCTTCTGCAAATTTCTATGTATTCTACAAGCAAGACCTTGGTCAGACACCACTTGGAGCACTGTGGTCAGTTCTGGTCACCTCGCTACAGGAAGGATATGGGTACTATAGACAGAGTGCAGAGATTTACAAGGATGTTGCCTGGATTGGGGAGCATGTCTTATGAGAATAGATTGAGTGAACTCGGCCTTTTCTCCTTGGAGCGACGGTGGATGAGAGGTGACCTGATAGAGGTGTATAAGATGATGAGAGGCATTCATCGTGTGGATAGTCAGAGGCTTTTTCCTGTCATCAACATGTCATGGGCAGGAGCAAGTTCACTCATGTAACTGGCTGCCAGAGTGGGAGACAATCTTTTCATATCGGTTAGAAATCTAAAAGGTACTGGAAATATACTGGAAACCATCGTTTCAGTTTGCACACCCCCATCTCCTTGGCTGTTCTGGTCAAACTGCAAAGACCAGGCCTCTGTGATGGGGTAAAACCTATTTACAGATCACCCCCATGGTCGTCTTTTTACTTTCATGTAGTCGGGGATACAGTGCAGAACAAGCCCGTCTGGCCCAGTGAGCCACACCAGCCAGCAACCCGTGTATTTAACAGCTGTCTGTGGCAATGAGTTCCTCAGAATCGCTAAAGAAATTCCTCCTCATTCCTGTTCCGTTGGGCAGGGTTTGGTAGCACAAGGTGCTGGCAACGGTTGAATGCTACGGGGCTTTCTCCAGCCACAGACTGGACCAGAGTGAACTTGGAGAATTGATCAGAATTTGTGTGCAGAGTCTCAACATTTACAAAAGAGAGGACGGTGGACTTTAGGGAGGTGTAGATCGACCACTCTCCACTGCACATCAACGACTCTGAGTGAAGAGCACAAAGTTTCTTGGTGTGCACATAACGGATGATCTAACCTGGACCCACAACACACATCAGCAGCTACGCTTTGAGGAGATTGAGCCTTGCGAGGCTCCCCAAACCCACTCTAACAACTTTCACTTATGATGGAGCATGATTTTTAATCTATTCAATATACCTATACTGTAATTGATTTATTTATTATTACTTTTTTCCTCTTCTATATTACGTATTGCATTGAACTGCAGCTGCTAAGTTAGCAAACTTCACAATACACGCCAGTTATAATAAACCAGATTCTGATTCTTGAAATAAATGCAATAGAGTTTATGAAAAACGATACATAAAGACTGACAAACAACCAATGTGCGAAAGATGACAAATTGTGCAAGTAAAAGGTAATACTGAGACCACGAGCTGTGAAGTGAGTCTGTACGTCATGGAATCAGTTTGGAGTTGAGGTGAGGGAGGTTAGCCACAATCGATCAGGAGCCTGATTGTTGTAGGGTAATAACTGTTCCTAAACCTGATTAGGCTTTGGTTTAGGTCTGTCATTAGGGTGGACAGGGTGAATTACAGTCATTAGGGTGGACAGGGTGAGTTACAGTCAGTGGGGTGGACAGGGTGAGTTACAGTCATTAGGGTGGACAGGGTGAGTTACAGTCATTAGGGTGGACAGCGTGAGATACAGTCAGTGGGGTGGACAGGGTGAGTTACAGTCAGTGGGGTGGACAGGGTGAGTTACAGTCATTAGGGTGGACAGGGTGAGTTACAGTCATTAGGGTGGACAGCGTGAGATACAGTCAGTGGGGTGGACAGGGTGAGTTACAGTCATTAGGGTGGACAGGGTGAGTTACAGTCAGTGGGGTGGACAGGGTGAGTTACAGTCATTAGGGTGGACAGCGTGAGATACAGTCAGTGGGGTGGACAGGGTGAATTACAGTCATTAGGGTGGACAGAGTGAATTACAGTCATTAGGGTGGACAGGGTGAGTTACAGTCATTAGGGTGGACAGCGTGAGATACAGTCAGTGGGGTGGACAGGGTGAATTACAGTCATTAGGGTGGACAGGGTGAGTTACAGTCAGTGGGGTGGACAGGGTGAGTTACAGTCATTAGGGTGGACAGCGTGAGATACAGTCAGTGGGGTGGACAGGGTGAGTTACAGTCATTAGGGTGGACAGAGTGAATTACAGTCATTAGGGTGGACAGGGTGAATTACAGTCAGTGGGGTGGACAGAGTGAATTACAGTCATTAGGGTGGACAGCGTGAGATACAGTCAGTAGGGTGGACAGGGTGAATTACAGTCATTAGGGTGGACAGCGTGAGATACAGTCAGTGGGGTGGACAGGGGGAGTTACAGTCATTAGGGTGGACAGCGTGAGATACAGTCAGTGGGGTGGACAGGGTGAGTTACAGTCATTAGGGTGGACAGCGTGAGATACAGTCAGTGGGGTGGACAGGGTGAGTTACAGTCATTAGGGTGGACAGCGTGAGATACAGTCAGTAGGGTGGACAGGGTGAGTTACAGTCATTAGTGTGGACAGCATGAGATACAGTCAGTGGGATGGACAGGGTGAGTTACAGTCATTAGGGTGGACAGCGTGAGTTACAGTCAGTGGTGTGGACAGGGTGAGTTACAGTCATTAGGGTGGACAGGGTGAATTACAGTCATTAGGGTGGACAGCGTGAGACACAGTCAGTGGGGTGGACAGGGTGAGTTACAGTCATTAGGGTGGACAGCGTGAGTTACAGTCAGTGGGGTGGACAGGGTGAATTACTGTCTTTAAGGTGGACAGCGTGAGATACAGTCAGTGGGGTGGACAGGGTGAGTTACAGTCATTAGGGTGGACAGCGTGAGTTACAGTCAGTGGGGTGGACAGGGGGAGATACAGTCATTAGGGTGGACAGCGTGAGATACAGTCAGTGGGGTGGACAGGGGAAGTTAGAGTCATTAGGGTGGACAGCGTGAGATACAGTCAGTGGGGTGGATAGGGGGAGTTACAGTCATTAGGGTGGACAGAGTGAATTACAGTCATTAGGGTGGACAGGGTGAGTTACAGTCATTAGGGTGGACAGGGGGAGTTACAGACATTAGGGTGGACAGCGTGAGTTACAGTCAGTGGGGTGGACAGGGTGAGTTACAGTCATTAGGGTGGACAGCATGAGTTACTGTCTTTAGGGTGGACAGTGTGAGATACAGTCAGTAGGGTGGACAGGGGGAGTTACAGTCATTAGGGTGGACAGCGTGAGATACAGTCAGTGGGGTGGATGGGGGAGTTACAGTCATTAGGGTGGACAGGGTGATTTACTGTCATTAGGGTGGACAGAGTGAATTACAGTCATTAGGGTGGACAGGGGGAGTTACATTCATTAGGGTGGACAGTGAATTACAGTCATTAGGGTGGACAGGGGGAGTTACAGTCATTAGGGTGGACAGAGTGAATTACAGTCATTAGGGTTGTCAGGGGGAGTTACAGTCATTAGGGTGGACAGAGTGAATTACAGTCGTTAGGGTGGACAGGGGGAGTTACAGTCATTAGGGTGGACAGAGTGAATTACAGTCATTAGGGTGGACAGGGGGAGTTACAGTCATTAGGGTGGACAGAGTGAATTACAGTCATTAGGGTGGACAGGGTGAGTTACAGTCATTAGGGTGGACAGGGTGAGTTACAGTCATTAGGGTGGACAGCGTGAGATACAGTCAGTGGGGTGGACAGGGTGAGATACAGTCATTAGGGTGAACAGGGTGAATTACAGTCATTAGGGTGGACAGCGTGAGATACAGTCAGTGGGGTGGACAGGGGGAGTTACAGTCATTAGGGTGGACAGAGTGAATTACAGTCATTAGGGTGGACAGGGGGAGTTACAGTCATTAGGGTGGACAGAGTGAATTACAGTCATTAGGGTGGACAGGGTGAGTTACAGTCATTAGGGTGGACAGCGTGAGATACAGTCAGTGGGGTGGACAGAGTGAATTACAGTCATTAGGGTGGACAGGGTGAGTTACAGTCATTAGGGTGGACAGCGTGAGATACAGTCAGTGGGGTGGACAGGGTGAGTTACAGTCATTAGGGTGGACAGCGTGAGATACAGTCAGTGGGGTGGACAGGGTGAGTTACAGTCATTAGGGTGGACAGAGTGAATTACAGTCATTAGGGTGGACAGGGTGAGTTACAGTCATTAGGGTGGACAGCGTGAGATACAGTCAGTGGGGTGGACAGAGTGAATTACAGTCATTAGGGTGGACAGGGTGAGTTACAGTCAGTGGTACGGACAGGTTGAGTTACAGTCAGTGGGGTGGACAGGGTGAGTTACAGTCATTAGGGTGGACAGAGTGAATTACAGGCATTAGGGTGGAGAGGGTGAGTTACAGTCAGAGGTGTGGACAGGACCAGCTGAAAGCAGGGAGTTATCTGGATGCCATTTAGTTTAGTGAATGCTTAACAACAACCGTAAACTTTCACTTCCCACTTCATTGTTGTCCACTTCTTCCACAATGCCCTCATGGCACAGACTTCTTGCTCAACCTCAGGAAAAGAGCATTATTTACACAGTCAGCATTCTCTCCTGGCCGTCCTTCTGTCACTGTTGGTCAGAATGCTGCCTTCTACAACCAGAAAAATAACATTCTAAAGTCTCTGGGTGAAACACCCCGAACACCTCAACTGAAACAGCCCAACACGTCTCACTGAAACAACCCAAAACCTCTGACTGAAACACCCCAAATCCTCTGACTGAAACACCCCAACATCTCAACTGAAACAGCCCAACATGTCTGACTGAAACAACCCAACACCTCTGACTGAAACACCCCAAATCCTCTGACTGAAACACCCCAACATCCCTGACTGAAACACCCTAACACCTCAACTGAAACACCCCAACACATCTGACTGAAACATCCTAACACATCGACTGAAGCACCCCAACATCTCTGACTGAAACACCCCAACACCTCGACTGAAACACCTAACTTCTCTGGCTAGAAGCAGTGTCGGAGGAACTGCGTATGGTACAGACTGTGTTTCTGCCTGCAACAGGAAGTCATTGGTGGCATCAGAGTTGGTGCACAAAGGTGGCATGCAGCAGATCTGTGGGTGTTTGTCTAGGATTTCTCTTGTGATCACAGGAACCTTTTGGACATTGATATTTGGGATGCCTCAGGCCTATTTCCCTTGTTTGGTGGGACAATAGATGGTGAAGCAGCTGTGTGGCCTTGTTATAGTCTGGACTAGGCCTCCATCCACGAGTTTGCTGACTGCTGCAGTCCAGGAGAGGAGATGCTGGAGGTGGTGTAGCATGGTGTCCGAGCTCGGTCAGGGGCTGGCCTCGCCTGTCAGTGCTGCCCCCAGTGTTCAATCGGTGGAATGACAGGCTGGATTCCAGTGGCTGTGCACTGCCGAGAACTGAACTATCAACTTGCAGAACCTGTGCTCGGGGCTTGGGCTATGTATGTATGTTTTGTTTTGCATTACTATGTTTTTTTTCCTCGCTATTTTGAAGATGCTGTGTACGTTTTGCACCTTGGCCGCAGAGTGACGTTATTTCATTCTGATGTATTGAAGTATAGTTGAATGATAATTAAACTTGAATTTTTTTAACAGTCCGCCACCACTCTCTATCAGATATCACTTGCATTATGCAGTCTCTTGATCTCCACCCTACCACTGACATTCCACTTTCTTACCACATCCACCCAGCCCAACTAAAACTATTTCATTTCTGCAATGAGAGCTGTTGTTTCCATCATCAGGGACCCCATCAACCAGGTCATGCTCTCTTCTCACTACTTCCATCAGGAAGGAGGTACAGGAGCCTCAGGACCCACACCGCCCGGTTCAGAAACAGGTATTACATCTCACCCATCAGTCTCTTGAACTTCACTCAACTTCACTTGTCCTGTCATTGAACTGTTCCATATAAACTCATTTTCATGAACTCTGCATCTCATGTTCTCGATATTTATTGCTTATTTATTATTATTATTTTCTTTCTTTTTTTTGTATTTGCACAGTTTGTTGTATGTTGCTCAGCGGCTGTTTGTCTGTCTTGTTGGGTGACGTTTTTCAATGACTCCATTGTGTTTCGTTGTACTCACTGTCGATGCCCACAAGAAAATGACGATCGAGGTTGTATCTGGTGACATTTACACGATTTACTTTGATAATAAACTAACTTTGAATTTCTTGAACCTGTGCATCTGGTTCCAGGTTTCCCAACGCTGGGAACAAAGTCTGTGAGCGTTCAGATTCTGTATCGCAGCCAGCCAGTGTGTTTGGGGAGTGTATGTGTCGTTTACTGTTGATGTTTTTTGTGAAACAACAGCGTAATCTTACACAGTATATAGAACATAGAACAACGTTGTGCTGACCTTTTAACTCACACTAAGATCAATCTGATCCTTCCCTTCCACATAACCCTCCGTGTTTCTATCACCCGTGTGCCAATCTCAGAGTCTCTTAAATGCCCCTGATGGTTCTGCCTCTACCACCACCCCTTTCATGCACCCACTGATCTTCAGCTGACATCAATCCTTGTGCACCCTGGCCTCAGAAGATTCCAGTTATTGCCCAGGCTCTGTCTCCTGCGGCCCTTGCACCTCCTCCTGACCACTTTAGTGTCTCGGCACCTTGCCCGTGTCGTTGTAGGTGGGTTTGTCGGAGCACACAGTCTAGACAAGTCACAGCGTTCTCCTGCTGCAGCTCTGCACTCTGCTCGGGCAACCGCAAAGCATCCAGGCTAATGGCAAAAGAATTAATTCCCAATATTGCAATTGAGTCCACACAGCAATTCATTAACCCTTCTCGTGCCCCAAGGGTTTTTACAGGGGGAAATGGAGAATTCCACCCCAGTGTCCGGAACTTCATGCCCCTAACGTCCTAGTGCCAGATCTACAGGTAACCTGCACTTTCCAACACATATCTTCTCTGTCTGCCAGACTTTTCTATACTCTCTCTTTATTTCTCCCTTTCTCCTCTTCTTTCTCAATATCCCCTCTCTCTCTCTCACTCTCTATCTCTATCTCTCTCTCTTTCTTTCTCTCTCTCACTCTAAATCTTACTTGTCACCTGTCTTGATAATATTCCTTTCTATTACAAAATGGCCAATACTTTGGTATCATTCCTTCACATTCACTTTCACACATCGCTCCTTTGCCTTTGTTTCTGTGTAGTTTTTCATTAATTCTGTTGCGTTTCTTTGTACCTACTGTGAATGCCTGCAAGAAAATAAACCTCGGGGTTGTATATGGTGGCATATATGTATTCTAATAATAAATTTAATTTGAACTTTGATCCTTTCCTAAAGCAAGCAAAATTCATCGACTGAAACGTTAACTCTACGTCTCTCCTGACAGATGTGAGCCGTGTTACTGAATTCAGTGCTTTCTGTTTCAGTTCTTCAGCTGAGTTCCTCCTGCAGACCATTGCTCCAGATTCCACAGTCTGTCACCTCTTCTTTCTCCTTCCCTTCCCTGTTTTATTTTACCCACCACCCTTAAATGTCCCTCAATCCCTCTCTCTGTCTCCAAATGAGCAAGATTTTCAATGAGGACTCTCGTGAACACTTTGATGTCCCACCACGGAGTGAACCTTCCTCAACCCAGTCCTGTCCGATCCCTTAGCCTCCTTACAGAATGATAATGAATGTAACTGTATCCGATTCAGAGTTACTGACAGGTTCAATATCACTGGCCTATGTTGTGAAATATGTTGTACAATGCAATACAAAACAATAAAAATTTATGAACTACAATAAGAAATAACAACACACACAAAGTGCTGGTGGAACACAGCAGGCCAGGCAGCGTCTATAAGGAGAAGCACTATCGACATTTCGGGCCGAGACCCTTCGTCAGGACGAAGTCAGTCTGCCTGGCCTGCTGAGTTCCATCAGCATTTTGTGTGTTGTTTGAATTTCCAGCATCTGCAGATTTCCTTGTGTTTGTACAATAAGAAATACATTTATTGTTAGTTATACATCTCTTACTGTAATTTATATTTTTATACAGTACTGGCTTAAAGTCTTAGGCACACATATATCACCAGGGTGCTGAAAACATTACACAGTACTGCAATAATTTTATGTATTGGACTGTACTGCTGCCGCAAAAAAAACAGATTTCATGACATACGTGAGTGACGATAAATCTGATTTTGATACGGGTCTCTATTGTGGACTGAGAGTGGGAAGGGGGCAGGGAGATGGGAATCATGGTTGGGAAAAGGGAAAGGGAGAGGGGAGGGAGTGGGAAGTATCAGAGAGTCATTCCGTAATGATCAATAAACCAGTTGTTTGGAATCAAATGACCTTGCGTGTTGTCTCAGGGCTGGAAGTGTCTGCACCCGTACCACTCCCCCACTCCTGACCCTTGCACTCCTTTTCTGCTACCTACCCCGTACCCCTCCCACTGCACTCCACCCTCGTCATTTCCAACATCCTTTGCCCCTGCCAGATTTTCAAACTCGCTCTCCGCTCCACATTGACAAATACAGTACTGTGCAAAAGTCTTAGGCACCCTAGCTGTATATATGCGTAAAAGTCTGCTGCCTCTTGTCTCTCCATTTAAAAGACAGTTGCAAAGGTACATGAACAGGAAAGAGTGTCAGGGCAGTCTAACGGTTAGTGTAAAGCTATTACAGTGATCCAGTGCTTGGAGCTTGACTCTGGCGCTGTCTGTATGTTCTCCTCGTCAGTGCACGGGTTTCCTCCGAGTACTGCAGTTTTCTCCCACAGTACTGTTTAACTGGTTATTGTAAACTCCCCGGTGATTGGGCTGGGGTTCGGTAGGTGGGTTGTTGGGTGTCACAGCTTGTTGTCTGTCCCATGCTGTATCTCTTAATAGATTTTAAAAGAAAAGAATGGTGTGGGATGTTATGGGTTGGGAATGACCATCATGAGGCAGTCGGGCTGAATGGCCTGTTACTGTGCCGAACAAGTCTGTCATTCAGATGAAGACACTGCCAACAGTTGCTAAATCTGCTGATGACTCAGTGCGGGTAGGGAAGTAAATCATGAACTTAGAGAGGTTTCTGAGGATATAAATAGGATGTGAGCGGGTAAGAACAGACAAGCGGTACACTGTACTGTAAAGGATTATGAAATTGTTTCCTTTAACAGAAAAAAAAGGAGGAAGCACATTAATTAAATGTATATATATATATATATATCAAAAACCGTGAGATAACGGGATAACGGGCGATCTGCTATACGAACAACAAATAATCAGAAAAGCTAACAGGATATTCCCATGAGTTGTAAACCTTGAACTTTAATTGTGTCTCTCTCCGTGAATGCTGGCTGACCTGCTGAATCTTTACAGTATTTTCTGTTTTTCTGTCAGATTGTCAGTACCTGTGTTTGATTTTCACTGTCGTTGTTTATTTATTCACAAAATGACCATTTGGGCAGCACTGTTGCGGAGTGGCTAGTGGTTCAGCAGTGGGGACATTGCGGGCTCCAGTTCCGAAGGACAGTGTAAGCGTTCATTAAGCAAGGCAAGGGTTCATCAGCATGAATCTGTGAAAGGAAGGGCAGGTCTGAGTAACTGAGGCCACTTTTGGTCACCCTGCTGTGGGGAAGATGCTGTTAAACTGGAGAGGGTGCAGAGGTTTACGAGGATATTGCTGGGATGAAGGATTGATTTATGGAGAGAGGTTGAGCAGGTCAAGGTCAAAGGTCACGTTTATCATCACATGAGGGGTCATGGATGAAGGGTCTCAGCCTGAAACATCGGCTGTTCAATCCTCTCCATAGATGCTGCCTGACCTGCTGAGATCCTCCAGGACTTTGTGTCTGTTTATTGTCATCTACATTCTCTATTCTGCATTGCTGGTGTTTTAACTTGTTCTACCTCAGTGCACTGTGTAATGATTTGATCTGTTTGCAAGACAGGCTTTTCACAATAACTTGATACATCTGACAATAATAAACTGATTCCAATTCAGTTCCAATCCATTTCCAGTCCAGTTCCAATTCAGTTCCAATCCATTTCCAGTCCAGTTCCAATTCAGTTCCAATCCACTTCTGGTCCAGTTCCAATCCATTTCATATCCAGTTCCAGTCCAGTTCTAAACCCAATTCCAATACAGTTCCAATCCATTTCCAGTCCATTTCCAATCCAGTTCCAGTCCCAATTCCAATACAGCTCCAGTCCAGTTCCAATCCAGTTCCACTCTGCATAAGTCCGTGTATGTACGGGTACAATGGAGCTTTACAGGCACACAGCATTCATTAGAAAAACATCAACTAAACATCAGTCACTCAATTTTTACATGAAAGAACTCAACCAGGGAAAAAGCAAAGTACATTTTAGTGTAAGGGGTCAGAGTGTTGCTGATCTGAGGTGATTAGGGTTGTGCGGTTGGTTCAGGAAGCCAATGGTTGGAGGGAAGTAGCTGTTCCTGAATCTGTTGGTGTGGGACTTCAAACTTCAGTACCTACTGTCCGTGGGAGCTGTGAGACGAGGGCCTGGCCGGGTGGTGGTGTGGGACTTCAGGATTCAGTCCCTCCTGTCCGTGGGAGCTGTGAGAAGATGGTGCGGCCGGGTGATGGTGTGGGACTTCAGGATTCAGTCCCTCCTGTCCGTAGGAGCTGTGAGAAGATGGTGTGGGACTTCAGGATTCAGTCCCTCCTGTCCGTGGGAGCTGTGAGAAGATGGTGTGACCGGGTGGTGGTGTGGGACTTCAGGATTCAGTCCCTCCTGTCCGTGGGAGCTCTGAGAAGATGGTGTGGCCGGGTGGTGGTGTGGGACTTCAGGATTCAGTCCCTCCTGTCCGTGGGAGCTGTGAGAAGATGGTGTGGCCGGGTGATGTTGTGGGACTTCAGGATTCAGTCCCTCCTGTCCGTGGGAGCTGTGAGAAGATGGTGTGGCCGGGTGATGGTGTGGGACTTCAGGATTCAGTCCCTCCTGTCCGTGGGAGCTGTGAGAAGATGGTGTGGCCGGGTGATGGTGTGGGACTTCAGGATTCAGTCCCTCCTGTCCGTGGGAGCTGTGAGAAGATGGTGTGGCCGGGTGGTGGTGTGGGACTTCAGGATTCAGTCCCTCCTGTCCGTGGGAGCTGTGAGAAGATGGTGTGGCTGGGTGGTGGTGTGGGACTTCAGGATTCAGTCCTTCCTGTCTGTGGGAGCTGTGAGAAGATGGTGTGGCCGGCTGGTGGTGTGGGACTTCAGGATTCAGTCCCTCCTGCCCGTGGGAGCTGTGAGAAGATGGTGTGGCCGTGTGGTGGTGTGGGACTTCAGGATTCAGTCCCTCCTGTCCGTGGGAGCTGTGAGAGGACGATGTGGCCGGGTGGTGGTGTGGGACTTCAGGATTCAGTCCCTCCCGTCCGTGGGAGCTGTGAGAAGACGGTGTGGCTGGGTGGTGGTGTGGGACTTCAGGATTCAGTCCCCCCTGTCCGTGGGAGCTGTGAGAAGATGGTGTGGCCGGGTGGTGGTGTGGGACTTCAGGATTCAGTCCCTCCTGTCCGTGGGAGCTGTGAGAAGATGGTGTGGCCGGGTGGTGGTGTGGAACTTCAAGATTCAGTCCCTCCTGTCCGTGGGAGCTGTGAGAAGATGGTGTGGCCGGGTGGTGGTGTGGGACTTCAGGATTCAGTCCCTCCTGTCCGTGGGAGCTGTGAGAAGATGGTGTGACCGGGTGATGGTGTGGGACTTCAGGATTCAGTATCTCCTGTCCGTGGGAGCTGTGAGAAGACGGTGTGGCCGGGTGGTGGTGTGGGATTTCAGGATTCAGTCCCTCCTGTCCGTGGGAGCTGTGAGAAGATGGTGTGGCCGGGTGGTGGTGTGGGACTTCAGGATTCAGTCCCTCCTGTCCGTGGGAGCTGTGAGAAGATGGTGTGACCGGGTGATGGTGTGGGACTTCAGGATTCAGTCCCTCCTGTCCGTGGGAGCTGTGAGAAGATGGTGTGGCCGGGTGATGGTGTGGGACTTCAGGATTCAGTCCCTCCTGTCCGTGGGAGCTGTGAGAAGATGGTGTGACCTGGTGATGGTGTGGGACTTCAGGATTCAGTATCTCCTGTCCGTGGGAGCTGTGAGAAGACGGTGTGGCCGGGTGGTGGTGTGGGACTTCAGGATTCAGTCCCTCCTGACCGTGGGAGCTGTGAGAAGATGGTGTGGCTGGGTGATGGAGTGGGACTTCAGGATTCAGTCCCTCCTGTCCGTGGGAGCTGTGAGAAGATGGTGTGGCTGGGTGGTGGTGTGGGACTTCAGGATTCAGTCCCTCCTGTCCGTGGGAGCTGTGAGAAGATGGTGTGGCCGGGTGGTGGTGTGGGACTTCAGGATTCAGTCCCCCCTGTCCGTGGGAGCTGTGAGAAGATGGTGTGGCCGGGTGGTGGTGTGGGACTTCAGGATTCAGTCCCTCCTGACCGTGGGAGCTGTGAGAAGATGGTGTGGCCGGGTGGTGGTGTGGGACTTCAGGATTCAGTCCCTCCTGTCCGTGGGAGCTGTGAGAAGATGGCCTGGCCGGGGGATGGTGTAGGACTTCAGGATTCAGTCCCTCCTGTCCGTGGGAGCTGTGAGAAGATGGCCTGGCCGGGTGGTGGTGTGGGACTTCAGGATTCAGTCCCTCCTGTCCGTGGGAGCTGTGAGAAGATGGTGTGGCCGGGTGATGGTGTGGGACTTCAGGATTCAGTCCCCCCTGTCCGTGGGAGCTGTGAGAAGATGGTGTGGCCGGGTGGTGGTGTGGGACTTCAGGATTCAGTCCCCCCTGTCCGTGGGAGCTGTGAGAAAATGGTGTGGCCGGGTGATGATGTGGGACTTCAGGATTCAGTCCCCCCTGTCCGTGGGAGCTGTGAGAAGATGGTGTGGCCGGGTGGTGGTGTGGGACTTCAGGATTCAGTCCCCCCTGCCCGTGGGAGCTGTGAGAAGATGGTGTGGCCGGGTGGTGGAGTGGGACTTCAGGATTCAGTCCCTCCTGTCCGTGGGAGCTGTGAGAAGATGGTGTGGCCGGGTGGTGGTGTGGGACTTCAGGATTCAGTCCTTCCTGTCCGTGGGAGCTGTGAGAAGATGGTGTGGCCAGGTGATGGTGTGGGACTTCAGGATTCAGTCCCTCCTGTCCGTGGGAGCTGTGAGAAGATGGTGTGACCTGGTGATGGTGTGGGACTTCAGGATTCAGTATCTCCTGTCCGTGGGAGCTGTGAGAAGACGGTGTGGCCGGGTGGTGGTGTGGGACTTCAGGATTCAGTCCCTCCTGACCGTGGGAGCTGTGAGAAGTTGGTGTGGCTGGGTGATGGAGTGGGACTTCAGGATTCAGTCCCTCCTGTCCGTGGGAGCTGTGAGAAGATGGTGTGGCCGGGTGGTGGTGTGGGACTTCAGGATTCAGTCCCCCCTGTCCGTGGGAGCTGTGAGAAGATGGTGTGGCCGGGTGGTGGTGTGGGACTTCAGGATTCAGTCCCTCCTGTCCGTGGGAGCTGTGAGAAGATGGCCTGGCCGGGGGATGGTGTAGGACTTCAGGATTCAGTCCCTCCTGTCCGTGGGAGCTGTGAGAAGATGGCCTGGCCGGGTGGTGGTGTGGGACTTCAGGATTCAGTCCCTCCTGTCCGTGGGAGCTGTGAGAAGATGGTGTGGCCGGGTGGTGGTGTGGGACTTCAGGATTCAGTCCCCCCTGTCCGTGGGAGCTGTGAGAAGATGGTGTGGCCGGGTGGTGGTGTGGGACTTCAGGATTCAGTCCCCCCTGCCCGTGGGAGCTGTGAGAAGATGGTGTGGCCGGGTGGTGGAGTGGGACTTCAGGATTCAGTCCCTCCTGTCCGTGGGAGCTGTGAGAAGATGGTGTGGCCGGGTGGTGGTGTGGGACTTCAGGATTCAGTCCTTCCTGTCCGTGGGAGCTGTGAGAAGATGGTGTGGCCAGGTGATGGTGTGGGACTTCAGGATTCAGTCCCTCCTGTCCGTGGGAGCTGTGAGAAGATGGTGTGGCCGGGTGGTGGTGTGGAACTTCAGGATTCAGTCCCTCCTGTCCGTGGGAGCTGTGAGACGAGGGCCTGGCCGGGTGGTGGTGTGGGACTTCAGGATTCAGTCCCTCCTGTCCTTGGGAGCTGTGAGAAGATGGTGTGGCCGGGTGGTGGTGTGGAACTTCAGGATTCAGTCCCTCCTGTCCGTGGGAGCTGTGAGAAGATGGTGTGGCCGGGTGGTGGTGTGGGACTTCAGGATTCAGTCCCTCCTGTCCGTGGGAGCTGTGAGAAGATGGTGTGACCGGGTGGTGGTGTGGGACTTCAGGATTCACTATCTCCTGTCCGTGGGAGCTGTGAGAAGACGGTGTGGCCGGGTGGTGGTGTGGGACTTCAGGATTCAGTCCCTCCTGTCCGTGGGAGCTGTGAGAAGATGGTGTGGCCGTGTGGTGGTGTGGGACTTCAGGATTCAGTCCCTCCTGTCCGTGGGAGCTGTGAGAAGATGGTGTGGCCGGGTGGTGGTGTGGGACTTCAGGATTCAGTCCCTCCTGTCCGTGGGAGCTGTGAGAAGATGGTGTGGCCGTGTGGTGGTGTGGGACTTCAGGATTCAGTCCCTCCTGTCCGTGGGAGCTGTGAGAAGATGGTGTGGCCGGGTGATGGTGTGGGACTTCAGGATTCAGTCCCTCCTGTCCGTGGGAGCTGTGAGAAGATGGTGTGGCTGGGTGGTGGTGTGGGACTTCAGGATTCAGTCCTTCCTGTCTGTGGGAGCTGTGAGAAGATGGTGTGGCCGGCTGGTGGTGTGGGACTTCAGGATTCAGTCCCTCCTGCCCGTGGGAGCTGTGAGAAGATGGTGTGGCCGTGTGGTGGTGTGGGACTTCAGGATTCAGTCCCTCCTGTCCGTGGGAGCTGTGAGAGGACGATGTGGCCGGGTGGTGGTGTGGGACTTCAGGATTCAGTCCCTCCCGTCCGTGGGAGCTGTGAGAAGACGGTGTGGCTGGGTGGTGGTGTGGGACTTCAGGATTCAGTCCCTCCTGTCCGTGGGAGCTGTGAGACGAGGGCCTGGCCGGGTGGTGGTGTGGGACTTCAGGATTCAGTCCCTCCTGTCCGTGGGAGCTGTGAGAAGATGGTGTGGCCGGGTGGTGGTGTGGAACTTCAAGATTCAGTCCCTCCTGTCCGTGGGAGCTGTGAGAAGATGGTGTGGCCGGGTGGTGGTGTGGGACTTCAGGATTCAGTCCCTCCTGTCCGTGGGAGCTGTGAGAAGATGGTGTGACCGGGTGATGGTGTGGGACTTCAGGATTCAGTATCTCCTGTCCGTGGGAGCTGTGAGAAGACGATGTGGCCGGGTGGTGGTGTGGGACTTCAGGATTCAGTCCCTCCTGTCCGTGGGAGCTGTGAGAAGATGGTGTGGCCGGGTGGTGGTGTGGGACTTCAGGATTCAGTCCCTCCTGTCCGTGGGAGCTGTGAGAAGATGGTGTGACCGGGTGATGGTGTGGGACTTCAGGATTCAGTCCCTCCTGTCCGTGGGAGCTGTGAGAAGATGGTGTGGCCGGGTGATGGTGTGGGACTTCAGGATTCAGTCCCTCCTGTCCGTGGGAGCTGTGAGAAGATGGTGTGACCTGGTGATGGTGTGGGACTTCAGGATTCAGTATCTCCTGTCCGTGGGAGCTGTGAGAAGACGGTGTGGCCGGGTGGTGGTGTGGGACTTCAGGATTCAGTCCCTCCTGACCGTGGGAGCTGTGAGAAGATGGTGTGGCTGGGTGATGGAGTGGGACTTCAGGATTCAGTCCCTCCTGTCCGTGGGAGCTGTGAGAAGATGGTGTGGCTGGGTGGTGGTGTGGGACTTCAGGATTCAGTCCCTCCTGTCCGTGGGAGCTGTGAGAAGATGGTGTGGCCGGGTGGTGGTGTGGGACTTCAGGATTCAGTCCCCCCTGTCCGTGGGAGCTGTGAGAAGATGGTGTGGCCGGGTGGTGGTGTGGGACTTCAGGATTCAGTCCCTCCTGACCGTGGGAGCTGTGAGAAGATGGTGTGGCCGGGTGGTGGTGTGGGACTTCAGGATTCAGTCCCTCCTGTCCGTGGGAGCTGTGAGAAGATGGCCTGGCCGGGGGATGGTGTAGGACTTCAGGATTCAGTCCCTCCTGTCCGTGGGAGCTGTGAGAAGATGGCCTGGCCGGGTGGTGGTGTGGGACTTCAGGATTCAGTCCCTCCTGTCCGTGGGAGCTGTGAGAAGATGGTGTGGCCGGGTGATGGTGTGGGACTTCAGGATTCAGTCCCCCCTGTCCGTGGGAGCTGTGAGAAGATGGTGTGGCCGGGTGGTGGTGTGGGACTTCAGGATTCAGTCCCCCCTGTCCGTGGGAGCTGTGAGAAAATGGTGTGGCCGGGTGATGATGTGGGACTTCAGGATTCAGTCCCCCCTGTCCGTGGGAGCTGTGAGAAGATGGTGTGGCCGGGTGGTGGTGTGGGACTTCAGGATTCAGTCCCCCCTGCCCGTGGGAGCTGTGAGAAGATGGTGTGGCCGGGTGGTGGAGTGGGACTTCAGGATTCAGTCCCTCCTGTCCGTGGGAGCTGTGAGAAGATGGTGTGGCCGGGTGGTGGTGTGGGACTTCAGGATTCAGTCCTTCCTGTCCGTGGGAGCTGTGAGAAGATGGTGTGGCCAGGTGATGGTGTGGGACTTCAGGATTCAGTCCCTCCTGTCCGTGGGAGCTGTGAGAAGATGGTGTGACCTGGTGATGGTGTGGGACTTCAGGATTCAGTATCTCCTGTCCGTGGGAGCTGTGAGAAGACGGTGTGGCCGGGTGGTGGTGTGGGACTTCAGGATTCAGTCCCTCCTGTCCGTGGGAGCTGTGAGAAGATGGTGTGGCCGGGTGGTGGTGTGGGACTTCAGGATTCAGTCCCTCCTGTCCGTGGGAGCTGTGAGAAGATGGTGTGACCGGGTGGTGGTGTGGGACTTCAGGATTCACTATCTCCTGTCCGTGGGAGCTGTGAGAAGACGGTGTGGCCGGGTGGTGGTGTGGGACTTCAGGATTCAGTCCCTCCTGTCCGTGGGAGCTGTGAGAAGATGGTGTGGCCGTGTGGTGGTGTGGGACTTCAGGATTCAGTCCCTCCTGTCCGTGGGAGCTGTGAGAAGATGGTGTGGCCGGGTGGTGGTGTGGGACTTCAGGATTCAGTCCCTCCTGTCCGTGGGAGCTGTGAGAAGATGGTGTGGCCGTGTGGTGGTGTGGGACTTCAGGATTCAGTCCCTCCTGTCCGTGGGAGCTGTGAGAAGATGGTGTGGCCGGGTGGTGGTGTGGGACTTCAGGATTCAGTATCTCCTGTCCGTGGGAGCTGTGAGAAGACGGTGTGGCCGGGTGGTGGTGTGGGACTTCAGGATTCAGTCCCTCCTGTCCGTGGGAGCTGTGAGAAGATGGTGTGGCTGGGTGATGGAGTGGGACTTCAGGATTCAGTCCCTCCTGTCCGTGGGAGCTGTGAGAAGATGGTGTGACCGGGTGATGGTGTGGGACTTCAGGATTCAGTCCCTCCTGTCCGTGGGAGCTGTGAGAAGATGGTGTGACCTGGTGATGGTGTGAGACTTCAGGATTCAGTATCTCCTGTCCGTGGGAGCTGTGAGAAGATGGTGTGGCCGGGTGGTGGTGTGGGACTTCAGGATTCAGTCCCTCCTGTCCGTGGGAGCTGTGAGAAGATGGTGTGGCCGGGTGATGGTGTGGGACTTCAGGATTCAGTCCCTCCTGTCCGTGGGAGCTGTGAGAAGATGGTGTGACCTGGTGATGGTGTGGGACTTCAGGATTCAGTATCTCCTGTCCGTGGGAGCTGTGAGAAGACGTTGTGGCCGGGTGGTGGTGTGGGACTTCAGGATTCAGTCCCTCCTGTCCGTGGGAGCTGTGAGAAGATGGTGTGGCCGGGTGGTGGTGTGGGACTTCAGGATTCAGTCCCTCCTGTCCGTGGGAGCTGTGAGAAGATGGTGTGGCCGGGTGGTGGTGTAGGACTTCAGGATTCAGTCCCTCCTGTCCGTGGGAGCTGTGAGAAGATGGTGTGGCCGGGTGATGGTGTGGGACTTCAGGATTCAGTCCCCCCTGTCCGTGGGAGCTGTGAGAAGATGGTGTGGCCGGGTGATGTTGTGGGACTTCAGGATTCAGTCCCTCCTGACCGTGGGAGCTGTGAGAAGATGGTGTGGCCGGGTGGTGGTGTGGGACTTCAGGATTCAGTCCCTCCTGTCCGTGGGAGCTGTGAGAAGATGGTGTGGCCGGGTGATGGTGTGGGACTTCAGGATTCAGTCCCTCCTGACCGTGGGAGCTGTGAGAAGATGGTGTGGCCGGGTGGTGGTGTGGGACTTCAGGATTCAGTCCCTCCTGTCCGTGGGAGCTGTGAGAAGATGGCCTGGCCGGGGGATGGTGTAGGACTTCAGGATTCAGTCCCTCCTGTCCGTGGGAGCTGTGAGAAGATGGCCTGGCCGGGGGATGGTGTAGGACTTCAGGATTCAGTCCCTCCTGTCCGTGGGAGCTGTGAGAAGATGGCCTGGCCGGGTGGTGGTGTGGGACTTCAGGATTCAGTCCCTCCTGTCCGTGGGAGCTGTGAGAAGATGGCGTGGCCGGGTGATGGTGTGGGACTTCAGGATTCAGTCCCCCCTGTCCGTGGGAGCTGTGAGAAGATGGTGTGGCCGGGTGGTGGTGTGGGACTTCAGGATTCAGTCCCCCCTGTCCGTGGGAGCTGTGAGAAGATGGTGTGGCCGGGTGGTGGTGTGGGACTTCAGGATTCAGTCCCCCCTGCCCGTGGGAGCTGTGAGAAGATGGTGTGGCCGGGTGGTGGAGTGGGACTTCAGGATTCAGTCCCTCCTGTCCGTGGGAGCTGTGAGAAGATGGTGTGGCCGGGTGGTGGTGTGGGACTTCAGGATTCAGTCCCCCCTGTCCGTGGGAGCTGTGAGAAGATGGTGTGGCCGGGTGATGGTGTGGGACTTCAGGATTCAGTCCCCCCTGTCCGTGGGAGCTGTGAGAAGATGGTGTGGCCGGGTGATGCTGTGGGACTTCAGGATTCAGTCCCTCCTGACCGTGGGAGCTGTGAGAAGATGGTGTGGCCGGGTGGTGGTGTGGGACTTCAGGATTCAGTCCCTCCTGTCCGTGGGAGCTGTGAGAAGATGGCCTGGCCGGGGGATGGTGTAGGACTTCAGGATTCAGTCCCTCCTGTCCGTGGGAGCTGTGAGAAGATGGCCTGGCCGGGTGGTGGTGTGGGACTTCAGGATTCAGTCCCTCCTGTCCGTGGGAGCTGTGAGAAGATGGTGTGGCCGGGTGGTGGTGTGGGACTTCAGGATTCAGTCCCCCCTGTCCGTGGGAGCTGTGAGAAGATGGCCTGGCCGGGGGATGGTGTAGGACTTCAGGATTCAGTCCCTCCTGTCCGTGGGAGCTGTGAGAAGATGGCCTGGCCGGGTGATGGTGTGGGACTTCAGGATTCAGTCCCCCCTGTCCGTGGGAGCTGTGAGAAGATGGTGTGGCCGGGTGGTGGTGTGGGACTTCAGGATTCAGTCCCCCCTGTCCGTGGGAGCTGTGAGAAGATGGTGTGGCCGGGTGGTGGTGTGGGACTTCAGGATTCAGTCCCCCCTGCCCGTGGGAGCTGTGAGAAGATGGTGTGGCCGGGTGGTGGAGTGGGACTTCAGGATTCAGTCCCTCCTGTCCGTGGGAGCTGTGAGAAGATGGTGTGGCCGGGTGGTGGTGTGGGACTTCAGGATTCAGTCCCTCCTGTCCGTGGGAGCTGTGAGAAGATGGTGTGGCCGGGTGGTGGTGTGGGACTTCAGGATTCAGTCCCTCCTGTCCGTGGGAGCTGTGAGAAGATGGTGTGGCCGGGTGGTGGTGTGGGTCTTCAGGATTCAGTCCCTCCTGTCCGTGGGAGCTGTGAGAAGATGGTGTGGCCGGGTGATGGTGTGGGACTTCAGGATTCAGTCCCTCCTGTCCGTGGGAGCTGTGAGATGATGGTGTGGCCGGGTGATGGTGTGGGACTTCAGGATTCAGTCCCTCCTGCCCGTGGGAGCTGTGAGACGAGGGCATGGCTGGGGTGGTGGGGATCTTTGACAAAGGATTTTGCCCTTTTGAGGCCACACCTTTTATACGACAGGCTTACGGGTGCAGAGAACACACATAAATTATGCATAAATTATACAAGCGAGCAACACTTTATGAACGTGCAATCAATCTACTTATATAAGCTATCTTATGTACTTTTATTTTTCTTAATGGGTGCTCTTTATTTTTTCGTTTGTTTTTTGTGCCACGTCGGATCCGGAGTAACAACTATTTCATTCTCCGTCACACTTATGAACTGGAAATGACGTTAAACAATCTTGAAGAAATTGATAAATTGATAATTGTTTTATTATTGTCACATGTACTGAGGTGGAGTGAAAGCTTTGCTTTGCATGCCCTCTCTACAGATCATTTCATCACGTCAGTGCGGTGAGGTAGGACAAGAGGAACAGTAACAGAAGATAGTAAGGTTACTGAGGAAGTGCAAAGCAGGCTGACGGTAAGGGGCAAGAGTGTTATGAGGTAAACCGTGAGGTCAAGAGTCCATCTTACTAGGCAGGGGATTGTTCAATACTCTGAGAACAGCGGCACATGCTTTCAGGCTTTTGTATCTCTGCTCGATGAGGGAGGCATGAAGCCAGAATGGCCCAGGTTGGGAGGAGTCTTTGATTACCAAGGTAGCAAGAAGTGTAGACAAGGCCCACAGAGGGGAGCTGGTTGCATGACGTACTGAGCTGTGCCCACAGCTCTCTTCTGCTTCTCGTGATCACAGGCAGAGCAGTCGCCCTGAGATTCATCCAGAAAGGATTTTTTCGTGGTGCATCTATAAAGATTGGTGAGGGTCAAAGGGGACAAGCCAAATCTCTCTGGCATCTGCTTGAAAACAAGATGAGGGAGTTATTGAGACCACATCTGGAGAAGAGAGTCCCGATTCACTAGGTTGATTCCTGTCTTACGCAGAGAGATTGGAGAGATTGGGCTTGTACACACTGGAATTGAGGAGATTGAGAGGGGATCTGATTGAAACGTTTAAGATAATTAAAGGATTTGATAGGATTGAGGCAGGAAATATGTTCCAGATGTTGGGAGAGTCCAGTACCAGAGGGCATGGATTGAGAATAAGAGGTCAGTTATTTAAAACAGATTTGAGGAAAAACTTCTTCTCCCAGAGAGTTGTGGAGGTGTGGAATGCACTGTCTCGGAAGACGGTGGAGGTCAATTCTCTGGATGCTTTCAAGAAGGAGCTAGATAGATATCTGATGGATAGGGGAATCAAGGGATATGGGGACAAGGCAGGGACTGGGTATTGATAGTGAATGATCAGCCATGATCTCAGAATGGCGGTGCAGACTCGAGGGGCCGAATGGTCTACTTCTGTACCTATTGTCTATTGTTATTAATACACGGAGACACTGAGATCCTGCAGATGCTGTAATCTGGAGTAACACACAAAATATCAGAGAAACTCAGTGGGTCAGGCAGCATCTGTGCAGGGAAATGAACTGTTGATATTTTGGGCAGTCCTGATAAAGGATTGTGGCCCCAAACATCCTCTGCTCATTTCCCTCCATAGATGCTGCCTGACCTGCTGAGTTTCTCCTGCACCTATAATTGAACATTGATAAGACTGATAGCTGGAATGGGTGGGTTTCTGTCGAGGAAAGGTTGGTCAGGCTGGGGTTTAGAAGAGGTAGAGGAGATCTGATTGAAACACAGAGGTTCAATAACACCAGTGATCAGGGTTCAGTTCCCGATGTCATCTGTAAGGAGTTTGTATGTTCTCCCTGTGACCGTCTGGGTTTTCTCTGGGTGCCCCGGTTTCCTCCCACATTCCAAAGGTGTACGGGTCAGTGGGCTGTGGGCATGCTCTGTTGGTGCTGGAAGCACGGCCACACCTGAGGGCTGCCACCAGCACATCCTCGGACCGCGTTGGTCATTACCACGAACAACGTAATCCACTGTACCTTTCGAAGTGTTGATGCTTCTCTGACAAACAAGGCTGATCCTTACAAAGAGGACTTGCTGAGGTCTGAATCCCAAAGGTCTTGGCAAGATCTTCACAAGATCCCGAGGATGGACATAGCAACAATGTTTCCACTGGGTGTGGACGGGGTGGGTGTGGCGATAGCGTTTCCACTGGGGAATAGACGGGGTGAGTGTGACGACAGTGTTTCCACTGGGGGTGGATGGGGTGGGTGTGACGACAGTGTTTCCACTGGGGGTGGACGGGGTGGGTGTGACAACAGTGTTTACACTGGGAGTGGACGGGGTGGGGTGGTAACAGTGTTTACACTGGGGGTGGACGGGGTGGGTGTGACAACAGTGTTTCCACTGGGGGGTGGGCAGGGTGGGTGTGACAACAGTGTTTCCACTGGGGAATGGACAGGGTGGGTGTGATGACAGTGTTTACACTGGGGGTGGACGGGATGGGTATGATGACAGTGTATCCACTGGGGAATGGACAGGGTGGGTGTGGCGACAATATTTCCACTGGGGAATGGGCAGGGTGGGTGTGACAACAGTGTTTCCACTGGGGGTGGATGGGGTGGGTGTGACAACAGTGTTTCCACTGGGGGTGGATGGGGTGGGTGTGACAACAGTGTTTCTACTGGGGAATGGACGGGGTGGGTGTGGTGACAGTGTTTCCGCTGGGTGTGGACAGGGTGGGTGTGACGACAGTGTTTCCACTGAGGGGGTGGACGGGGTGGGTGTGACAACAGTGTTTCCACTGGGGAATGGACGGGGTGGGTGTGGTGACAGTGTTTCCACTGGGTGTGGACGGGGTGGGTGTGATGACAGTGTTTCCACTGGGGAATGGACAGGGTGGGTGTGGTGACAGTGTTTCCACTGGGGGGGTGACGACGGTGTTTCCACTGGGGGGGCAGGGGGTGTAGTGACAGTAGACAGGGTGGGTGTGACGGCAGTATTTCCACTGGGGTGGACAGGGTGGATGTGATGACAGTGTTTCCACTGGGGGGGGTGATAATGGTGTTCCCCCTGGGGGGGTGGATGGGGTGGGTGTGACGACAGTGTTTCCACTGGGGTGGACAGGGTGGATGTGATGACAGTGTTTCCACTGGGGAATGGATAGGGTGGGTGTGGCGACAATGTTTCCACTGGGGAATGGGCAGGGTGGGTGTGACGACAGTGTTTCCACTGGGGTGGACAGGGTGGATGTGATGACAGTGTTTCCACTGGGGAATGGATAGGGTGGGTGTGGCGACAATGTTTCCACTGGGGAATGGGCAGGGTGGGTGTGACGACAGTGTTTCCACTGGGGGTGGATGGGGTGGGTGTGACAACAGTGTTTCCACTGGGGAATGGACGGGGTGGGTGTGGTGACAGTGTTTCCACTGGGGGGTGGACGGGGTGGGTGTGACAACAGTGTTTCCACTGGGGAATGGACGGGGTGGGTGTGGTGACAGTGTTTCCACTGGGGGTGGACGGGGTGGGTGTGACAACAGTGTTTCCACTGGGGAATGGACGGGGTGGGTGTGGTGACAGTGTTTCCACTGGGTGTGGACGGGGTGGGTGTGGCGACAGTGTTTCCACTGGGGGTGGACGGGGTGGGTGTGACAACAGTGTTTCCACTGGGGAATGGACGGGGTGGGTGTGGTGACAGTGTTTCCACTGGGGGGGTGACGATGGTGTTTCCACTGGGGGGGCAGGGGGTGTAGTGACAGTAGACAGGGTGGGTGTGACGGCAGTGTTTCCAAGGGGGGGTGGACGGGGTGGGTGTGACGACAGTGTTTCCACTGGGGGTGGACAGGGTGGATGTGATGACAGTGTTTCCACTGGGGGGTGGGCAGGGTGGGTGTGACGACAGTGTTTCCATTGAGGGGGCAGGGGTGTGTGGTGACAGTGGACAGGGTGGATGTGATGACAGTGTTTCCACTGGGGGGGGTGATGATGGTGTTTCCACTGGGGGGGTGGACGGGGTGGGTGTGATGAGAGTGTTTCCACTGGGGTGGACAGGGTGGATGTGATGACAGTGTTTCCACTGGGGGGCGGGGTGGGTGTGGTGACAGTGTTTCCACTGGGGGTGGACAGGGTCTGTGTGGCTACAGTGTTTACACTGGGGGAGTGGATGGGGGGGTGTGACGACAGTGTTTACACTGGGGGGGCAGGGGGTGTGACGACAGTGTTTTCACTAGAGGGTGGATGGGGTGGATGTGATGACAGTGTTTCCACTGGGGGTAAACAGGGTCTGTGTGGCTACAGTGTTTACACTGGGGGAGTGGATGGGGAGGTGTGACGACAGTGTTTACACTGGGGGGGCAGGGGGTGTGACGACAGTGTTTTCACTGGGGGGTGGATGGGGTGGGTGTGATGACAGTGTTTCCACTGGGACGGTGGACAGGGTAGGTTTGATGACAGTGGACAGGGTGGTTGTGGTGACAGTGTTTCCACTGGGGGGCAGGGGGTGTGTCGACAGTGTTTTCACTGGGGGGTGGGCAGGGTGGGTGTGACGACAATGTTTCCACTTGGAGGGCGGGGGTGTGAAAACAGTATTTTCACTGGGGGGTGGATGGGGTGGGTGTGACGACAGTGTTTCCACTGGAGGGTTGGCAGGGTGGGTGTGATGACAGTGTTTCCACTGGGGGGCAGGGGGTGTGACGACAGTGTTTTCACTAGGGGGTGGATGGGGTGGGTGTGATGACAGTGTTTCCACTGGGTGGGTGGATGGGGTGGGTGTGACGACAGTGTTTTCACTAGGGGGTGGATGGGGTGGGTGTGATGACAGTGGACAGGGTGGTTGTGGTGACAGTGTTTCCACTGGGGGGCAGGGGGTGTGAAGACAGTGTTTCCACTGGGGTTGTGGACAGGGTAGGTTTGACGACAGTGGACAGAGTGGGTGTGACGACAGTGTTTACACTAGGGGGTGGGCAGGGTGGGTGTGACGACAGTGTTTACACGGGGGGGGTATGATGACAGTGTTTCCACTGGGGGGCAGGGGGTGTGGCGACAGAGTTGCCACTGGGAGGGTGGGCAGGGTGGGTGTGACGACATCTTTTACACTGGGGTTGTGGACAGGGTGGGTTTGACGACAGTGGACAGGGTGGGTGTGGTGACAGCCACAGTTTGGTGAGACAAGATTAGATAGAAGGAAAAAAAGTTAACTTGTTTGATAAACTTCAATAAAAAAATAAATTACAAAAAAAAAGAAACGTGTTGTTTTGCATCAACAACCAACATAGTTGTGGATGTGCTGGGGGCAGCTTCCAGCACCGATATAGCATGTCCGCTGCTCACTAAACTTAACATGTACGTCTCTGGACTGTGGGAGGAAACAGGAGCACGTGGTAAAACCCACGCAGTCACAGGGGCAATATATAAACTCCTTACAGCCAGCAGCTGAACTGACCCTGGTCAGCAATCGATGGCGTTTTGTTACTGTGAGCTCACCGTAGCTAACTGTTACACCACTGCGCTGCATGTCATCGAATCCAATCGATGCCAATCAGTGCCAATCAATACCAATCGATGGCGTTTTGTTACTGTGAGCTGCATGCCATATTGTGGCAGAGTGATCGGGAACTCAGGTGATCACAAAAGACAAAGATCGTCTGTGGGGGTTGTGGGGCAGCCGAGTACGGGCAGATTAAGTTGTAATAGTACTGGCAAGGGTTGGATTGCCGTACGATTACAGCAGTTAGCATAAAGCTTCCCAGCACCAGCGACTGGAGTTTGATTCCTACCGTGGTCTGTAAGGAGTTTCCCAGTTCTTCCCGTGAACATGTGAGTTCCCTCCGGGTGCCCAGCTGCTTCCCACTTTCCAACGGGTGGGGTCGGTAAGCTGTGGGCATGCTGTGTTGGAACGAAGCATCGTGCCCCCCGCATTCCACAGATTGTGCTAGTTGCTGATGCAACGACATAATTTACTGCATATTTCAATGTACACTACTGTAGGCACATACATACACAGTGGCTAGTATGCCTAAGACTTTTGTGGAGTACTGTATTTGTCATTGCAGAGTTGAGAGTGAGTTTGTAAATCTGGCAGGAGCAAATGATGTTGGGAATGGTGAGGGTGGAGCACTGTGCGAGGGGTGTGGGACAGGTAGCAGAGAAGGAGAGCCAGGGTAGGGGGTGGCCCAGGTGCAGACACACCCAGCCCTGAGACACCAGGCAAGGTCATCTGATTCCAAACAATTGGTTTATTGATTAATACAGAATGTCTCTCTGGTACTTCCTGCTCCCTCCCCTCTCCCTTTCCCTTTTCCCAACCATGATTCCCCCTCCCTGCCCCCTTCCGACTCTCAGTCCACAATAAAGACCCCTATCAGAATCGGGTTTATTATCACTCACACATCATGAAATTTGTTTTTTTGCGGCAGCAGTACAGTGCAATACATAAAAGTACTACAGCACTGTGCAAATGCTTTTGGCACCTTGTCTATATATATATGTATATGTTTTTATACAGCACTATGCATGTGACAAATAAAACTAATCTTATCTCTCCAGAACTTTGTTTGTTATTCTGGATTCCAGTGTCTGTAGAATCTTGTGTCTCCATCTTGTTTGATATCTATGAAAATGCTTAGGTTCTTGTGTGTCCTTCCCCACTTATAATTGTAATTTCCCTTGACAAGCAATTAAAGATCCCTGACTTTATTGCATTATCCTCCCCGAAGCCTAACATGGCCATTCTGATCGTGGTAGAACTGACGGTGCCTTGGGAAGGCCGGATTGAGGAGGCGCTTGCGTGTAGGAAGACCAGACACCAGGAGCTGGCAATGCCGGGGTGGAGGACACATTGTGACCCTATAAAGGTGGGGTGTAAAGTTTTCCCTCCATGAGGATCACACCCTTTTCATGGTTGGGAGGCCTGTGTGCCTCCATGGCCCGGAGAGCTACGTTGGCTGGAGTCTGGGCTTTATGCTTTGGATCTTGGTGGGGTTACCCATGCCAACAGGTCAAAGGGTAGAGGCCAGACTAGGAGTGGCCCACCGATCCCCCAGGGTTTGGGGGTTTAGCTCGGGATAAACAACCCTGACGGGTAAAACAATGTTGTTATGGAAACAGCGATGAAGGTCCCTCTTACTTCTGAGTGTGACGGTATTCCTGAGTCTCCACGCGAGATTTGCATGACTGACGGTGGTGAAGGAAGCTCTCAGTCAGTAGAGATTTCACCAGCTGCCCTCTCTGCAGAACCTACTCTGTCCTTGGTATTACGGGTGGGGGGAGGACCGCAAAGAAAACAGCCGCCCGGACCGTCCGTCACAGGGGCTGCTGAGAGAGGCTCCATACGGCTACGGATCGAGCAGTGTGAGGATGTACCTCAGGCTGATAGGTTTTAGTGTTATGTATTGCAATATGCCAGTGATATTACACCTGATGCACGTGTTCATACCTCTCCACATTGTACCTGGCTCTATCTGCACCTGTACAGTTTCTGTGACCTTGCGTCAGCTCACTGGAGTGTTTCACTCAGTGCTGGTACATTCTGAAAGAGGCCCCTCCCATCATCCTGTGCCCCGCCTCAGAGACCTTGGTATTCTTAGTCCTGGGACTGTACGCAGAAGTCGACAGTGATGATATCGTTTCCTGTAGGCTCTGTAAAGCTGCGTATCCACATTTGAAAAGGAGCCAAGTGGACAGTGAGGAAGCAGAGATGTGACGAGTTACCCCGGGCAGGGTCAAGAATGGTAAGTGTGAGGGTGAATGGGGATGGAATGGTGTATATGTGTTCCATGTATTTCCCGTGGCAGGGCATCTGCCTGATCTCGATGCCTGCGTTCTTTTTTGATCATGTTGGACACAGGCTGGGCTTGGTCAAATTTGCATGCTGTATTCAAATAAAGTGTGAAGTTGGGGCCAGCTGACTCACACACAGCACAACGTTTGGGGAACATAAGCTACTCTGTGGTTGGGCTAGACTGAGGCTGGAACACGGGTCAGTCTAGACTAGGGTCAGTATGGTTGAGGGTCCAATTCGAGTCAGGGTTCAGTCTGGGTCAGGGGTCAGTGATAGTTATGGGTCAAGGGTCGATCTGGGTCTGAGGTCGGGGGAGATATGGGTAAGGGTATGGGTGAAGAGTTGGTCTGAGTCAGGGGTCAAGGTATCATGATTGGTGAGGAAGACATACGGCAGGCTTGCTTTCATTAATGAAGCCGAGGTTTCACAAGGCTGGGTTGTGACTAGTGGTGTCCCACAAGGATCTGTTCTGGGATGTCTACTTTTTGTGATTTTTATTAACGACCTGGATGTGCGGGTAGAAGGGTGGGTTGGCAAGTTTGCAGAGGACACAAAGGTTGGTGGTGTTGTAGATAGTGTAGAGGATTGTCGAAGATTGCAGAGAGACATCGATAGGATGCAGAAGTGGGCTGAGAAATGGCAGATGGGAGTTCAACCCGGATAAGTGTGAGGTGGTACACTTTGGAAGGACAAACTTCAAGGCAGAGTACAAAGTAAATGGCAGGATACTTGGTAGTGTGGAGGAGCAGAAGGATCTGGGGGTACATGTCCACAGATCCCTGAAAGTTGCCTCACAGGTAGATAGGGTAGTTAAGAAAGCTTATGGGGTGTTAGCTTTCATAAGTCGAGGGACACTGTGTCCAGTTCTGGTTGCCTCACTATAGGAAGGATGTGGAAGCATTGGAAAGGGTACAGAGGAGATTTACCAGGATGCTGCCTGGTTCAGAGAGTATGGATTATGATCAGAGATTAAGAGAGCTAGGGCTTTACTCTTTAGAGAGAAGGAGGATGAGAGGAGACATGATAGAGGTTTAGAAGGTATTAAGAGGAATAGACAGAGTGGACAGCCAGCGCCTCTTCCCCAGGGCACCACTGCTCAGTACAAGAGGACATGGCTTTAAGTTAAGGGGAGGGAAGTTCAAGGGGGATATTAGAGGAAGGTTTTTCACTCAGAGAGTGGTTGGTGCGTGGAATGCACTGCCTGAGTCAGTGGTGGAGGCAGATACACTAGTGAAGTTTAAGAGATGACTAGACAGGTATATGGAGGAATTTAAGGTGGGGGGTTATATGTGAGGCAGGGTTTGAGGGTCGGCACAACATTGTGGGCCGAAGGGCCTGTAATGTGCTGTACTATTCTATGTTAATCAAAGAATTGAGTTCAACAGTTGGGGACTTTTTTAGGATGGCGTTGTGGAGGTAAGCCTCTACTAAAGGAGCTGGAAGGTGTTCCCACCTTCCACTAGCCTGCAGATCACCCTTGGGCGAGGTGTAGCCACCTGCTTAGACCCCCCCCCCTCGATCAGGTGGTGGATGGTGGTATGAGCAGCCGGTGCAGATCACAAGTCCCCTGGTTATGTGATCACTGACACCAGGCAGACAATCTCTGAAGAGTATTGATAATGGCTGGGGTGACCCGTCTTGTAAAGACACTGCCCCGAAGAAGGAAATGGCAAACCACTTCTGTAGAAAAATTTGCCAAGAACCATCATGGTCACGGATGGGGAGGAGAGTGAGGGCGGTGACATGGAGAAGAAGTGGGGGGAGGGGGACTTCCCCACAGGCAACAATCCCTCAGATAATGGGCAGATGCAAGACCATGATCTCTCGAGTCATCATAACGACAGGTCGAGAAACGTTAACACAGCAGATTCTGCAGATGCTGGAAATCCAGAGCAACACACCCCTAGTTGGTGAAGGACTCAGCAGGTCAGGCAGCAACTAAAGAGAGGGATAAATATCAGGACCTTTCATCATAGTTGTGAAGTTATGTTGCAGTTTTATAAAACTCTAGTTAGGCTGTATCTGGAGTGTTGTGCACAGTTCTGGTCGCTCTGTTATAGGAAGGATGAGGAGAGGGTGCAGAGGACGTTCACCAGGATGTTGCCTGGATTAGAGGGCATGTGGCATAGCAAGATGTTGGGCAAACTTGGGTTCTATTCCTGTACCTCCTTCCTGATGGTTGAGGGATAGTAACTGTTTCTGAACCTGGTGGCATGAGTCCTGAGGCTCCTGTACCTCCTTCTTGATGGTTGAGGGGTAATATCTGTTCCTGAACCTGGTGGTGTGGGTCCTGAGGCTCCTGTACCTCCTTCCTGATGGTTGAGGGGTAATATCTGTTCCTGAACCTGGTGGTGTGGGTCCTGAGGCTCCTGTACCTCCTTCCTGATGGTTGAGGGGTAATATCTGTTCCTGAACCTGGTGGTGTGGGTCCTGAGGCTCCTGTACCTCCTTCCTGATGGTTGAGGGGTAGTAACTGTTTCTGAACCTGGTGGCATGAGTCCTGAGGCTCCTGTACCTCCTTCCAGATGGTTGAGGGGTAATATCTGTTCCTGAACCTGGTGGTGTGGGTCCTGAGGCTCCTGTACCTCCTTCTTGATGGTTGAGGGGTATTAACTGTTTCTGAGCCTGGTGGTGTGAGTCCTGAGGCTCCTGTACCTCCTTCCTGATGGTTGAGGGGTAATAACTGTTCCTGAAACTGGTGGTGTGGGTCCTGAGGCTCCTATACCTCCTTCCTGATGGTTGAGGGGTAATATCTGTTCCTGAACCTGGTGGTGTGGGTCCTGAGGCTCCTGTACCTCCTTCCTGATGGTTGAGGGGTAATATCTGTTCCTGAACCTGGTGGTGTGGGTCCTGAGGCTCCTATACCTCCTTCCTGATGGTTGAGGGGTAGTAACTGTTTCTGAACCTGGTGGCATGAGTCCTGAGGCTCCTGTACCTCCTTCTTGATGGTTGAGGGGTAGTAACTGTTCCTGAACCTGGTGGTGTGGGTCCTGAGGCTCCTGTACCTCCTTCCTGATGGTTGAGGGGTAATATCTGTTCCTGAACCTGGTGGTGTGGGTCCTGAGGCTCCTGTACCTCCTTCTTGATGGTTGAGGGGTAGTAACTGTTTCTGAACCTGGTGGTGTGGGTCCTGAGGCTCCTGTACCTCCTTCCTGATGGTTGAGGGGTAATATCTGTTCCTGAACCTAGTGGTGTGGGTCCTGAGGCTCCTGTACCTCCTTCCTGATGGTTGAGGGGTAATATCTGTTCCTGAACCTGGTGGTGTGGGTCCTGAGGCTCCTGTACCTCCTTCTTGATGGTTGAAGGGTAGTAACTGTTTCTGAGCCTGGTGGTGTGAGTCCTGAGGCTCCTGTACCTCCTTCCTGATGGTTGAGGGATAATATTTGTTCCTGAACCTGGTGGTGTGGGTTCTGAGGCTCCTGTACCTCCTTCTTGATGGTTGAGGGGTAGTAACTGTTTCTGAACCTGGTGGTGTGAGTCCTGAGGCTCCTGTATCTCCTTCCTGATGGTTGAGGGGTAATATCTGTTCCTGAACCTGGTGGTGTGGGTTCTGAGGCTCCTGTACCTCCTTCTTGATGGTTGAGGGGTAGTAACTGTTCCTGAACCTGGTGGTGTGAGTCCTGAGACTCCTGTACCTCCTTCCTCATGACCTGATGAGCCTGTGAATTTGCTGTAAGGGAGTTTTTCATTGCACCTTGCACACATGGACATGTGCAGATGACAATAAACTCCACGTTTGAATTTTGATAGAGTCATAGAACACTACAGGACAGAAACAGGCCCTTTAGCCCATCTAGTCTGTACCGAACTGTTAACCTGCCTCGTCCCATCGTCCTGTACCTCAACCATAGCCCTCCATACCCCTCCCATCCATGTTCCTATCTAAATTTCTCTAAAAATTTTGAAATCAAACCCATATCCACCACTTCTTCTGGCAGTACATTCCACCCTCGCACCACTCTCTGAGTGAAGTTCCTGCTCGTGTTCTCCTTAAACATTTCACCTTTCACCTTTAACCTATGACCTTGAGTTCTAGTCTTACCCAAACTCAGTGGAAAAAGCCAGCTTGCTCTTCCTCTTCCTGTACTTCTCATCATTTCGTACTCCTCTATCAAATCTCCCCTCATTCTCCTACGCTCTGGGGAGTAAATTTCAACTTTTCCCTATAACTCAGGTCCTCAAGCCTCAGCAAAGTCCTTGCAAATTTTCTCTGCACTATTTCAATGTTATTCATACCTTTCCTCTTGACTCTTGGATGTGGATATGCTGCAGGGTTCTGCCAAACTGCGTCCCTTCTCCATGGCACCTTTAAAATCCAGGTTAACTCCAGCGAGGTCTGAAACACCAGCGCTCCGGTCTCCATGGTAATGAGCTCCTACCTGCTTTGTAAACAGAGAGTGAAGTGCTTACAATGCAAAACGCTCAGGAAGTTAAAGGGGCACTTTGAGCAAACTCTCAGATGGTTGGAAATTTCTACAAGGATGTTGGAAACCCCCCAGATGAAGACTGAAGCCCCGATGGACCCCGTGGTCATTTGCAAGGTACGATAGATGCCTCCTGGTGCTTTTATTAATCACAATAGTCACTCAACCAGTACAGTAATCGGAGAACGTTCTTTATATACCCTTCTTGAGCTTTCTACAGCCCTGAAGGAGGCTGTTCAGCCCATCTTAGGCAGGTTCTCCCATGCTTGCCCCTCCCTCTGGCGTTTAGCTGCAGCTTCCAGTGGAAGTACGTCAGAGCGGGTGGAGGAATGGCTGAGCTACCTGGCTTCTGAGTGTTGATCTAGAGGACATCAGTTCCATCAGCACTGCTACAAATCAGACAGAAGAAATTGAAGATGGATTAGGCCATTCAGCCCATCATGCCTGCTTCTTTTAAAAAAATTTTTATTGAGTTTTCAAATGATTATAGAAAGAAAGAAAAAAAATTATCAACCCTTCCCCCTCACATATCCCTATAGAAAGAAAGAAAAAAAAGAGAAGAAAAAAAGAAAGAAAGAAAGAGTGCCTGGATATCTGAAGATCCCCACATGCTCCATGGAGTTCATAATAGCTTTAGTATATATATTTATTTCTTTCCCCAAATAACCAGTAATTTTATCTTCGGAGCACCTATATACTTAGTCCTATCTTTTGTAAGTAAGGGCGCCAAATTTTCAGAAATGTTTCATATTTATCTCTTAAATTATAAGTAATTTTTTCAAGTGGAATACAGCTAAAGATTTCATTCTTCCTACGATCTATACTTAAATATGAATCCGATTTCCAAGTAACTGCAATAGCCTTTTTGGCTACTGCTAATGCAATTTTTATGAATTCTTTCTGATATTTATTCAATTTGGGTTTCGGTTTTAACCCTTGACTATCACCTAGTAAAAATAATATTGGGTTATGTGGAAGTTGTGTTCCAATAACTTGTTCCAGTAAATCTCTTAAATTTGTCCAAAAAGGTTGAATTTTAAAACAAGACCAAGTAGAATGTACCAATTTCTTGATTACATCGGAAGCATTGATCAGATAAATTTTGGTTTAATTTCTTTATTTTTTGTGGTGTAATATATAATTGATGTAAAAAACTATATTGCACTAATCTTAACCGGACACTTGTTGTATTTGTCATACTGTCAAGACATAGTCTTGACCAACTTGTTTCTTCAATTTTAATATTCAAGTCAGTTTCCCATTTTTGTCTTGACTTATGAATTCCTTGTTTACCATATAAACCATATAACCATATAACAATCACAGCACGGAAACAGGCCATCTTGGCCCTCCTAGTCCGTGCCAAACCCTTAATCTCACCTAGTCCCACCTACCCGCACTCAGCCCATAACCCTCCACTCCTTTCCTGTCCATATACCTATCCAATTTTACCTTAAATGACACAACTGAACTGGCCTCTACTACTTCTACAGGAAGCTCATTCCACACAGCTATCACTCTTTGAGTAAAGAAATACCCCCTCGTGTTTCCCTTAAACTTCTGCCCCCAACTCTCAAATCATGTCCTCTAGTTTGAATCTATTTTAATTGCCCGTTTTTGAATCAAACTATACATACAAGAAATAATTTTTTTAATTTTTCCTTTTTGAATTAAAGTTTCTATTTCATTAGGTTTCGGCAATAACGTTGTTTGACCCTGTTTATCTCTTAAATAAGCCCTTAATTGGAAATAACAAAAAAGAGTGTTGTTTGATATTTTGTATTTATTCTTTAATTGATCAAATGACATTAATATACCTCCTTCAAAACAGCCTCCTATATACCTAATCCCGTTTTATCTAAACCCATTGTATTCGCTACATAAATTATCTTCTAGATTGGAAGAATATGGGAAAATATCAGGCTACAAAATAAATTGGGATAAAAGTGAAATTCTACCTCTTACTAAAGGAGATTATAGTCAATGTCAATTAATAACTCAATTTAGATGGCTGATAAATGGTATAAAATATTTAGGTATAAGAGTTGATAATGATATAAAGAATTTATATAAATTAAATTATTTACTATTATTGAAAAAAAAATCAAGAAGATCTTGATAAATGGATGATGTTACCAATAACAGAGTAAATGCTGTAAAAATGAATATATTCCCTAGGTTACAATATTTATTCCAAACACTACAAATACAACTACCCCAGAAGTTTTTTCAAGAGTTAAATAAATGTGTGAGGAAGTTCCTTTGGAAAGGTAAGATGTCAAGAATAATTGACATGGAAATTTGATCTAGGAGGGTTATAACTTCCAAACTTTAAGAATTATTATAAAGCAAATCAACTTAGATTTATTGCATCTTTTTTTGATGAAGATAAGCCAGCATGGATTAGAATAGAACTAGATAAAAATAGGAGAAAATATACCAGAAGATTTTATATATAAGTGGGAATCTAAATGGATACGGGAAAAGAAAGAATCTCCTATATTAAAACATTTGATTGATTTATGGAGTAAGATAAATGCTGATGATGAGATAAGGAAATCTTTATTAGCAAAGAGACCTTTAATTCAAAATAAACTTATTCCTTTTGCATGGATAACCAACTTTTATCATGCCTGCTTCTTGAACCGCGATGGTCCTGACTGTGAAGGTACTCCGACATTCAAAGTCAACTTCATTGTGACCGGCACAAGTGCATGTATTTTTTATTTCAAGACCCAGTACAAAACAGACTCTTCCAGCTCATGAACCGCACCACCCAGAAACCCAGCAGTTTAATCCTAGCACAAATTTACAATCACCAGTTAACCTACTAACAAGTCTTTGGACAGTGGGAGGAAACCAGAGCACCTGGAGGAAACCTACGTATTCACAGGAAAAATGTACAAACTCCTTACAGAGGACGCCAGAATTGAACTCAGAACTTCAACGTTCTGAGCTGTAATAGCATTGCACTAAAGACACAGGTACAATGAAGAAGTCACAGGCACAGAGAATCAGGTAGGCAAAATTCACGATGAGAAGGTACAAACAGATTATAATTGGGTATGCGGTGAACAATCAGACTTCCAAGACAAGGCAGATGGGAAGGTCATCAAGGAGAATGAAATCACAGCAAGTAGATAACAAAGGCAGCTCGGTAGGGTAGTGGTTAGCCTAACTTGGGTGAAATTCCCGTTGCTGTCTGTAGGGAGTTTGCACGTTCTCCCCCGTGACCGTGTGGGTTTTCTCTGGGTGCTCCGGTTTCCTCCCTCATCCCAAAGGTTCATGGTTGGGATTGCCATGACAGCCCTTACACAATGAGGGTCAGAAAAGGAGACAAAAGAATGTAAAATGAAACAGGAAACATTAGCAAGGCCGGGCCCTGTCTGACCCACTCACCCTTAGTAAAACTGTGACTGCCCCTACACTGTGTTCACATCACCCTACAGACTCCAATTACCCTAAAGCAGCCGGTATAATCAACGACCCCGCTACCCCTGGGCATTCTCTCATCTCCCTCTCCCATTGAACAGAAGGTACAAAAACTCATACCACCAGGCCTACCCCACGGTTATAAAACTATTGAATGGTTCCTTAGTATGTTAAGACAGACTCTTGACCTCACAATCTGAAAAAAAACAATTCATCAGTTCTCCCTGGTTGAAGGTTCCTGTCAGATCCCATCAGAATCTCTTTCCTCTTACCCTCAGTCAGCTGTGGAGGCCAGGTCATTATGTATATTTAAAGTGGAGATTGACAGGTTCTTGATTAGTCGGGGTGTCACGGGGAGACGGCAGGGGAGTGGGGTTGAGAGGGAGGATAAGTCAACCATGATGGAACGGCTTAATTCTGCTGCTGTGTCTTCTGGTCTTAGTGAGGAGAGATGTCAGCAGAGAGAGACAGGAATGCACGGGGCAGGGGGATGGGGTGGGGTGGGGGTAATCAGTTTCGGGTGAGTTGGCTGTGAAATTTGTTGTTCTGTGGCAGCAGTACTGTGCAAAGAAAAATATCACTGTCAGGTTCAAGCAAGTAGCGCTGTCGGCTGATGGGCTGGTCAGGAATCTGAACGTTCATAAACAGTGTCATAAAGGGGTGTAGATAGTAAAATGATAGGGATGTCCAAGATAAGATCAAGTGCTTGAGATGAGAGGGAGGAGACTGGGAGCAGGGCCTCCCAGCCTGTTTTATGCCCTGGACCCTGCCATCAATTGTAGACCCCAGGCTGGGAACCCATGACCTAGAGGAAATTTCCACCCAGACTGAGTACACACTTTCCACTCGTTTTTTCATTCTAATTGTTCACTTTTCTGGTAAAAATTGCACAAAATTTATGTTCAATTTCCAGTTTTCTTGTGAACGTGCCTTATCCAATCCTGTGTGTGTGTGTGCACATGTGAGTGTGAGTGAGTGAGTGAGTGAGTGAGTGTGAGTGTGCGTGTGTCTGTGTATCTGTGTGTGTGTGTGTGTGGGAGCATGTGTGCATGTGAGTGTGTGTGTGACTTTGTGAGTGTGTGTGTCAGTGTGTGAGTGTATGTGTCTTTGTATGTAAGCACATGTATAAGTGTGTGTGGGGGGGCATGTGTGTGTCTGTGTGTGTGTGTGTGTGTGTGTGTGTGTGTGTGTGTGTGTGTGTATGTGTGTGTGTGTGTGTGTGTGTGTGTGTGTCTGTGTGTGTGTGTGTGTGTGTGTATGTGTGTGTGTGTGTGTGTGTGTGTGTGTCTGTGTGTGTGTGTGTGTGTGTCTGTGTGTGTGTGTGTGTGTGTGTGAGTGTGTGTGTGTGTGTGTGTCTGTGTGTGTGTGTGTGTGTGTGTGTGTGTATGTGTGTGTGTGTGTGTGTGAGTGTGTGTGTGTGTGTGTGTGTCTGTGTGTGTGTGTGTGTGTGAGTGTGTGTGTGTGTGTGTGTGTGTGTGTGTGTGTGTCTGTGTGAGTGTGTGTATGTGTGTGTGTGTGTGTGTGTGTGTGTGTGTGTGTGTCTGTGTGAGTGTGTGTGTGTGTGTGTGTGAGTGTGTGTGTGTGTGTGTGTGTGTGTCTGTGTGAGTGTGTGTGTGTGTGTGTGTGTGTGTGTGTGTGTCTGTGTGAGTGTGTGTGTGTTAAGTGGCTTGTTTCACTGTTATCTTGCTGCTACTGTTGTGCAGGCTGCCCGCAGCTCATCCCTGTGTTGGTTGACATATTTCTGTGTTTCCACATATTTGTGATAATTAAATGAAACTGAATCTGAATCTGAAAGAAAAAAATTAATCCTTATAATTTCAAATATATATTTACCATGATGGGAAAGTCTAGACACTGGGAAACACGCAAACTCCACACACAGACAGCGGAGGTCGGGGTCAGACACTGAGAAACACACAAACTCCACACACAGACAGCGGAGGTCGGGGTCAGACACTGGGAAATACACAAACTCCACACACAGACAGTGGAGATCGGGGTCAGACACTGGGAAATACACAAACTCCACACACAGACACTGGAGATCGGGGTCAGACACTGGGAAATACACAAACTCCACACACAGACAGTGGAGATCGGGGTCAGACACTGGGAAACACACAAACTCCACACACAGACAGTGGAGATCGGAGTCAGACACTGAGAAACACACAAACTCCACACACAGACAGTGGAGATCGGGGTCAGACACTGGGAAACACACAAACTCCACACACAGACAGTGGAGGTCGGGGTCAGACACTGGGAAACACACAAACTCCACACACAGACAGTGGAGGTCGGGGTCAGACACTGGGAAACACACAAACTCCACACACAGACAGTGGAGATCGGGGTCAGACACTGAGAAACACACAAACTCCACACACAGACACTGGAGATCGGGGTCAGACACTGAGAAACACACAAACTCCACACACAGACAGTGGAGATCGGGGTCAGACACTGAGAAACACGCAAACTCCACACACAGACAGTGGAGGTCGGGGTCAGACACTGGGAAATACACAAACTCCACACACAGACACTGGAGATCGGGGTCAGACACTGGGAAACACACAAACTCCACACAACAGGCTGTGCCGGAAGTGGGGGTCGAACCGGGGTCACTGAACCGTGGAGGCAGCTGCTCAATGGACTGTGCTGAGTTTAAGTACTTATTCTGCATTAGATTTCTTTGGGCAAGGGAGAAGCTGGGGAAGTTCCTGGCGATCTGATCTCTGGTTAGTATTTAAATTTGGTGTTCTATATCTGCTGATCCAACTTCCTCTTTGTATCATTTAGTTCCTGGACTGCTGGTTTATAATGAACACATGTATTGTCATGGCGTGGATTACTTCTCTGGTTTATACAGGTCAATTCATTACACAACGTACTGAGGCAGAGCAAGGTATGACAATAACAGGAAGCAGAATAAAGTGTAACAGCTACTGCCGAAGTGTAGTGTAGATACAAGTTCATATTTAGCTTATTGTCATTCAGCCATACACACCTATCCCACCAAACCAAAATCATCCCTCCAGTCCAAGGTGCGCAACGCAGTACACCTAACTCATCCACTGCACAGAAAGTAATATTACCACAAACAAGTTAATAAATACTAAGGTGAACTTAAGATACAAGATAAAAAGTAATCAGTATAACGCTCTGGAACTTGGTACGTGATGAGACCTGGGTGGTGGCAGAGAGTTCAGCAGTGTCACAGCCTGGGGGGGGGGGAGCTGTTTCCCATCCTGACAGTCCTGGTCCTAATGCTGTGGTACCTCCTGCCCGATGGTCAAAGAGATGGACGGGCGGGATCACTGACAGTGCCAAATGCCCCGTACGAGCAGTGCCCCTGGTAACTACCTCTATGGGTGGGAGAGAGACCGCAGTGATCCTCTCCGTAATCGTTGCAATCCTTTCGCGGTCAGGGGCCTCGCGATTCCCATACCAGACTGTGATGGAGCTCTGCTCAGGAGACCCCCCCGTGGTGGTCCAGTAAAAACTGGTTTAACATGGTCGGGGTGGGGGGGCCCTCACTCAGCTCACTCTCCTCAGGAAATGGGGACGCTGCTGTGCTTCCTTGACCAAACAAGTCAGCGATAAAGCTAGATTATGTGTCCAAGAGTCCATTTTATCGTACAAGTTCCAGTCTGGTGGCAGGGGTGGGGCGTGCTTTCAGGACTTCGCAACTTCTGCCCAGTGGGAGAGGGGAGAAGATTATGCTGTGAATTGGTTCATTACTGTCACATGTGCCATGTACATGCTTTGACCAGTCACCCACCCCCTCTCAGTTGCTTCTGCTGAAGGAAGGTGCTGGAGTCCAGGGTTTGTGGAATGGACTAGTTTTCAGAGAGCTCTGCAGTTCATGATATTTGTGTTTCTGGTTACTTCTGTTTTTCTTATGACCATTCTGTGCGATTTGTATTGGGTTCACGGGGCTCTGCAGCCTGCGGTCAACAACAACGCAGCACTCAATCGATTTGTATTGGGTTCACAGGGCTCTGCAGCCTGCGGTCAACAACAACGCAGCACTCAATCGATTTGTATTGGGTTCACGGAGCTCTGCAGCCTGCAGTCAACAACAACAATGCTGTAGGGTACAGGTCAAATGATCCGGTGACACTTCGAATGTGACGCAGCAGGGAGCTCGGAAACCTAATGCTGAAAAGGGCCACGGTCCTGGAGGATTTCAAAGACTTTGCAGTTTGATATTCATCTGTCTGTGTGTTACTCGCTGGCTTTTTGGAGTTTGTGCGATTTGTTCTTTTTTTTTGCGCGTTGGATGTTTGACGTTCTCTTCGGTAATTTCAATGTATCAGCGTAGTGAGATAGTACAACGGAAAAGCAGTAACGGAATAAAGTTTTACAGTTCCAGAGAAAATGCAGTGGAGGCAAGACAACAAGATCATAATGAGGAGAAGAGTCCCTCTGGGGCAGAAGCTATCTTTGAGCCTGGTGGGACGCGCTTTCAGACTTGTGCAGCTTCTGCCTGATGGGGAGGGGAGAAGTGAGGACGTCTGGGGTGGGTAGGGTCTTTGATTACGCTGGCTGCTTTAGAGGCAGTGAGAAGTACTGATGGAGTCAGTGGAGAGGAGGCTAGTTCCTGTGATGTGCGGAGCTGTATCCACAACTCTACAATGTCTTGTGCCCACTGGTAGAGCAGTTGCTGTACCAAACTGTAATTCAACGTTCCATGTTCAAAGTAAATTTATTATCAAAGTACGTCACCATATGCTACCTTGAGATTCATTGTTTTCAGGCATTTACAAAAAATGAAATGCAATAGAATTTATGAAAAAATCATACATACCAAAAAGGGACAAAAGACCAATGTGCAAAAGAATCATGCATATAATAAAAAAAGCATAAATAATACTGAAAACATGAATTATAGAGTGCTTGAAATTGAGCTTTGAGTGGAATGTGGAAACGGTTTCGTATTGAGCTGAGTCGAGTTCTGCCCTTTGGTTCAGAAGCCTGGTGGTTGAAGTAATAACAGTTCCTGAACCAGGTGGTGTGGGACCTGAGGCTCCTGTACCTCCTTCCTGATGGTTGTAGGGTAATAACAGTTCCTGAAGCTGGTGGTGTGGGACCTGAGGCTCCTGTACCTCCTTCCTGATGGTTGTAGGGTAATAACAGTTCCTGAACCAGGTGGTGTGGGACCTGAGGCTCCTGTACCTCCTTCCTGATGGTTGTAGGGTAATAACAGTTCCTGAAGCTGGTGGTGTGGGACCTGAGGCTTTGTACTTCTGCCCAATGGTAGTGGTGAGAAGAGAGCACGGTCTGGATGGTGCAGGTCCTCGATGAGGGGTGTTGCTTTCTCACGGCAGCGCTCCGTGTAAATGTGCCCGATAATGGGGAGGGCTTTCCCTGTGACGGACTGGGCTGTATCCATCACTTTCTGTAGTCTTTTCCATTCCTGGGCACTGGTGTTTCCATACCAGGCCTTGATGCAACCAGTCAGGACACTCTGTCAAAGTTTTAGATATACTGAATCTTTACAAACTTTTAAGAAGGTAACATGCACAAAACGCTGGAGGAACTCAGCTGGTCAGGCAGCGTCTATGGAGGAGAATAAACAGTCAAAGATTCAGGCAAAGACCTTCATAAGGATTGGAAAGGAAGGGGACGAGTCAGAGTAAGAAGCTGAGGGGAGGAGGAGGAGCTGACAGATGATAGGTGAGACCAGGTGAGAAGGAAGGTGGGTGGGGGAGGGGTGTATTAAAGTAAGATGCCCACACCCTGGCTACTGTTCGGAGACCTGTATGTATCTCCCTTCAAGGTCTTTTTACCCTTGCAGTTCCTTAACTCTAACCCCAACAGTTCTACATCTCCTGATCCTATGTCACCTCTTTCTACGAACTGATTTAATTTTTTCCAACAGAGCCTCCCCACCCCCTCTGCCTACCTGCTTGTCCTTACGATACAATGTGTATCCTTGGATGTTAAGCTCCCAACTATGACCTTCTTCCTGCCACAACACAGATGCCCTCAACATCAGACATGTCAATCTTTAACTGCGCTGTAAGTTTATCTATCTTATTCCATATACTGTGAGCATTCAAAGGGACCTTCAGTCCCTAATTCATCACCCCTTTTGATTTTGTCCCCGTTACACTTCAACTCATCCTGCTGATTACAATTCAGCTCTGCCCTTCCTGACAGTCTCATAGACACTGCATCCACCTGAAAACCAACTGCCACGTCCTCAGCCCTATCCTTCCAGTTCCCACCCCACTGCCCAATCAGTTTCAATCCTCCACAACCTGCCCACAAGGGTATTAGACCTCCTTCAGGTTCAGGTGTAACCCGTCCCTTTTGTCCCCAGAAGAAACGCCAATGATCCAAAATTCTGAAACCTTGTCCCCTGAACCAGTTTCTCAGCCATACATTCACCTGCCAAATCATCCTATTCTTACCCTCACTAGTGTGTGGCACAGGCAGCAATCCAGAGATTATTACCCCAGGGATCCTGTTTTTCAGCTTATAAATCCTCTCTTCAGGACCTCCTCACTTTTCTACCTATGTCATCGGTGTTAATATGTGCCAAAACTTCCGGCTGCTCACCCTCCCCCTTTAAAATGCTGTGGACTCGGTCTGAGATGTCCTGACCCTGGCACCTGGAAGGCAACGTACCATCCTGGTGTCTCTATCACGTCCACAGACCCCTATCTACTCCTCTGAGTACGGAATCCCCTATCACCACAGCAGTCCTCTTCTCTCCCCTTCCCTTCTGAGCCACAGAGCCCCATGCAGTGCCAGAGACCCAGTCACTTGGATAGGATTGCAGACTGCGGCACCAGCAGTGAGGACCAGGAAGGTTTGGACAAGGGAAGCACAGGAGCGCCTACAGGACTGCTTTGAATTGGTGGATCGGACTGTATTCAGGGATTCATCTTCGAGCCTGGATGAATATGCTGCAGTTGTTACCGACTTCATTAAAACTCGTGTGGATGAGTTTGTGCCTACAAAGACTTACTGTACGCTCTCAAACCAAAAGCCGTCGATGAACTAGGAGGTACATTGTCTGCTGAAGGCTATATCTGTGGCATTCAAGTCTGGCAACCCAAACCTGTACCAGAAAACCAGGTATGATTTGTGGGAGGCTATTTCAAACGAGGTTGGAGGCAACATTGGATGTACGGCAACTCGGGCAGGGTCTGCAAGACATCACTTCCTACAAAGCGAAACCCAATAGCATGAATGGCAGTGACGCTTCACTACCAGATGAACTCAACGCCTTCTATGCCCACTTTGAAAGGAAGAACACAACTACAGCTGTGAAGATTCCTGCTGCACCTGATGACCCTGTGACCTCCGTCTCAGAGGCTGATGTTAGGCCGTCTTTAAAGAGGATGAACCCTTGCAAGGTGGAAGGTCCCGATGGAGTACCTGGTAAGGATCTGAAAACCTGTGCCAACCAACAAGTGGGAGTATTCAAGGATATTTTCAACCTCTCACTACTATGGGTTCCCACTTGCTTCAAAAAGGCAACAATTATACCAGTGCCTAAGAAGGATAATGTGAGCTGCCTTAATGACTATCGCCCAGTAGCACTCACATCGAGAGTGATGAAATGCTTTGAGAGGTTGGTCATGACTAGACTGAACTCCTGCCTCAGCAAGGACCTGGACCCATTGCAACTTGCCTATCACCATAATAGGTCAGCAGCAGATGCAATCTCAATGGCTCTTCACACAGCTTTAGACCACCTGGACAATGCAAGCATCGATGTCAGGATGCTGTTCATCGGCTATAGCTCAGCATTTAATACCATCATTTCCACAATCCTGATCGAGAAGTTACAGAACCTGGGCCTCTGTACCTCCCTCTGCAATTGGATCCTCGACTTCCTAACTGGAAGACGACAATCTGTGCGGATTGGTGATAACATATCCTCCTCACTGACGATCAACACTGGTGCACCTCAGGGGTGTGTGCTTAGCCCACTGCTCTACTCTGTAGGTACACATGACTGTGTGGCTAGGCATAGCTCAAATGCCAACTATAGATTTGCTGACAATACAACCATTGATGGTAGAATCTCAGGTGGTGATGAGAGGGCGTACAGGAATGAGATATGCCAACTAGTGGAGCGGTGTCACAGCAACAACCTGGCACTCAATGTCAGTAAGATGAAAGAGCTGATTGTGGACTTCAGGAAGGGTAAGATGAAGGAACACACACCAATCCTCACAGAGGGATCAGAAGTGGAGAGAGTGTACAGTTTCAAGTTCCTGGATGTCAAGATCTCTGAGGGTCTAACCTGGTCCCAACATATCGATGTAGTTATAAAGAAGGAAAGACAGTGACTATACTTCATTAGGAGTTTGAAGAGATTTGGCATGTCAACAAATACACTCAAAGATGTCTAAAGTTGTACCGTGGAGAGCATTCTGACAGGCTGCATCACTGTCTGGTATGGAGGGGCTACTACACAGGACCAAAAGCAGCTGCAGAGGGTTGTAAATCTAGTCAGCTCCATCTTGGGTATGAGCCTACAAAATACCCAGGACATCTTTAGGGAGCAGTGTCTCAGAAAGACAGCGTCCATTATTAAGGACCTCCAGCACCCAGGGCATGTCCTTTTCTCACTGTTACCATCAGGTAGGAGGTACAGAAGCCTGAAGGCACGCACTCAGCAATTCAGGAACAGCTTCTTCCCCTCTGCCATCCAATTCCTAAATGGACGTTGAAGCTTTGGACACTACCTCACTGTTTTTTAAATATACAGTATTTCTGTCTTTGCACAGTTTAAAAAAATCTATTCAACATATGTAATTGATTTATTTGTTTATTTATTATTTATTTATTACTACCTTTTCGTTCTCTGCTAGATTATGTAATGCATTGAACTGCTGCTGCTAAGTTAACAAATTTCATGTCACGTGCTGGTGATAATAAACCTGATTTTGATTCTGATTTAGTGAAGAATTCACAAGTGACCTTTACTCATTAAGTAGTTAGAATGTGAGACCTGCTGTCACAGGTATTAAAGTGCATTGGTTGGATTAATTTACAGGGAAGGTAGATGAGAACAGAGGCAAAAATAGGGTATGATGCGTTAGTGGAAGAAGAGTGGTATAAAACCCATGTGAAAGATGAACTTGGTGTAACTGAGCTGGGACACATGGTGTCTTTCCAGAATAAATTTTATATACTGTAATTATGCAGAATAGAGTGTGTTCGTAAGACAGGAGCAGAATTAGGCCATTAAGCCCATCGAGTCCATTCAGGAACAGCTTCTTCCCCTCTACCACCCAATTCCTAAATGGACATTGAACCCTTGGACACTACCTCACTTTTTAAATATAAATTATTTCTGTTTTTTCATGATTTTTAATCTGCTCAATATGCCTATTATTTATTTTTCCTCTTCTTCTATATTATGCATTACATTGAACTGCTGCTAAGTTATCAGACTTCATGACGCATGCCAGTATCTGAAACATAGAATGATTTTTTGAGGGGAATGGCCACCGGGATACTCTGCACTGGCAGCCCACTTCCTTTTTCTCTCCTGACAGTCACCCTTTCACCTGCAACCTGGAGGTGACTACCTCTCTGTCACTTCCTCATTCTCCCGAATGAGCCGAAGGTCATCCAGCTGAAGCTCCGGTTCCCTAACATGTTCTCTCAGGAGCTGCGCCCCAGTACACCTGGTGCAGACATGTTTATCCGGGAGGCTGGAGGTCTCGCAGAATTCCCACATCTCACACGCAGCCCCTGGAGCCGTTCTCACTGCTCCAACTACGCACCAGCAAATGAAGAAGACGAAGAAAATGCGAGGCATTGACGCTGCATTTTTTTTCTGGTGAAGCCTCCCCCACAGTACTGTTGAGGAGGCGGAATCCAGGTTTAGACCCGGTGTTGGTGAAGGGCTGGCGGCAGGTGTCCCAGTCGCAATGGAGGGGAGCCTGAAAGGAGTAGTGGAAGCAGCCCGGTTTCTCACAGGTGAAGCCCTCCTCGCCACTGAGCTTATCTACAAGGGCCGCATCCGTTACTGAGGGCCCCTTCCCACACCACCAACATCCAGGACATGCTCTCTTCTCACTGCTGCCATCAGGACCCACACCACCAGGTTCAGGAACAGTTATTACCCTGCAGTCATCAGCGTCTTGAACCAGAGGGGATAAATTCACTCAGCTTCACTTGCCCCATCACTGATCTGTTCCCACAACCCATGGACACTTTCAAAGACTCTTCATCTCATGTTCTCGATGCTTATTTATTTTTATTATTTTTGTTTGTTTTTTTTAATTTTTATATTTGCACAGTTTGTCTTTTACACATTGATTATTTGTGCATCAGGTTATGTGATACATAAGACAGCTTACACACAGAGATTGATGTGCTATTTGTGCAGGACCCCTGCTGTTTATGATTTTTATAAATGACCTGGATGTAGAGGCAGAAGGATGGGTGAGTAAGTTTGCGGATGTCATGAAGATTGGGGGAGTTGTGGATGGAGCTGTAGGTGGTCAAAGGTTACATGAGGATATAGACAGGCTGCAGAGTTGGGCAGAAAAATGGCAGATGGAGTTCAATCCGGATAAGTGTGAGGTGATGCATTTTGGAAGGAGAAACCAGAAGACTGAGTGCAGGATTAATAGTCAGTTACTTAAGAGTGTGGATGAACAAAAGGGACCTTGGGGTTCAAATCCATACACCCCTCAAGGTCGCTGCACAGGTTGATAGGGTAGTTAAGAAGGCCTATGGGATGCTAGGCTTCATGAACAGGGGGATTGAGTTCAAGAGTAGAGAGGTCATGTTGCAACTCTACAAATCTCTGGTGAGACCACACTTAAGAGTATTGTGTTCAATTCTGGTCACCTCATTATAGGGAGGATGTGGAAGCTATGGAGAGGGTGCAGAGGAGATTTACCAGGATGTTGCCTGGATTGGGGAACAAGTCATATGAAGAAAGGTTAGCAGAACTGGGACTTTTCTCATTGAAGCGCAGAAGAATGAGAGGGGACTTGATAGAGGTCTACAAGATTATGAGAGGCATATATAGGGTGGATAGTCAGTACCTGTTTCCCAGGGCACCAATAGCAAACACCAGAGGGCATTTGTATAAAGTTAAGGGAGGGAAGTTTAGGGGAGACATCAGGGGTAAGTTTTTTACACAGAGGGTTGTGAGTGCCTGCAATGACTTGCCAGGGATGGTGGTGGAGGCTAAAACATTAGGGGTATTTAAGAGCCTCTTGGATAGGCACACGGATAAAAGAAAATTGGAGGGTTATGGGGTAGTGTGGGTTTAGTACTTTTTTTAGGATTATATGGGTCGGCACAACATGGAGGGCTGAAGGGCCTGTACTGTGTTGTAGTGTTCTATGGTTATATGATTAAATGTTGATAAGGTGACACCACATAGGAGTGTCGGTACGTAAGGGGACTATCTATTCTCAGATTGTATGTCCACAAAGTGACACAGGGCACGGGAGTGTCTGTACATAAGGGGACCGACAGGAACTGATGGGGTAGTGCTGGTTGGAGGTGTTGATGAGCCTCACTGCTGGGGAGGGGGGGTGATTGCTGGGTCTGGTGCTTGAACTTGTGAGCCTGCAGGTGGCGATGTGCCCCCGTCCCCGCCGTGTAGCGGTGTGCGCCCGCTGGAGGTGTGTACCGGACGGGTGGGGGTGTGCAGTAACGTCCCGGGTGAGACAACACACGTCTTCAGCTTTGAGACGCAGCGCAAGTTTCCAAACCTCGTTGGGAAACGAAGCGGGACGGTGCAGTCAGCACACGACGCTGAGAGACTTGCAGCGCTGTCGTCTGGAATGGTGAAAGGGACAGATTAAATGTGAGTTGCTACCCTTTATCGTTCCAAGTTCAACTGGTTCAATAGACTCGCCCCATTAAGCCGTAAATCGGCGGGCTTCTGTGGGTAAAAGTTATTTGGTAGCTGGAGTGGACGGTCCCACAGAGGGGGAGGCTAGGACCGCACAGCCTCAGAACACAAGGATGTTCCCTGTAGGAGAGGGAATTTCTCCAGGCAGCGGGTGGTGAATCTGTAAACACACCATTGTTGCGGCGTGGAGGCCAACTAATTGAGTGTATTTAAAGCGGGGTCGATGTGTTCTTGATTAGTCAGGGTGTCAGACAATGCGGGGAGAAGGCAGGAGAATGGGGTTGAGAGATAAATCAGCCATGATGAAATGGCGGAGCAGACTCGATGGGCTGAATGGCCTAATTCCTCTCCTGTGTTTTATGGCCTTAAACATTGGGTCTGGTTTCGTTATGAAATGTTCGTGTTGCCGGTAATTAAGTCGCTGTAAGAAGTGTCGGCTCATTTTCCGTCTGATGTTCACACTTTTCAACTGAGGCAGCAGTTTACCGCTTTCTTGCTTTGCAGTTGGCCTTAGCTTCCCCTCTCATAGTTCCTCTTCACTGCTTCCTCATTGCCGGGGCTGGGTGCCGAGCTCCACTCGCAGAGTTTCAAACCCGCACCCGGCGCTCCGTGTGGGAACAGGCAGGCCCGTCTGACTCTGACTGACCCCAGCGACCACCCGCACCTTCCCCAGGTAAACCCCCGCTCCGAGGCTCCTCGTGGGTGGGGAGGGCGAAGTCCGGAGCAGAGCTGCAGGGTGTGAGAGACAGGGGCAGGGGAGAGCGGTGTGGGGGCTGACAGTGACGGGGGAGTACAGAGAGACAAGAGAGTGAGGAGTGTGGGGGAGTGTAGAGGAGAGAGAGGGATGTGGGCGAGTGTAGAGGAGAGAGAGGGGTGTGGGGGAGTGTAGAGGGGAGAGAGGGGTGTGGGGGAGTGAAGAGGAGAGAGAGGGGTGTGGGGGAGTGTAGAGGGGAGAGAGGGGTGTGGGGGAGTGTAGAGGAGAGAGAGGGGTGTGGGCGAGTGTAGAGGAGAGAGAGGGGTGTGGGGGAGTGTAGAGGGGAGAGAGGGGTGTGGGGGAGTGTAGAGGAGAGAGAGGGGTGTGGGGGAGTGTAGAGGGGAGAGAGGGGTGTGGGGGAGTGTAGAGGGCAATGGGGAGAGTGAGGGCAATGGGGAGAGTGAGGGGTATGGGGAGAGTGTGGGGGAGTGTAGAGGGGAGAGAGGGGTGTGGGGGAGTGTAGAGGAGAGAGAGGGGTGTGGGGGAGTGTAGAGGGGAGGGAATGGGGAGAGAGGGGTATGGGGGAGTGTAGAGTGAGGGGTGTGGGGGAGTGTAGAGGGGATAGAGGGAGAGAGAGGGGTCTGGGGGAATGTAGAGGGGATAGATGGAGAGAGGGATGTGGGGGAGTGTAGGGAGGATAGAGGGAGAGAGGGGTGTGGGGGAGTGTAGAGGGGACAGTGAGGGGTATGGGGGAGTGTAGAGGGGAGAGTGAGGGGTGTGGGGGAGTGTAGAGGGGAGGGAGAGAGACTGGGGAGAGTGAGGGGTGTGGGGGAGTGTAGAGGGGAGGGAGAGAGACTGGGGAGAGTGAGGGGTGTGGGGGATTGTAGAGGGGAGGGAGAGAGACTGGGGAGAGTGAGGGGTGTGGGGGAGTGTAGAGGGGAGGGAGAGAGACTGGGGAGAGTGAGGGGTGTGGGGGAGTGTAGAGGGGAGGGAGAGAGACTGGGGAGAGTGAGGGGTGTGGGGGAGTGTAGAGGGGAGGGAGAGAGACTGGGGAGTGTGAGGGGTGTGGGGGAGTGTAGAGGGGAGGGAGAGAGACTGGGGAGAGTGAGGGGTGTGGGGGAGTGTAGAGGGGAGGGAGAGAGACTGGGGAGAGTGAGGGGTGTGGGGGAGTGTAGAGGGGAGGGAGAGAGTGGGGAGAGTGTGGGGTGTGGGGGAGTGTAGAGGGGATTGAGGGCTTGAGAGTGAGGGGTGTGGGGGAGTGTAGTGGGGAGGGAGTGAGAGGTGTGGGGTAGTGGGGAGGTTTTTGGATGGAGTGGATTGTTGTGGGTGGGCGGTATGGTACAGGGGGGTGTGGTACAGGGGGGTGTGTGGACTGTGATACATCCATTTCTGTGAGTTGTTTTCTTACCCATCATCCCACTCTGCATTAGATTCTTAAAACAATAAGGAATGGAAGCAGAATTAGGCCATTCAGCCCATCAAGTGTGCTCTACCTTTTCATCATAGCTGTTTAATTATCTCTCTCAAAGCCCTTCTCCCGCAACCTTTGATGCCCTGACTAATCAAGAACTGGGCAACCTCTGCTTTAAATATACCCAGTGACGTGGCCTCCACAGCCGTCCAATGCAATGATCTCCATAGTTTCACCCCCTTTGGATAAAGGGATTCCTCCTCATCTCTGTTCGAAATGGATGTTCCTCTATTCTGAAGCTGTACCCTCTGAAACCTAGACTTCCCCACGATAGGAAACAACCTCTCCACATCCCCCCTTCAATGTTCAATAGGTTTTTAAAGCGATTTTAAACACCAGTCGTTGACTACAGACCCAGAGGCCTCAAACTCTCCTCATACGTTAACCCTTTCTTGTGGGCCATTTTCGGTTCCGACCCTCCCTCCAGCCCCAAGCTGTGTGAGATCAGAGGCTGTCCCTCCAGAGGTACTGGCGTCAAGTAGACTTCCTCGGGTCAGCGCCTGCCCGATGCCCAGCTGCGTCCTTGCTGGCCTCCCTGATTCCCCCTGCTCTGCTCTGCTCCCTCCCTAGAGAGATGTCCATCACTCTGCCTCAGCTCAGCGGTTGGGGTAAATGAGGGCAGAAGGAGTGGGCTATCAGCACGGACTGCACGTTGAGTCAGAGAAAGTGTTCCTGGGTCAGTTCCCTGTGCAGCCACTGTCTGCGTCTCTGCACGTCCAATCGGCTGACGTTCTACTCTCTCGTCAGGTACCGTCATTGTGGTAGCCAGCAGTGATGTTGCAGAGACAGGGTCCCACAATGACAGATAGAACATCAAACAGTTCAGCACAGTACAGGCCCAGAAAATTGTGCTGACCTTTTAACCTACTCTAAGATCAATCTAACCCTTCCCTTCATTTATCTTTTATCCTTCTCCCTATCCAAGAGTCTCTTAAATGTCCCTAATGTATCTGCCTCCACCACCAGCCCATTCCACACAACCATCGCTCTCGGTATAAACAAAAAATCCTCCCTCTGACATCTCCCTTCAGGCAGCATGGCAGCATAGAGGCTGACTGAACGCTTTACGGTGCAGGCAATCAGAGTTCAATTCCACCACTGTCTCACATGAAGAACGTATGAAGTTTATATATTCTCTCCGTGACCGTGTGGGTCTCCTCCCACATTACAAAGACATTCGGGTCAGGGTGAGTGAGTTGCGGGCCTGCTGTGTTGGCACCAGAAGCGTGGCGACACCTGGGGTTGAATCGGTGGGTCGCTGGGTGGTGTGGCTCGTTGGACCGGGGGGCCTGTCCTGTGCAAAAACCACACTAAGTTTACTCATTCATTATTGGCCATGTTGTATAACGTGAGCGATCACTGTCTTTCCATGACCATGGTTGTTCTTGGCAGATTTTTCTGTAGTTTGCCATTTGCCTTCAGCAGGGCAGGGTCTTTACAAGATGAGCGACCCCCGCCATCATCAAAATTCCAGAGACAGTCTGCCTGGCGTCAGTGGACACATAACCAGGACTTGTGATATACACCAGTTTCTCATTTGGCCATCCACCACCAGCTCCCATGGCTGGTTGGGGGGCAAAGCAGGTGCTACACCCTGCCCAAGGGTGGCCTGCAGGCTAGCGGAGGGAAGGAGTGTCTTACACCTCCTTGATAGAGGCGTATCTCCACCCAGCCATCCATTCCAAATTAAATAAATAAAAATTAAGCTAATCTTACTCTTAAACTTTCTTCCACTGCATCTTGAATAGATGTCTTCTGGAATTGGATGCTGTTGCCCTGGGGAAAAAGGTGTCCACTGTCCAATCCATCAACGCCTCTCGTCTTGTACACCACCGGCATTCACTTCTCATCCACCTTCACGCGGCAGAAGCAGAGCTCTTTGCCTACCGTCACACCTTGAGATGCCTTCCCCCCGCCCCCCAGCCTAGAGCGAGTGCCTGGCACCCTCGCAGTACATTTGCACTCAACTCTACTTTTTCCCCTCCAGCAGCTTCCCAGTCTATTCCAAGCCAGTGCATGAAGCACCACTCAGTCCCTTGACCAGTTCCATCATTAGCAGCATCGAGGCTGGTCTAACTACACACTCAACTGCACAACCCTGCTACCTCCGCTAACCAGCATGGCGTGATAGTGTAGTGGTAAGTGCCTCGCCCTGAGTCTGTACCTTCTTCCTGTGACCACGTGGGTAGTTGAGACGAGGACCAGAGGGCACAGCCTCAGAATAGAGGGATGTCCGTTTAGAACAGAGATGAAGAGGAGTTTCATTAGCCAGAGGCTGGTGAACCTGTGGAATCCTCTGCAGGCAATGTCATTGGGTTTATTCAAAGTGGAGGTTGATAGATTCTTGTGTAGTCAGGTTTTGAGAGAAGGCAGGATGATAAATCAGCCATGATAGAATGGTGGAACAGGATCAATGGGCCAAATGGCCTGATTCTCCTCCTATGTCTTGTAGCTTTCTCTGGGTGCAGTTTCCTCCTACACTCCAAAGACGTGTGAATTACGGTTTGCGAGTTGTGGGCCCGCTGTGTTGGTGCCGGAAGTGGAGTGATATTTGTGGGCTGCCCCCTGCACAGTCCTCGCTGACTGGATTTGACGCGAATGACACATTTCGCCGTGCTTCTATGTACGTGTGACAAGTAAAGCTAGCCTCTCTCTAAAACTTCCATCTCCGGCTTATTGACAATCGATTCATCTCAGCTTTGAAAATATTCAAAGGCTTTCCAGGGTTGGGGATTCAGTGACTAGGGGGCACAGGTGAGAGGGCAGAGGTTTAGTGTCATAGAATATACACCAGTACAGCACAGAAACAGGCCTTTTGGCCCACAATGTTGCGTTGAACCAAATAAATTAGTAATTGAATGACCAATTAAACTAATCCCCTCTGTCTACACAATGTCAATATCCTTCTATGTTCCTCACTTTCATGTGCCTATTTAAATGTCTCTTCAAAGTCCCGAATGTATTTTGCCTCTGCCACCTCCCCAGGCAGAGGATTCCAGGCACCCACCACTCTCTGTGTAAAAATCATAATCGAATAAACCTCTGTCAGATCAGTCTTCACCGCTCCAGAGAAAACAACCCAAGTTTGACGAACCTCTGGTTGTTGCACCTGCGCCCTAATCCAGGCAGAATCCTGGTAAACCTCTTCATCACCCTCTCCAAAGCCTTGACATCTTTCCTACAATGGTGACTAAAACTGTATGCAGTTCTCCAGATCAGCCTAATGAGAGTTTTAACAACACGACTTCCGATAGCAATACCACACAGAAACAGGCGCTTCGGCCCAAGGAGTCTGTGTCAGCCACAGAAGATAATACATTGGAGCCGTTCGGAGGGGGAAGTGGTAGAACGCCTGCTGAGGAAAGGATGAACAGTTTTGAGTTCATCAGCTGGAAGTTAGAGTGAGGAGCACTGAACTGAAGACTTAACGGGGTGGGTGTGGGGAAGACGATCTCTCTTGTGGGAGAACTTTGAGCTGTGGTCACTGTGTTAAGTGTAAAGGCGAAGGAGAGGTGGAGCACCAAATCATAAACACAGGAGATTCTGCAGACGCTGGCAATCCAGAGCAACACACACACACAATGCTGGAGATTCTCAGCAGGTCAGGCAGCATCTATGGAAATGAATGAACAGTTGATAGATGCGAACGTGTTTCCCGGATGGTACGTTGCCTCCTCGGCGCCAGGGTCCAAGACATCTCAGATCGAGTCCTCAACATTCTTAACTGGCCCATGCAGGTACCGATGACATGAATAGGTACAAGTGACGAGGTTCTGCTTCGGGGGATCAGGGAGTTAGGTGCTAAGTTAAAGGACAGGACCTCCAGCACCTGCCACATGCTGGTGAAGCCAGAACTAGGAAGATTAGAAACACAGAAAACCTACAGCACAATACAGGTCCTTCAGCCCTCAAAGCTGTGCCAAACATGTCCTTACCTTAGAAATTATGTACGATTATCCATAGCCCTATCTTAAGAGACCCTATCATATCCACCTCCACCACCTTTGCCAACAGCCCATTCCACGCAGTCACCATTCTCTGCGTAAGAAACTTACCCCTGATATCTCCTCTGTACCTGCTTCCAAGCACCTTAAAACTGTGCCCTCTCGTGCTAGCCATTTCAGCCCTGGAAAAAAAAGCCCCTGACTATCCACACAAACAGTGCCTCTCATCATCTTATACACTTCTATTAGGTCACCTCTCATTCTCCATTGCTCCGAGGAAAAAAAACCGAGCTCACTCAACCTGTCTTCATAAGGCACGCTCCCTAATCCAGGCAACATCCTTGTAAATCTCCTCTGCACCCTTTCTATGGCTTCCACATCCTTCCTAGAGTGAGGTGACCAGAACTGAGCACAGTACTCCAAGTGGGGTCTGGCCAGGGTCCTATATAGCTGCAACATTACCTCTCGGCTCCTAAATTCAATTCCATGATTGATGAAGGCCAATACACCATATGCCTTCTGAACTACAGAGTCAACCTGCATAGCTGCTTTGAGCATCCTATGGACTTGCACCCCAAGATCCCTCTGATCCTCCACACTGCCGAGAGTCTTACCATTAATACTATATTCCGCCATCATATTTGACCTACCAAAATGAATCACTTCACACTTATCTGGGTTGAAGTCCATCTGCCACTTCTCAGCCCAGTTTTGCATCCTATCAATGTCCCGCTGTAACCTCTGACAGCCCTCCACACTATCCACAACATCCCCAACCTTTGTGTCATCAGCAAATTTACTAACCCATCCTCCCACTTCCTCATCCAGGTCATTTATAAAATCACAAAGAGTAAGGGTCCCAGAACAGATCCCTGAGGCACATCGCTGGTCACTGACCTCCATGCAGAATATGACCCATCTACAACCACACTTTGCCTTCTGTGGGCAAGTCAGTTCTGGATCCACAGAGCAATGTCCCCTTGGATCCCATGCCTCCTTACTTTCTCAATAAGTGTTGCATAGGGTACCTTATCAAATGCCTTGCTGAAATCCACATACACTACACCTACTGCTCTTCCTTCAATGTGTTTAGTCACATCCTCAAAAAATTCAATAGACCTGCCTTTGACAAAGCCATGCTGACAATTCCTAATCATATTATACCTCTCCAAGTGTTCATAAATCCTGCCTGTCAGGATCCTCTCCGTCAACTTACCAACCACTGAGGTAAGACTCACTGGTCTATAATTTTATGGGCTACCTTGACTCCCTTTCTGGAATAATGGAACAATATCCACAACCCTCCAATCCTTCGGAACCTCTCCCATCATCATAATTGATGATGCAAAGATCATTGCCGGAGGTTCAGCAATCTCCTCCCTCGCCTCCTCCAGTAGCCTGAGGTACATCTCGTACGATCCCAGTGACTTATGCTTTCCAAAAGCTCTAGTACATCTTCTTTCTTAATATCTATATGCTCAAGCTTTTCAGTCCACCAAGATCCTTTTCCGTAGTGAATAGTGAAGCAAAGTACTCATTAAGTACCTCTGCTATCTCCTCCGGTTCCATACACTCTTTTTCACTGTCACACTTAATTAGTCCTATTCTCTCACATCTTATCCTCTTGCTCTTCACATACTTGTAGAATGCCTTGGGGTTTTCCTTAATCCTTTCTGCCAAGGCCTTCTCATGGTCCCTTCTGGCTCTCAGAAATTTCTTTCTTAAGCTCCTTCCTCCTAACCTTCTAATCTTCCAGATCTCTATTATTACCTAGTTTTATGAACCTTTTATAAGCTCTTCTTTTCTTCTTGACTAGATTTACAACAGCCGTTGTACACCATGGTTCCAGTACCCTACTGTCCTTTCCCTGTCTCATTGGAACAGAGGAGGTGGAGAGTCTGCAGAGGGATATAGATAGGTTAAGTGAGCGGGCCAAGGTCTGGCAGATGGAATACAACGTTGGTAAATATGAGATCATCCATTTTGGAAGGAATAACAGAAGAGCAGATTATTATTTAGATGGTGAAAGATTGCAGCATGCTGTTGTGCAGAGGGATTTGGGAGTGTTTGTTCATGAATCACAAGAAGTTGGCTTGTAGGTACAACAGGTTATTAAGAAGGCAAACGGAATGTTGGCCTTCATTGCTAGAGGGATTGAATTTAAGAGCAGGGAGGCCATGCTACAACTGTACAGGGTACTGGTGAGGCCGCACCTGGAGTACTGTGTGCAGTTCTGGTCTCCTTACTTGAGGAAGGATATACTGGCTTTGGAGGCAGTGCAGAGGAGGTTCACCAGGTTGATTCCAGGGATGAAGGGGTTAACCTATGGGGAAAGATTGAGTCGCCTGGGACTATACTCTCGAGTTCAGAAGAATGAGAGACGATTTTATAGAAACATACAAAATTTTGAAAGGGAAAGATTAGATAGAAGCAGGAAAGTTGTTTCCATTGGTAGGTGAGACTAAAACTAGGGGACATTGCCTCAACATTTGGGGAGAAGATTCAGGATGGGGATGAGGAGAAACTGTTTTTCCCAGAGAGTGGTGAATCTGTGGAATTCTCTGCCCAGGGAAGCTATTGAGGCTTCTTCACTAAATATATTTAAGATGTAGTTAGATAAATTTTTACATATTGGATTTAAGGGTTATGGGGAAAAGGCAGGTAGATGGAGCTGAGTTTACAGACAGATCAGCCGGATGACCTACTCCTGCTCCTGTTTCTTTTGTTCTTATGTTCCTTATGAACGAATCTATGCAAATATGCCCTGAACATTTGCCACATTTCTTCCATACATTTCCCTGAGAACATCTGTTCCCAATTTATGCTTCCAAGTTCCTGCCTGATAGCTTCATATTTCCCCTTACTCGAATTAAACACTTTCCTAACTTGTCTGTTCCTATCCCTCTCCAACGCTACGGTAAAGGAGATAGAATTGTGATCACTCCAATGCGATGGTAAAGGGGATAGTATTGTGATCACTATCTCCAAAATGCTCTCCCACTGAGAGATCTGACACCTGACCAGGTTCATTTCCCAATACCAGATCAAGTACAGCCTCTCCTCTTGTAGGCTTATCTGCATATTGTGTTAAGAAACCTTCCTGAACGCATCTAACAAACTCCACCCCATCTAAACCCCTCACTCTAGGGGGATGCCAATCAATATTTGGGAAAGTAAAATCTCCCACCACAAAACCCTGTTACTTATTACTCATTTCCGGAATCTGTCTCACTAATTGCTCCTCTATCCCTGTTACTATTGGGTGGCCTATAAAACTCACCCAGTAGAGTTATTGACCCCTTCCTGTTCCTAACTTCCACGCACAGAGACTCTGTACATAACCCCTCCATGACCTTCTCCTTTTCTGCAGCCAAGACACTATCTTTGATCAACAATGCCACGCCCTCACCTTTTTTCCTCCCTCCCTGCCCTTTCTGAAACATCTAAAACCCAGCACTCGAAGTAACCATTCCCGTCCCTGAGCCATCCAAGTCTCTGTAATGGCCACCACATCATATCTCCAAGTGCTGATTCACGCTCTAAGCTCATCCACTTTGTTCATAACACTCCTCGCATTAAAATAGACACACCTCAAACCGTCGGTCTGAGCTCATCCCTCAAACAGTGGCAAAAGAGTTGATGCAGAGTGGAGGGCACAGGATCATTGGGCTCTGTTCCAAGGAAGGTGAGGCGTGTACAGAAGAGACAGTTTGCAACGGAACTGGAGGGGGACTAATGTCCCAGCAGGAGGGTTTGTTTGGGGGTGGGGTTTAAACTAGAGTTGCAGGGGGATGGGAACCAGAGTGCCACAACAGTTAGTGGAGAGGTTCTGGAGGCAGATGTTGTTAAGACTTCAGACAAAGTCGGGAATCAAAAGGTTGATCATGGTGTGGCTAATGTCCTGAGTTGATTATATTTCAATGCAAGTAGTATCGTAGGAAAGGCAGATGAGCTCAGGGCGTGGATCAACACGTGGAGATATGATATTGTAGCCAGTAGTGAGACTTGGTTGTGGGGGGGAGGGGCAGAAATGGCAGCTCAATATTCTGGGGTTCCGTTGTTTTAGATGCGACAGAGTGGGAGTGTTTAAAGGAGGATACCACAAGTATCACAGCAGTGTCCATCAAGACAGACTAGAGAACTTGTCTAGTGAGGCATTTTGGGTGGAACTGAGAAATAAGAAAGGTATGGCCACATTAATGGGCTATATTACAGATCACCCAACAGTCCTAGGGATTTAGAGGAACAAATTTGCAGAGAGATCGCAGACTGTTGTAAGAAACAAGGTTCTTATAGCAGGTGATATTAACTTTCTACATATTGATTGGGAATCCCAGACTGGAAAAGTCCAGATGAGAGAATCTGTGAAATGTGTTCAGGGAAGTTTCCTTCATCAGTACAAAGACCCAGCGAGCAAGTGTGTGATACCTGATCTGTGATTATGGAATGAGACAGGGCAGGTGGCACAAATTTGTGTAGGGGAACACTTTGAATCTGGTGACCACAATGCCATTAATTTCAAAATAAATATGCAAAAAGATAGGTCTGATCCATGGGTTGAGATTCTAAATTGGAGAAAGGCCAGTTTTGATGGTATCAGAAAGGATCTGGCAAGTGTGGATTGGGACAGACTGTTTTCTGGTAAAGGTGTACTTAGCCTCCCATTTATCACCAAAAGTGAAATGTTGAGAGTACAAAGCTTGTATGTGCCTGTCAGAATACAAGATAAAGATATAAGAAGTGTAGGGAACCTTGGTTTTCAATACGTATTGAGGCCCTGGTTAAGAGAAAAAAGGAGGTGCTTAGGAGGCATAGGCAGGTAGGAACAAATGAGGTGCTTGTGGAGTATAGGAAATGCAAGAGAACATGAGAGAAATCAGGAGGGCTAAAGGAAGGAATGAGGCCTCCCTAGATGAAGGAGAATCCCAAGGGATTCTACAGCTGTGTTAAGAGCAAAAGGATTGCAAGGGTCAAAATTGGTTCCCTGGACCATTAGAATGATAATTTGCATGTGGAGCCAAAAGAGATGGATGGGGGGTGGGTGGGGGGGAGATCTTCTGCATCTGTATTTACTCAGCAGACAGGCACAGAGACTACAGAAGTGAGGCAAAGTGGCATCAGCTTCATGGACCGTGTACACGTTACAGAGAAGGAAGTGTTTGCTGTCCTGAGGTAAATTAGAGTAGATAAATCCCCAGGGTCTGGCAAGGTGTTCCCTCAGCAAATGCAAAAATTGCCAGGGCCCTAGCAGAGATATTTACATCTTTAAATCCTTAGCGACAAATGAGGTGCCAGAAGATTAGAGGATAACCAATGTTGTTCCCCTGTTTAAGAAAGGCTCTAAAATTAAACCAGGGAATCATAGGCCGGTGAGTCTGAAATCAATAGTGGGAAAGTTACTGGAAGGTATTCTAAGGGACTGGATATATGAATACTCGGATAGACATGCACTGATTAAGGATAGTCATCATATGTGTGATACGTCATGCCTAATTGATCTTAGAGCCTTTCGAGGGAGTTATCAGGAAAGTGGATGAAGGCAAGGCAGTAGATGTTGTCTACGTGGACTTTTGCATGGCATTTGACAAGGATCTGCATGGGAGGCTGGTCAAGAAGCTTCATTCGCTCAGCATTCAAGATGAGGTAGTAAACTGGATTTGACGTTGGCTTTGTGGGAGAAGCCAGAGAGTGGTAGGAGATGGTTGCCTCTCTGACTGGAGACCTGTGACTAGTGGAGTGCCACAGGGATCGGTGCTGGGTCTGTTGTTGTTTGTCAGCAATGATCTGGATCATGGTGTGGCTAACTGGATCAGCAAATTTGCGGACGGCCGCAGGGTTGGGGTTGAAGTGGACAGCGAGGAAGGCTATCATGGCTTGCAGAGGGATCTGTATCAGCTGGGGAAAAGGGCTGAAAAATGTCAGATGGAATTTATTGCAGGGAAGTGCGAGGTTTTGCTCTTCAGTAGGACCAACCAGGGTAGGTCTTACACAGTGAATGGTAGGGTGCTGAGGACTGTGATAAAACAGAGGGACCTGGGGACACAGGTATATAATTCATTCAAAGTGGTGTCATGTAGATAGCATCATAAAGAAAGCTTTTGGCACAATGGCATTCAAAAAATTAATGTATTAAGTACAGGAGATGGGATGTTATGTTGAAGATGTTGGTGAGGCCTAATTTGGAGTATCGTGTGCTGTTTTAGTCACCTACCTACAGGAAAGATATAAATAAGGTTGAAAGAGTACAGAGAAAATTTACAAGGATGTTGCCGAGTCTGGGGGACCTGAGTTATAAGAAGAGATTGAATAGGTTAGAATTTTATTCCTTGGAATGTAGAAGATTGAGAGGAGATTTGATAGAGGTATACAAACTTATGAGGGGTATAGAGAGGGTAAATACAAACAGGCTTTTTCTGTGCGGGTTAAGTGGGACTACAACCAGAGATCACAGGTTAGGGGTGAAAGGTAAAAAGTTTGAGAGGAACATGAAGGGAAACTTCTTCATTCAGAAGGTCATGAGAGTGTTGGACAAGTTGCCAGCACGTGATGCATGCGAGCTTGACTTCAACGTTTAAGGGAAGTTTGGATGGGTACATGGATGGTAGGGCTATGGTCCCAGTGCAGGTCGATGGGAGTAGGCAGTTTAAATGGTTCAGCATGGACTAGATGGGCCAAAAGGGCTTTTTCTGGGCTGTACTTTTCTTTGACTCTATGACTCAGGAAGGAAGGGCAAAGAAGCCAGAATAAGAAGGTGAGGGGTGGGGGGGAGGAGGAGTAAGATAGCTAGAATATGATCGATGAAGCCAGATGCGTAGGAAAGGTAACGGGTTGGAGAAGAAGGAATCTGATGTGAGGGGAGAGTGGACCATAGGAGAAAGGGAAGGAGGAGGGGAACCAGGGGGAGGTGATAAGCAGGTGAGAGGCCAGAGTAGGGAAATGAAGAGGGGAAAAAATATTATGGGAAGGAGAAATCGAATTTCATGCATCAGGTTGGAGGCTGCCCAGTCAGAATATGAGGTGTTGCTCCTCCATCCTGAGAGTTGCTTCATCATAGCAAAAGAGGAGGCCATTGACATTCATCTCCATTGATGCTACCTGACCTGCTGAGTTCCTCCAGCATTTTGTGGGTGGAGGTTTAAATGCTGATCAGGGCAATAAAACTTTCGCCGTGCACGGCTAGTGACCCCTTGCACAATCATGGATGCTTTTTCACTAACGGATTGTTTCGCACACTTTTTCTTCTCTTTACTGCCTTGCATAACTGAGCAGTACAGGCCCTTCAGCCCGCAATGTTGTGCCAACCTTTTAACCTACTCTTTAAGATCAAACTAACCCTCCTCACCCACTTAACCCTCCATCTTTCTATCATCTATATACCTACTTAAGAGTTTCTTAAATTCCTGTAATGCAGGGGTTCCCAACCCTTTTTATGCCACGAATCCCCACCGTTACAGAGGGGTTTTTTGATTGCCAGGTTGGAAACCCCTGTTCTGATGTATCTGCCTCTGACATCACCCCTGAAAATGCACCCACACACTCTGTGTTTTAAAAAAACAAACTTGCGTTTAATATCACCCCTATAGTTTCCTCCGATCACCTTAAAATTATATGCCTTAAAATTATTAGCTGCTTTCGCCCTGGGAAAAGTCTCTGGCTGTCCACTCAATCTACGCCTCTCTCGAGTCACCTCTCATCCTCCTTCACTCCAAAGAGAAAAGCCCTACCTCACTCAGCCTATCCTCATAAGGCAAGCTCTCTAATCCAGGCAGCATCCTGGTCAATCTCCTCTGTACTTTCTCCAAAGCTTCCACATTCTTCCTACAATGGGGGGGGGGGGGGGGGGTGACCAGAACTGAACACAGTACTTCTCAGCCAAAGGATGGTGAATCTGTGGAATTCATTGCACAGACAGGTGATTCATCGGGTATATTTTTGGTGAAGGTTGAAAGGTTCTTGATTAATCAGGGCGTCAAAGGTTATGGGGAGAAAGTAGGACAATGGGGTTTAGAGGGAGAATAAGTCAGATTCAGAAACAGTTACTATCCCTCAACCATCAGGGTCTTGAACGAAAGGGGACAACTACACTCATTTAAGGATTCTTTTATCTTACTTCAGGCTCATGATTTATTGCTATTTATTTTTATCTGCATTTGCACAGTTTGTTGATTGATCCTGCTTACAGTTACTGTTCTATAGATTTACTAAGTATGCCTGCAGAAAAATAATCTTCAGGATTGTAGGTGGTGGCATGATGTACTCTGATAATGAATTTTATTTTGAACTTAAATCAGCCATGATGGAATGGTGGAAAAGGCTTGATAGACTGAATGGCCTAATTCTGTTCCAAAGTCACCAGGACTGTATAGATTTACAACATTACCTTCTGGCTCTTGAACTCAATTGCCAACACACTAACTATAATCACTTCAAAAACTTCAAAGTACATATATGTCACCATAAGCAACCCCGAGATTCATTTTCTTGCAGGCATTCACAGTAAGTCCAACAGCCATAATGGAATCAATGACAGACCACATCAACAAGGCAGGCAGCCAGTGTGCAGAACACAACAAACTCTACAAATACAAAAAAAACAATCAGATTTTCTATTACCGGCATAGGTTGTGAAATTTGTTCACTTTGCAGCAGCAGGATGATGCAATACATAATAATAGAAAAAAAGCCATGAATTGCATTACATTTATTTATTTATATGAAATAGTTAAATCAGTAGTGCAAAAATAGAATTTTTAAAAAGTAGTGAGGTACTGTTCATGGGTTCAATGTCCATTCTGAAATCGGATGGCAGAGGGGAAGAAGCTGTTCCTGAATTGCTGAGTGTGTGCCTTTGGGCTTCTGTACCTCCTACCTGATGGTAACAGTGAGAAGAGGACATGCCCTGGGTGATTGGGGTCCTTAACGATGGATGCCGCCTTCTTGAAGATGTCCTGGATACTACAGAGGCCAGTGCCCCAGATGGAGCTGACAAAGTTTAGATCTCTCTGCAGCTTATTTCAATCCCGAGCAGTGCCCCATACTAGACAGTAATGCAGCCAGTTAGAATGCTCTCCATGGTAAATCTGTAGAAATTTGCAAGTATTTAAGTTGCCATACCAAACCTTCACAAATTGCTAATGGAAATGTAGACGCTGATTTGCCTTCTTTGTAACTGCATGGATATGTTGGGCCCAGGTTAGATCCTCAAAGATAATGACACCCAGAAACCTGAGATTGCTCATTCTTTCCACTTCTAGTCCCTCTATAATTACCTGACTAACTAACTAACCAATAAATACCGAGAACATAAGATGAAGAATCCCCGAAAGTGAGTCTATAGATTGTGGGAATAATTCAGTGATGGGGCAAGTGAAGTTATCCCCTGTGGTTCAAGAGCCTGATGGTTGAAGGGTAATAACTGTTTCTGTACAATTGGTGTAAAATCTACATTCTGTGTGTCATCTGTATCAATATGTCTGTAATGTTACTGCAAACAACTTTTTCCCTGTACCTGTATCTCACTGTACCTGTGCATGTGACAATACATTTGACCTGTTGCACTGCATGGTGGGATTGTGAACACAAGACGGCATGGGAATAGGGTGAGAGGTAAGGGGTTTAAATGGAATCTGAAGGGAAATTCAGAGGAAATGGGGCCTCCGTACAACATCCCATCCATCAGCATTCAGTCCAGTCCCACATCACAGACACCACCAGGATTTGTGTGTTTGGTTCTGAATTGGGAATTCTCTGCACTCCCTGTGGGTCCATATGGAACCTGGGGCTGGAAAGTAAAGAAAGGTCGAGCCGAACACACTCTCTCCCTGACACAACTCAGCACATCACAGAAACCAGCCTCTCCTCCATTGACTCTGTCTACACCTCGACCCAAACACACACTCTCCCTGACACAGCTCAGCACATCACAGAAACCAGCCTCTCCTCCATCGACTCTGTCTACACCTCGACCCGAACACACACTCTCACTGACACAACTCAGCACATCACAGAAACCAGCCTCTCCTCCATCGACTCTGTCTACACCTCGACCCAAACACACACTCTCCCTGACACAGCTCAGCACATCAGAAACCAGCCTCTCCTCCATCGACTCTGTCTACACCTCGACCCGAACACACACTCTCCCTGACACAGCTCAGCACATCACAGAAACCAGCCTCTCCTCCATCGACTCTGTCTACACCTCGACCCAAACACACACTCTCCCTGACACAACTCAGCACATCACAGAAACCAGCCTCTCCTCCATCGACTCTGTCTACACCTCGACCCGAACACACACTCTCCCTGACACAGCTCAGCACATCAGAAACCAGCCTCCCCTCCATCGACTCTGTCTACACCTCGACCCAAACACACACTCTCCCTGACACAGCTCAGCACATCAGAAACCAGCCTCTCCTCCATCGACTCTGTCTACACCTCGACCCAAACACACACTCTCCCTGACACAACTCAGCACATCACAGAAACCAGCCTCTCCTCCATTGACTCTGTCTACACCTCGACCCAAACACACACTCTCCCTGACACAGCTCAGCACATCAGAAACCAGCCTCTCCTCCATCGACTCTGTCTACACCTCGACCCGAACACACACTCTCCCTGACACAGCTCAGCACATCAGAAACCAGTATAATCAAAGACCCCCACCCCCTCCCACCCTGGATATTCACTCTTCTCCCTCCTCCCGTTAGACAGAAGATACAAAAGTCTGAAAGTACAGACCATGATGCTCAAGGAGAGCTTCAAGGCTGCTTTTATACGATTATTGAATGGTTCCCTAGTCTGCTGAGATAGAATCTTGACCTCACAATCTACCCCGTTGTGATCTTGCTCCTCATTGTCAGCCTGCACTGCACTTTCTCAGTGACTGTAACACTTCAGCCTGCATTCTGTTAATGTTTTCCCGTGTACTGCCTCATTGCACTATCTATCTGGACAGCATGCAAATCAGCGTTTATCCCTGTAAGCTGCAAATGGTGTTGACGGTGTGGAAGACAGAAGCGATGTTGGCATTCATCTTGGAAGGACTAAAATGTTAAAACAAGGATGTAATGCTGAGGCTTTATCAGGCGCTGGTCAGAGTAGTGGGAGTGGGTTTGGGCCCCCTATCTAAGAGGAGATGTGCTAACATTGCTGAGGATCCAGAGGGAAGTTCCACCAATGAAGGGGTTAACGTGTGAGCAGCATTTATGGAATTCAGTACTCACTGGAATTCAGAAGTATAAGGGTGGAATCTCATTGAAACCTATCCAATTTTGAAAGACCTCGATAGAGTGGATGTGGAGAGGATGTTTCCTGTGGTAGGGGAGCCTGAACCCAGAAGGCACAGCCTCAGAATAGAGGGACGTCCATGTAGAACAGAGATGAGGAGGAGTTTCTGTAGGCAAGGGGTGGTGAAGTCATTGGATAAATGTAAAGCGGAGGTTGATAGGTTCTTGATTAGTCAGGGTGTCAAAGGTTACAGGGAGAAGGCAGGAGAATGGGGTTGAAAGGGAAAATAAATCAGCCAGGATGGAACGGTGGAGAAGACTCGATGGGCTGAGTGGCCTCATTCTACTCCTGTGTCTTATGGGCTGCTTACTGGTCAGCTTGGAGGTGGTGGGCCGAAGGGCTTGCTTCCGTGTGCCAGAATCGGTCTCAGCAACACCCAGTGAACTCCGCTCTGCCTGACAGGGGTGGGAGCTTGGCGGTCAGCTTCACTTCCTCATTCCTCTTCAGCGAGGGAGGATGAGAGCTGATTGATAAAGCAGTTCATTTATTTATCTATCTTTTAATTTATTTATGAACACGCAGAGCAAAACAGGCCCTTCCAGCCTTTTGAGCCACACCACTCCGCCAGCCCCAATTTAACCCTTGCATAACCATGGGATCATTTACAATGACAATTTAAGCCACTAAACAGTACGTCTTTGGACTGTGGGAGGAAACCGGAGCACCCGGAGGAAACCCACACATTCCATAGGAAGGATGTATGGAAACTCCTTACAGAGAGTGTGGGAATTGAACTCTGAATTCCAATGCCCTGAGCAGTAATAGTGTTGTTCTAACTGTTACCGGGGAACCCATCTTAACTGTGTTTAGAGGTACAGAGATGGTGGACACCCAGGGACTTTCCCCTAGGATGGAAATGGCTGATATGAGGGGGTGTAATTTTAAGGTGATCGGAGGAACGTATAGGGGGAGATGTCAGAGGTGGGTTTTACACAGAGAGTGGTGGGCATGTGGCACGGGTGGCCAGGGGTGGTAGTGGGGCATGGACTTTTAAGACAGGAACATGGATGATAGAAAAATGGAGGACTGTGTGAGAGAAAAGGGATGGAGAAGATTAAAAGGTCGGCACAACATTGTAGGCCAAGGGCTTGTATCGTGCTGTAGTGTTCTATGTTCAGGCAGAGAGTCGGGCAGACTACTAGAGCCACACTGGTAGTGGCTTCACGTGGAGGGGGCCAAGGCCCCTTGCCCCTGCAGTGGAGGCCTCCTCTCTCTCTCCCCCCCCCCCCCCCCCCCAAGCACTATCCCTCCGCTGACTCCGGCAAGTAGCAGTGAGTCAGGAGGAAGTGCCCCCTGTCTGGGGCCTGTGGCCACAGTGCACAGTGTGAATGCATACAGTGGTTGCTGCTGTGTGTTCATTCTTGCAGAAGCTTGCCCCAACCACAACAAAGGACAGCCACAGTGCCTCTTGCAACTCCGACAGGAAGCTGCATCTTTCACACAATCCCGATCGACCAATCGGGGGATTTTTCTCTTCGCTCTTACCAAGATAACCTTCTTCTAATTCTAGCTGACAGTCACCTCACACCTCCTCTAACGATTAGCTTCCTCCTTTTGTTTTGGGGTTTCTTAGGATGGCAGACCGGGTGTGAAGGCCCTGTTGGCGAAGTTCGATGACAAGTCTCTAGAGAGGGTGCCTGCCCAAGGTTCCCAGAAGCTCACAGTCCCCTCCCACGCTCCAATCCTGAGAAACATGTCTTCCGTCGCCAGTAAGGCAGCCGCCTTTGAAAGTACTTCAGTCTCCAGGTTCCCCACGGGCAGGTCCACTGGTTCTTTCAGCGAGAAGCCCAACCCGGCCGCAGACAAGCCCGTCTTCCCCAAGCCATCTGCGGTCAAAGCACAGCAGGAGACCAGGGACCCCAAACCTCCCTTTCCAAAGCCCAGCGTTGGGGCAAAACCCTCCCTCAACACTTTCAACACAGTGAAGGAGGAGCAGGAGGAGAAGTCCCCTTTTGTGAAGTTTGGACTGAGGCCGACAGCAGACTCGGGGAGCACACTCAAGGAGAGTGAGGCCCAGCCAGCCTTTCCCAAGCCTTCGACCTTTGCCAAGCCCTCAAATGCCGGAAGTCCAAGTGAAAACCGGACTGCTTTCTCCAAAAACCAGTTCCTGAAAGCCAACTCACTGGCTGGAGGTGCGAGCCCAGACAAGCCCGTGAAACTTCCCGTCCCCAAATCAGTCGGACTGAAAACTTGGAATGATCATTCAGGCCCTCCAAAGGAAAACACCGATAGTGCCAAGAAGGAGGATGGTGGGAGTGAGAGGAGTGGTGGGCCCTTCCCCCTTAAGCCGCTGAAGCCAGTGGGTGAACAGGGGAAGAGTCCCATTCACGGGGGCGAGGAGAGCAAGAGTGAAAACTTAAAGCCTTCGGCTCTGAAGAACTTTCCTCCAAGGGCCAAGCCAGAGGAGGCCTCCTCAGCCCCCAGTGGACCCAATAGGTTCCTGCAGCTACAGAGCCAGTTCCAGAACAAGGCGCAGAGCCAGGAAAACGAGGAGGGACAGAAGGATACCGCCGTCCCCAAGCGGAAGAACCTGCCAGCGCTGTGGACCCTGGGGCCTCCTCCTCAGAAACCCAACCGACCCCCCAATGTGAACCTGGAGCAGTTCAAGAAACCACAAGAGAAGCCACACCCTCCAACTCCAGGTAGGTGCCCTGCATCCTCACCAGCAAGATATGTCAGGAGTTCCGGTTAAGTGCGGGGTGGGGGGGGGGGGGGTGGATTTCCCTCGATGTTCACTTTCAGAGTCCGGTTTATTACGCAGCCTTGTATGTCGTGACATTTGGTGTTTTGTGGCTGCAGTACAGTGCAAAACCATGAATTTACTGTAACTTGCAAATGGAATAGTGTAGAACTAGGAATAAGTAGGTGGTTTTCATTGCCCGTTCAGAAATTTAATGGTGGAGAGAGAGAAGCTGTTCCTGAGTTATTGAGTGCAGGTCTCCTCCCTGATGGCAGCTATGGGAAGAGGGTCTCACAACCTATAGACTCATTTTCAAGGGCTCTTCATCTCATGCCCTCGATCTTTATTGCTTACTTATTTATTCATTATTATTTGTATGTGCACAGTTTATTGTCTTTTGCACGTTGGTTGTCTGTCCGAGCAGAGAGTGGTGAATCTGTGGAATGCTCTGGCTTGGACTGCGATGGAGACCAAGTCCATGGGTATATTTAAGTTGACCGTTTCCTGATCGGTCGGGGCATCAAAGGATATGGCGAGAAGGCAGGTGTGTGGGATTGGGTGGGATCTGGGATCAGCCATGATGGAATGGCAGAGCAGACTTGATGGGCTGAATGGCCTAATTCTGGTCCTCTGTCCTATGGTGTGGTCTTCAGTTGATTCTATTCTGTTTTTTGGATTTACTGAGTATGCCCACAAGAAAATGAGCCTCAGGGGGTGTATATGGTGACATACATGTACTTTGATAAATTTTCTTTGAACTTTGGATGCTACCTCTTGAAGATGTCCTTGATGTTGGGGAGGCCAGTGTCCACGGTGAGTTTACAACCCTCTGAAGCTTTTCCCGATCCTTCCTACCTGGCAGTAATGCAGCCAGTCATAATACTCTCCATTGAACATCTGATGTCAGGAAATGTAGAGGAGGCTTGACCCAAAAGCAGAGCAGCAGAGACGACTTAATGGAAAACGATAACTTTGATGCTAGACTGCAAAATAACAAGCCATGAGGGGCCGCAAAACAAGAGAGAACGGATACTAAACACAACAGGTGTCAAGGTAAACTTTAGGCAGGGAGAGGGACTGGTTGAGGCTGACAGTTCGATGAGTGGACAAGGAGTTTGGCTGCGAGCTGAGTTATAATAGGCTGCCGGTGATGTCTGGAATGAGTGGCAGGCGAATCCTGTTAGCTGGATGGAGACTGGGAGGTGCCTGCATCTGCAGGTTGGGGGGTGTCAGCAGTAGCACACTTAACGATCTGAAGAAAGTTTATAAGAGTTTTTGGTGACATACCAAATCTCCTCAAACTGTTAATGAAGTAAAGACACGAGTGTGCTGTCTCTGCGATGGCATCAAAACGTTAGTCCCAGGATAGGTCCTCTGAGATGTCAGTGCCCAGGATCTGGGCCAACCCGAGCAGGCCAGCTGCTCCAAACATCTGGAATGTGGTTGGTAAACATCTGCATTCACGTAGGGCTTTTAACGTGCTGGCAGTCACGCAGTGTGAGCACTGCAATACAAGCTGTGTGAGGAGACGTGAGGGTTCGTGACATGAGGAGTTTGGTTGTGTTTATTTGTTTAGAGTTCTGGTCCAGTGGGCCTTGCTGTCCCTACTTAACCCTAGTCTACTCACGGGACGATTTACAATGACCGATTAACCAGTGCCTTTTGAATGTGGGAGGAAACCAGAGGAAACCTGTGGAGAACATACCAACTCCTTACAGACAGCGCCAGAATTGAACTCCAAACTCTGACTTCTGACGCTGTGTTAGCGACACACAGACGTCTGTGCTGCCGTGGCACCATTTAGGAAGCAGACAGAAGGGGAAAGGGGCTCCAGGGACGAGTTGTTCGGACATGGATTCCTGAGCTCTGACCCCAGGAGGACTGTCTGCCATTGGTAGAGAGGGGGCAGTGCTGTGGAGTGCAGATGGTGGACGGGAGGAGACTGGAGGCAGAGATAAAGGTGGTGCCTTCCTGAATATACGAGCTGGTAATCTGCTGTCTTGGTCTTTGTGTGGTATGCACTGATAGTTTTACTTCTGATTTCTTTGTCCCAGCACATCTCTGTCCTAAAGGGACGTCCTTCTGTTCTGAGGCTGTGCCCTCTGGTCCTAGGCACAGAAGAGTAGTGGTTAGCACAATGCCTTACAGTACAGGCGATAAGGGTTCAAATCCCATCACTGCCTGTAAGAAGTTTATACGTTTTCCCCTTGACTGTGCGGGTTTCCTCCAGGTGCTCCAGTTTCCTCCCACAGTCCAAAGACGTGCCGGTTGCTGGGTGGTCATTGTAAATTGAGCCATGATTAGTCTGGGTTAAGTTGGGGGTTACTGGTGGGGCGGCTCGAAGGGCCAGAATGGCCTATTCCACACTGTATCTCAATAAAATAATCACATCCCCGGCACATCCACTCTACCTGGGCCTTTCAGTTGGATCGGAGAGATGTAGAGCAGGGGTTCCCAACCCTTTTTATGCACTGGACCCTACCATTAACCACCAAGTCTGTGGACCCCCAGTTGGGAACCTCCTAATGTAGAGATCAGGGGTCCAATGTGGGCGAATTGAATTATTCTAAATAGGAATCATATGACCATCAAACATAGGAGCAGAATCAGGCCATTCAGCCCATCGAGCACACTCCATCCTGGCTCATTTAATTCTCCTGCCTCCTTCCCGTAACCTTTGACACCCTGGCTAATTAAGAATCTATCAACCCCCACTTTAAATACACACAATGACTTGTCTAGTATGGCCAACATGGATGGGATTAGTCATAAGGGCCCATTTCTGCACTGTGTTTCTGATAAATGGTGGCTGTGTATAAGGCTTGAAGCAGGAGAGGGAGGGATCCAGGGAGAGCTCGGGCACTCTGAGGAGGGGGAGAAGCCTCTATGGTGTCTGCTCCTCAGCGAATGGACCAGACTGGAGCCAATCCCACCACCATTTACTGTGTGAGCCAGTCACCCTACAAAGGGTGGGCCGTGAGCCGGTCACCCACACCCGTGGAGGGCGGGCCATGAGCCGTTTGCCCCGCTGAGGGCGAGGACCGTGAGCCGTTTGCCCCATGGAGGGCGAGGACCGTGAGCCGTTTGCCCTGCTGAGGGCGAGGACCGTGAGCCGTTTGCCCCGCTGAGGGCAAGGACCGTGAGCCATTTGCCCCGCTGAGGGCGAGGACCGTGAGCCATTTGCCCCACTGAGGGCGAGGACCGTGAGCCATTTGCCCCACTGAGGGCGAGGACCGTGAGCCGTTTGCCCCATGGAGGGCGAGGACCGTGAGCCGTTTGCCCCGCTGAGGGTGAGGACTGTGAGCCGTTTGCCCCACAGAGAGTGGGGGCAGTGAGCCGTTTGCCCCGTGGAGGGTGAGGACTGTGAGCCGTTTGCCCCACAGAGAGTGGGGGCAGTGAGCCGTTTGCCCCGTGGAGGGTGAGGACTGTGAGCCGTTTGCCCCGTGGAGGGTGAGGACTGTGAGCCGTTTGCCCCACAGAGAGTGGGGGCAGTGAGCCGTTTGCCCCGTGGAGGGTGAGGACTGTGAGCCGTTTGCCCCACAGAGAGTGGGGGCAGTGAGCCGTTTGCCCCGTGGAGGGTGAGGACTGTGAGCCGTTTGCCCCACAGAGAGTGGGGGCAGTGAGCCGTTTGCCCCGTGGAGGGTGAGGACTGTGAGCCGTTTGCCCCGTGGAGGGTGAGGACTGTGAGCCGTTTGCCCCACAGAGAGTGGGGGCAGTGAGCCGTTTGCCCCGTGGAGGGTGAGGACTGTGAGCCGTTTGCCCCACAGAGAGTGGGGGCAGTGAGCCGTTTGCCCCGTGGAGGGTGAGGACTGTGAGCCGTTTGCCCCACAGAGAGTGGAGGCAGTGAGCCGTTTGCCCCGTGGAGGGTGAGGACTGTGAGCCGTTTGCCCCACAGAGAGTGGGGGCAGTGAGCCGTTTGCCCCGTGGAGGGTGAGGACTGTGAGCCGTGTGCCCCACAGAGAGTGGGGGCAGTGAGCCGTTTGCCCCGTGGAGGGTGAGGACTGTGAGCCGTTTGCCCCACAGAGAGTGGGGGCAGTGAGCCGTTTGCCCCGTGGAGGGTGAGGACTGTGAGCCGTTTGCCCCGTGGAGGGTGGGCCGTGAGCCGTTTGCCCCGTGGAGGGTGGGCCGTGAGCCGTTTGCCCCGTGGAGGGTGGGCCGTGAGAGCAGCTTGTGTGGAACGTGCTGCTGGTGCTAAGGGTAGAGGCAGGTACATTAGAGACATTGAAGATGGTCTCAGATAGGCAGATGGATGATCAGATCAGTGGAGGGCTATGTATTTAAAATTGGAGGGAAGTTGACAGGTTCTTTATTACTCAAGGTGTCAGAAGTTATGGGAAGAATGCAGGCGTCTGGGATCGTGAGTCAGCTATGCTGGAACGATGGGCCAAAGGGGCCTAATTCTGCTGCTATGTCTTATGGTCATAGAGTCATAGAAAAGTACATCACAGAAATATCTAGTCCATGCTGAAATCATTTAAACTGCCTACTCCCATCAACATGCACCGGGACCACAACCCTCCATACCCCTCCCATCCTTGTACCTATCCAAACCTCCCCAAAATGTTGAAATGCAGCGCACATGCATCATTTGCACTGGCAGCTCATTCCACACACTCACGGTCCTCTGAGTGAAGAATTTTCTCCTCATGTTCCCTTTAAACTTCTCACCTTTCACCCTTAACCTGTGATCTCTATTTGGAATCCCACCCAACCTCAGTGGAAAAAGCTTGCTTGCATTTACCTTCTGTATACCCCTCATAAATGTATGCACCTCTATCAAATCTCCTCTCAGTTTTCTAAGGATAAAATCCCAGCCTATTCAATCTTTCCTTATAACTCGGGTCCTCCAGTCCTGGCACCATCCTTGTAAACTTTCTCTGTATTCTTTCTTGTAGGTAAGAGGTCTTATGGTCTTAACCAAGAGATTTCAAACTGCGAACAGATCATTGTTAAAAGCTGTGAAAAGATTTGTTGAGGTGCAGCCAGAGGAGTAGATAAAGGCAAAACCAGTCGATGTTTTGTCGAGGGACCGGGTCTGAAGGATATCTGAAGCTGGGTGTCAGTGTAGCCTGTGGGGAGGGTACAGAGAGGCTTCAGGGCAAGGTAATGACAGCTGAAGAACCATGGGAAAAAAATGTAAAGTCACGCACTTAGAAATGTACAAAATGCTGGAGGAACTCAGCAGGTCAGGCAGCATCTATGGAAGTGATCCCGATGAAGTGTCTCGGCCCGAAACATCGACTGTTTATTCCTGTGCCTGGATGCTGCCTGGCCTGTTGAGTTACTGCAGTATTTTGTGTGCATTACTCTGGATTGCCAACATCTGCAGATCTCCTGAGAAGCGTGGTGTATTTTCTAAGTTATGAGTGACCGACAGTTCAGAGGGACGTGGGAACCTCTGTACAGGGGTCGCTGAATGTGAATCTGCAGATGAATAAGACAAACTTTTTATCAGGATGCTTCCTGGATCCGAGGACATGTGGGATGGCACGACAGAATAGCTGTGAGCATGACACTATTACAACCGCTCTCAGCCACGGCCTGTAAAGAGTCTCCCTGTGGGTTTCCTCACACATTCCAAAAGGTTGTGGGTTAGGGTTGTATGTTTTGGGCATGCAGGGTTGGCAGGGAAAGTGGTGAAGCTTGAAAGCCAGCCCAGAACAATCCTCACTGCTGTGATTTGACACAAACACCAGATTTTGCAGTATGTTTCAATGTCCAGATAAACAAAAAAAAACTAATCGGTCTTGCGTGAGCTCGGACTTTTCTCTGGAGTGAAGAAGGATGAGGAGCGACTTGATAGAGGTGTACAAGATAATAAGAGGCAGGGATAGAGTGGGCAGTCAGAGACCTTCTCGCAGGGTGGAATTGGCTGATACCTGAGGGCATAACTTTAAGGTAATTGGAGGAAAATACAGGGGGATGTCAGAGGTCGGCTTTATGCACAGAGAGTGGTGAGTGTGTGCAACGTGATGCCAGCAGGCAGATGCATTAGAGACATCTTAGATAGGAACATGGATGGAAGAAAAATGGATGGGGCTGTGTGGGAGGAAGGGTTAGACTGATCTTACGGTAGGAGAAATGTTCAACACAACATTGTGTGCCAAAGGGCTTGTACGGTGCTGTTGTGTTCAGTTTTTTTTTCACTGAGAAAACGCTAATGATTGACAACATTCACTGAAGCCTCCATTTCTCCCAGAGAGTTTTCTCCTGCATCAGGTCACTCCACCCTGATGTTGGGCTCTCCGTTGTCTGAGAGCAAGAGGAAGACTGTGGAGAGGGGGCTGAGCCTTGGATCGTAGAAGTACTCGATTTGCAATTTTCGAGAGCTGCTCGCCCCCTCCACTTTTGCTCTGAAACCCTCACTTTGCATGACAGCATTGCAAGTTGCAGCAAGGTGCACAAACCTCAGCTAAAATGTCTCTCTCTCTCTCTCTCTCTCTCTCTCTCTCTCTCTCTCTCTCTCTCTCTCTCTCTCTCTCCCCCTCCCTCTCCCTCCCTCTCCCTCCCTCTCCCTCCCTCTCCCTCCCTCTCCCTCCCTCTCCCTCCCTCTCCCTCCCTCTCCCTCCCTCTCCCTCCCTCTCCCTCCCTCTCCCTCCCTCTCCCTCCCTCTCCCTCCCTCTCCCTCCCTCTCCCTCCCTCTCCCTCCCTCCCTCTCCCTCCCTCTCCCTCCCTCTCCCTCCCTCTCCTCTCTCTCTCCCCTCTCTCTCTCTCCCCTCTCTCTCTCTCTCCCCTCTCTCTCTCTCTCCCCTCTCTCTCTCTCTCTCTCCCCTCTCTCTCTCCTCTCTCCCCTCTACCTCTCTCTCTCCCCCCCTCTCCCCCTCTCTCCCTCTCCCATGCGAGCACTCTTTCTCTCTTCTCACACTCTCTTCCTCTCTCTGCATACACTCACTCTCTGTCTCACACTCCCTCCCTTCTCTTACCCCCATTCTCTGTTACTGGGGGGGGGGGGGGGTTTAAGCTCTCCCACTCACTCGTATTCTGAGTCAGTCTCACTCCACCTGTCTCACTTGCTTCTCTCCCTTGTCTCAGGTACTTGCTGTCTGAGTCTGCCTGACTCTTGCTGTCAGTCACTGGCTTCTGCCCCCCCCCCCCCCCACTGTCTGATGCTGCCTTTCAGTTTCTGATTCTCTCACTCTCAAATCCCACACAGATAACGTGCTACTGACTGCTGGCTGATGTCCAGGGTGAGGAAGTTAAAGTATAAAAAAACTCCCAGGCTCTGAAACAGACAAGGGACAGATATTCAACAGAGCTGCTGGAAACAGGCCCAGAGGCAGAGGGAGAGAAGGTAGGGGTAGAGAGAGAGGGAGCAGGGGGACGGAGGCAGAGAAAGAGAAAGGGAAAAAGAGTGTAGATGCCATGAGAGAGGGGAGCAGAGGCCGTGTGTGAGAGAAAGGGAACTGACTTGTCAAACTAGTATCTTTCCTTGGTGAGATGCTGATTCTAATTATTAAGGAAATGCTAACGAAGTATAATCTGATTATCTTGTTCCTCCTCCGCTCTTTTTATATCTCCATCTCCCTCTCTCTCCAGGGTGGAAATGGCTAACAGGAGGGGACATAATTTTGAGGTTTTTGGAGGAAGGTACAGGGGGGATGTTATTTTAACACAGAGTGATGGGTGCATAGAAAGTCCTGCTGGGATGGTGGTGGAGGCAGGTATGTTAGGGACATTTAAGAAACTCGTGGATGATAGAAAAATGGAGAGCTATGTGGAAGGGATGTGTTAGATTGAATTGAAAGGCCAGCATGCCATTGTGGGCCGAAGGGTCGATACTGTGCTGTAGTGTTTTACTGTATGTTCTTTCTTTCTTTCCTTTCCCTCTCACTCTCTCCTGCTCACAGCCTCTATCCCTTTCTCTCTCCCCCTTTTCCCTCTGGCCCTTCCCACTGTCTGCCCTGCCCCTCCCACCCCACCCTCTCTCCCGTAACCTCCACCCTCCCTCTCTTGCACGTTCTGCTACAGTACATCACTGATTGAGATGCTCAGTTAGAAGCCTCAGCCTCAGCGTCTGTCGACTCTGCTCGTAGCTGTGCAGGGTGACCCCAGTGTGTGCAGCTTGCAGCCTGCTAATTCTGCTACAGAAACGTGCTGAGGACCTGTCAATGTGTTAAGTTTATCACTGAGTTGATTCTGGTCAGCTCGCAATGTATTCCTGTAATCCAGCTTCAGATGGTCCAATATGTAAAACCAGAGCATTTGAGGTGAGAGGGGGTAATTTCAAAGGAGGTGTGAAGGGCAAGGTTTTGGAGTGGCCTGCCTGAGCAGGTGGTAGAGGCAGGTACATTAGGAACATTAAAGAGACGTTTAGATAAGCACATGAATACAAGGAAAATGGAAGGATATGGACCCTGGGGGAAAAGTCTCTGGTTATCCACTTGATCTGTGTATCTCATCATCTTGCATACCTCTATCAAGATACCTCTCACCTTCCTTCTGAAAGAGAAAAGCCCTAGCTTGCTGAACCTGTTGTCATAAGACATCCTCTCTAACCCAGGCAGCATCCTGGTAAATCTCATCTGCAACCCCTCTAAAGCTTCCACATCCTTCCTATAATGAGGCGACCAGAACTGAACACACGACCCCGTGTGGTCTGACCAGGGTTTTATGGAGCTGCAACATTATCTCATTGCTCTTGAACTCCATCCCCGACTGATGTAGACCAATATACCTTGTACCTTCTTATCCACCCTCTCAAATTGTACAACACTTTTGACAGATCTGTGGACATGGACCCAGGTTCCCTCATTTCCATCTTACCACTAAAAATCCTGTATTCTGCCTTTGTTCGACCTTCCAAAGTGAATCACTTCACACTTTTCAGCGTTGAACTCCATCTGCCACTTGTCAGCGCAGCTCTGCGCTCTGTCAAAGTCCTGTTGTAACCGATAATCAGAAAAGTTTCGGGGGATGCAGGTAAATGGGACTGGCTGAGTGAGTCTGTCCAAACGGCCTATTTCGGCACTCTGTACCTCTCTGATTCCGTGCTCAAGCCCAAGCCCAGCAGGTATTTGCCAATAAACGGGCACAGTGGTTAGCCTAAAGCTTTACAATGCCAGCTGTCTGTGCGTTCTCCCTGTGACCAAGTGGAGTTCCTCCGGGTGCTCTGGTTTTCTCTTGCATGCCAAAGACAGACAGTACGGGTTAGGGTTAGTAAGCTTTGGGCATGCTGTGGAAGTGTGGCAACAGTTTCAGGCCGAGCCCAGCAACTTCTTCGAACTGTGTGGGTCATTGGCACAATGCATTTCACTGTAACTGTGACATATAAAGATGATTTTTATCTTTACCTCATTTTAATAAATTAAAGAAATCCAGAATAGAACATCAGAATCTGGTTATTATCACTGATGTATGGTGTGGAATTTTGTTGTTTTGCAACAGCAGAATATTAAACTACCACACGTTATAAGAAGAAGAAATAAATAGATAAATAGTACAAAAATAGAGAACTTTTCATCCCTCATTCCGATTGTTAATGCCAGCCTTTCATCGCGACGGCGAACAAAGCCCTGAAGAAGTGAGGGGCTGGAGAGAGGGAGACGGGGGAGGCAGAGAGAGGTAGGTAGAAAAAAAGAGAGATGGGGAATGGGAGAGGGGGATAGGGATGGAGCGGGGAGGGAGAGGGGGACAGGGAGAGGAAGTGGGGGAAAAGAGAGGGAGAGAAATAGAAGGGAGTGAGAGGGAGGGAGGAAGAGTGAGAGAGGGAGGGAGAGGGAGTAGTGGAGGAGAGAGGGATTTAGAGGTGAGAAAGAAAGAGAAGGAGATAATGGGTAGAGAGTGAGAGAGGATTTAGGGATAGAGGGAGAGAGAAACAGAGAACTGGAGAGTAAGTAAGCTGTATGTGTGGTCATCCCTGATACTGTTTGGTGGTATCAGTGTGAACTGGAACAGGGCAGAAATCCGAGTGAGTGGGAGGAGCAAGAGTGGAGTGGTGGAGAGTGAGGGAAAGGGCAATGGTGGGAGAATGAAGTGGACCGACCGTATCAAACAACGGAGGGGTTAACGAGAGTAATTTCAGTTTCGTTCAGAGCATTCCCTGACATCTGGAGTGGGTGCCCATGGGGATTGAACCGGCCTGTGGGTCAGAGGTGTCCTGTCAGCCCTAAGTATCACTGAGTGTTGCCCAGGCAGGTGCAGGCCGTCTCTGCCCTGGGAGTTTGGCGACTGCTGAACGACACCAATGACTTCCTCTATTAGCCGTCCTCAGGGACGGAGCAATTTGCATGTTGCCCGTTTTGTTGCAGAGTGCCTGACCTTGTTGAATTGGTTTATTATCATGACAACTACCTCACTTACTAATTAGAACTCAGATCATTATAGCACAGGAACAGGCCCTTCGGCCCACAATACTGTGCACAGCCAATGACAGTGGTAATCAAATGGCCAGCTAAACTGATCCCCTCTGCCTGCACAATGTCCATACCCTTTCAATTTCCTCACATTCATAGGCCCATCTAAACGTCTTGTAAATGTCCCCAGTGTGTCTGCCTATGCTAGCACTCTGGGCAACGTATTCAAGGCACCCAAAAACTGGTTTACTACAGTCGTGCATACCAAGATACAGTGAATGAAAACCTTTTGTTTCGACCATTAGTTCATACAGCAGGAGCTGAATGAGGCCACTCAGCCCATTCCATGGCTGATTTATCATCCCTCTCAACCTCATTCTCCTGCCTTCTGTCTGTAACACTTGACACCCTGAATAATCAAGAACCCATCAACCTCTGCTTTAAATATACCCAATGACTTGGCCTCCACAGCCGTCTGTGACAATGAATTCCACAGATTCACCAGCCTCTGGCTAAAGAAATTCCTCTTCATCTTTGTTCTAATTGTATGCCCCTCTAATCTGAGGCTGTGCCCTCTGGTCCTAGACTGACCCACTACAGGAAAAGTCCTCTCCACATCCACTTTTAATATTTGGCAAGTTTCAATGAGATTCTCCCCTTCATTCTCTATCTTGTTTGTGTACTATCCAAGCAGATTATTCCATTCATTAATACATCAAGGTTGTATAAAGAAAAGCAGAAGGGTGAATAAAGTGTTAGGAAGTCAGAATCAGTTTATTATCACTGACATATGTCATGAAATTTGTTGCTTTGCAGCAGCAGTTCACTACAATACATAAAAAATTACTACAAATTACAATTAAAATATATTTTTAAAAAGTGCAAAAGAGAGCAAAATAGTGAGGTAGTGTTCATCGGTTCATTGTCCATTCAGAAATCTGATGGTGGAGGGGAAGAAGCTGTTCCTAAAACATTGAGTGTGGGTCTTCATCATTTATCATTATATTGAAATTTGTCCTTTTCTGTACATATTACATTGTTTATTGATCATTTATTAATTATTGCACTACCCTGCACTGTTTTGTGCACTTTATGTAGTCCTGTGTAGGTTTGTAGTCTAGTGTAGTTGTTGTGTTGTTCTATATAGTCTAGGGTAGCCTTGTGCTGTCTCACATAGTCTAGTGTAGTTGTTGTGTTGTTCTATATAGTCTAGGGTAGCCTTGTGCTGTCTCACATAGTCTAGTGTAGTTGTGTTCTATGTAGTCTAGGTTAGCCTTGTGCTGTCTCACATAGTCTAGTGTAGTTGTTGTGTTGTTTCATGTAGCACCATGGTCCTGGAGGAACGATGTTTCATTTTTACTGTGTACTGTACCAGCAGTTTATGGTCGAAATGACAATAAAGAGGACTTGACTTGACCTGGACCTCCTCCCTGATGGTAACAATGAGAAGAGGGCATGTCCCAGATGGTGAGGGCCCTTAGTGATAGATGCCACCATTTGAGGTATCCGCTTTTGAAGATGTCCTCAATGGCAGGGAGGGTAGTGCCCATGATGGAGCTGGCTGAACTTTCAGTGCGGGATTTCCAGTCGTGTATCGTGGTGCCTCCGTGCCAGACGGTGACACAGCCGGTCAGAAAGCTCTGCGTGGTTTTTCTGTAGTAATTTGCAATGCAGGCAGAATTTAATGTGCAAGAACGACAAGAAGTACAATTGGGAGATCATGATCAGCGTATGAGAGGTCCATTGAATAGCTTTATAAGGCGGGGCAGAATCTGCCCCTGAGACTGGTGGTATGTGAGTTTAGGTCAAGTAGCATCTGTGGGGAATTGGGGAGGAGTGCGGGTAGGAAATTGTCAATGTTTTGGGTTGAAACCCTGAATCAGGAGAGGGTAATTGGTGAGACGGATGAAGAAGATTGGTGGGCTGTGGAGAGAGGGGAAGTGGAGTGATGAGACAGGGAATGGGGGTAATTGGTGAGACAGGGATGAAGGTGATTGGTGGACTGTGGAGAAAGGGAAAGTGGAGTGATGAGACAGGGATGGGGGTAATTGGTGAACCGAGGGTAAGGGGAGGTTAGTGGTGAGATGGGGCAGAGTGACTGTTGGACTGAGTGTAAGGGGAGAGGGATGGTGAGACCAGACTGGAGGTGATTGGTGGACTGAAAGGAGCGGTGAAGATGGTCAGAGGTGTCTTGTGGACTGAGAGGAGGAGTGAGACAGACAGAGGTGATTGGTGGACTGAGGGGACGGGTGCGATAGGGCTGGAGATGATTGGTAGGCTGAGAGGAGTGGGAGGGGAGTAGTGAGACAGGCAGAGGTGAGTGGTGGACTGAGGGGACGGGTGCGACAGGGCTGGAGATGATTGGTAGGCTGAGAGGAGTGGGGGGGAATAGTGAGACAGGCAGAGGTGAGTGGTGGACTGAGGGGATGGGTGCGACAGGGCTGGAGATGATTGGTCGGCTGAGAGGAGTGGGAGGGGAATAGTGAGACAGGCAGAGGTGATTGGTGGACTGAGAGGGGAGAGGTGTGACAGGGCTGGAGGCAGATTTTAAAGTCACCAGCTTGTGGTAAATGTTATGAAATGACTTCAGTTGCATCAGAACTTCTGTAGGAAGCTGCTGCAATTGGATTTCGGAAGAGGTTAGTGCAGAGTACTGCACAGGATCATCCCTTCTATCACCACATCTGTGCCAACCATGATGCAAATCTAAAACTCATCCCATCTGTTTACACGTGGTCCATATCCCTCCATACCCTGCCTGTTTGTGTGGCCATCTCAATACCTCTGATGTGTCACTCTCATCACTGCTTCTACCATGCATCGCTCTCTGTATGAGAAAACCTCCCTCTCACATCTCCTTTAAACTTTCCTCCCCTCTCCTTAAACCTATTCTCTCTGGTACCTGACATTCCTATCCTGGGGAAAAGTCGCTGGCTTTCTACGCTATTTATCCCGCCCATAATTTTATCTCGAGTAGTGAGGAGGAGCAGAAGAGGCAGCAATGGTTTTATTCAGGTCCACAGCTGAAGTTTGAAAAAGCCAGCACTTCACTGCAGTTTTTAGATTGGACTGTAACCAATTAATGAGTGGGAGCCCGAGAAAAGCAGCGATCTCATTCAGGTCCAGGGCTGCAGTTTAAAAAGGCACCCCTTCGAGGCAGTTTTTGGAGTTGGACTGCACCCAATCTGTGAACAGGTTTCATTAGAAAATGCGAATAAACTGAAGGCGGGGGAAACAGAGCGGCTGTTGCCTGAGTGGGCTAGTGTAGGATTGGCTTTGGCTCGTCCGGCTTGGATGAGGTAAGTATCTTTCTTACTGTTTATTTTTCCGTCCTCATCTATTCGAGTATGTTTAGTGTGGTGAGAACGGCTCCACGGGCTGTGTTTTGTTCTCTGAGTGAGTGAATGTGGGAATTCTGGGAGACCTCCAGCCTCCTGGATAACCAGGTCTGCACCAGGTGCACCGGGCTGCATCTCCTCAGGGAACTGGAGCTGCAGCTCGATGACCCTCGGCTCACACGGGAGAATGAGTAAGTGATACATGGGAGCTACGGGGAGGTAGGGTGACTGTTAGGAGAAGGAAGGGAAATGCACAGCCTGTGCAGAACACACCTGTGGGTGGCACCTTTGGATACTGTTGCGGGGGGGGGGGGGGGGAAATGGCCTGCTGGGGGAGCCCCAGTGACCAGGGCTCTGGTCCTGAGTCTGGCGGTGTGACTCAGAAGAGCAGAGAGGTGAAAAGGACTGCAATGTTCAGAGGTGATTTCTTAGTCAGAGGAATAGAGACAAGATTCTGTGGTCACGGTAGAGATACCAGCATGGTATGTTGCCAGGGTCAGAGATGTCTCTGATCAGGTCCACGGCCTTCCAGTGGGTGGTACATATTGGCACCAATGAAATAGGTAGGAATTCTACCTACCTATAGGGGGAATTTATAGAATGCCTACGAGAAGGCTTTTTAGATCAGCTTGTGGTTCTGGACTGAGTGTTCTGTAAGGAAATGGATTTGTTTAGAGAGCTTGGGGTAAAGGAAGCCTTGGGAACCAGTGATCACAATATGATAAAAACAACACACAAAATGCTGGTGGAACACAGCAGGCCAGGCAGCATCAATAAGGAGAAGCGCTGTCGACTTTTCGGGCCGAGACCCTTCGTCAGGACTACAATATGATAAAATTCACCCTGCAATCTGAGGAGGAGAAGCAAAAGTCAGATGTATCAGGAGTAAAGAGAATTACAGAGGCTTGAGAGAGGAGCTGGCCAAATTTGATCGGAAGGGAACACCAGCAGGGATGATGGCAGAGCAGCAAAGACTGGAATTTCTTTGAGCAATTCAGAAAGTGCAGGATAGACGCATCCCAAAGAAATAGTATTCTAAAGGCAAGATGGCACAACCATGACTGACAAGAGAAGTCAATGCCAAGTTTATGTTTATCAAAGCCAAAGAGTATGCAGATAATGGAGCAAAAAATAGTGGGAAGTTAGAAGATTGGGAAGCATTTAAAAAGCAATGGAAGGCAACTAAAACTATAAAGAAGGGAAAGATGGAATAAGTTAGCCAATAATATTAAAGAGGATACAGTAAGTTTCTTCAGATACACGAAGTGTAAAAGAGAGGGAAGAGTGAATATCGGACCGCTGGAAAATGATCCTGGAGAGGTAGTAATGGGGGACAAGGAAACGGTGGATGAATTGAATAAGTATTTTACATCAGTCTTCACTGTGGAAGACACTAGCTGTATGCTGGAATTTGAGAGTGTCGGGGGCAGAAGTGTATGAAGTTGCTACTACAAGGGAGGATGTGCTTGGGAAACTGAAAGGTCTGAAGGTAGATAAGTCACCTGGACCAGATGATTTACAACCCACGGTTCTGAAGGAGGTGGCTGAAGAGATTGTGGAGGCACTAGTAATGATCTTTCAAGAATCAATTATTTCTGGAATGATTCCAGAGGACTGGAAAGTTGCAAATGTCACTCCCCTGTTTAAGATGGGAGGGAGGTGGAAGAAAGGAAATTATAGGCCAAATAATCAGGGGTTGGGAAGATGTTGGAGTTGATTGTTAAGGGTGTCATTTTTGGGGGACTCGAGGGACATGATAAAATAGGCCACAGTCAGCATGGTTTCCTCAAGGGAAAATCTTACCTGAGAAATCTGTTGGAATTTTGAGGAAATACTAAGTAGGATAGACAAAGGAGACCAAAGACAACAAAGGTTGGTGTTATGTTCTTGGATTTTCAGAGGCCTTTGACCAAGTGCCACGCATGAGGCTACATAACAAGTTAAGACCCCATGGTATGTCAGGAAAGCTACTAGTATGGACAGAGCATTGGCTGATTGGCAGGAGGCAAAGAGTGGGAATAAAGGGAACCTTTTCTGATTGGTTGCCAGTGACTAATGGTGTTCCACAAATGGCAGGGATGATTCGAAGGGCTGAATGGCATAATTCTGCTACTACATCTTATAGTCTTTTGGTCAAACACTTTCTCACCCGGGCAGTATTCTGGTGAATCTCTTCTGTACCCTCTCCAAAGACTCTTAAAATGTTGAGTGTGTGTCTTCAGGCCCCTTTACCTCCTCCTTGATGGTCGTAATGAGAAGATCTTGAGTGATGAGGTCCTTAATGATGGATGTCGTCTTTTTGAAGCTTCACCTCTTAAAGGTGTTCCACAATGGTTATGACCCATGATGGAGCTGGCTGAGCTTGCAGCTGTTTCTGATCATTTACAGGATCAAGAGCTAGCACGTCATCATTAGCCAAAGGGCCTGTACTATTCTGGACTGCTCAATGCTTCAATGCTCTGCTCTTTCACTCTGCCCAGCACATTCATGCAGGCAGCTTGTAGACCAGAGCTATACGCACACATCAATTTTTGACCACATGCTCAGATTGAAATAACCAAGTGGTTACACAGAGATGCAATCTATTCTTCTCAGGCACGCAGACACACCTGAGTGCATATCCCCTCCCACGTATGCAGAGCTGAAGCTGAAATGCATGCTGTGCTTTGATGGAGTCACACCGGTCTCTGGCTGGGTAACAGATCAATTCCCCTACGTGCACCATTCACAGAGGCTTGTGCTCAAGTTGCAAAAGCTATATCTTCACATGGTAACCACAGACAACTTAAGTCTTGTTGAGAGATGTGTGTGTGTGTGTGTGTGTGTGTGTGTGTGCGTGTGCATGCGCACACCCCATCGAAAGAGCCCTCACCACCACAGTCCTCAGTGCAAACTCCTTTCCAAGAACGCAGTAGTTTATCAGTTTGCATGACGCTATACTAGCTTGGGGCATAGGAGGCCAGAGTTATATTCTGGGCTCTGGAAGAAAGTTAGTTAGTTCTTCTCATGAGTGTGTGAGTCTCCTCTGGGTGCTCCGGTTTCCTCTCGCATTCCAAAGACGTACCGGCTAGTAGGTTAATTGGTTATTGTAAATTGTCCTGCCATTAGGCTGGGGTTGAATCAGTGGGTTGCTGGGTGGTGTGGCTCGTTGGGCCAAAAGGTCTGTTCCATGCTGTATCTCTTAACTAATTAAAATACTGTATTGCCAGTTTCAGGGCCATTGAGATGGGGAGAAGGGATTTGGGTAAATTGGTTTCTAATTGCCATATGTACCAACATACAGTGAAAATCATGCCATCCATGCAGATCATTTCACAAGCATAAATACATTTGATTATGCTAGCTGCTTTACTGGGGCAACTGGAAGTATAGACTTTCTGTCCTTCTTTGGAAGGGAGCCTGGTTTGCATAGTATACTGAGCTGTGTCCACAACTCTCTGCAGTTTCTTAATAATAATATTAATAGTCAAAAATCTATAGTAAAAGACCATCAAATTCAAGGGATAAATGCAGAAAATGCCAAGAGAAACCAGAAACAATCCAATGCATTATAGCAGTTTAACTCAATCTGATAACTTACACAGGCACAATCAAGAAGCAAATATCATTCACCAAAATCTTGCTTTAAAATACAAACTCATAAAAGACACCGTACCTTACTATAAATACAAGCCTAAACCAGCTTTGGAGTCAGAGACCTATAAATTGTATTATTTTATGGTATGACCGATTATTGCAGATGTCACTACACAATAGCATTAAACAATTAAACCTACACAGCAGTATTTATGTAAATCTCCAGAAAGCCACAATACCAAACACCACTAGAACAGTCTGAAAGTCCCTAGCAATTGAGGAATGAGTGTGCTTGGATATGTCTGTAGCTCAGGTCTTACCAGCTTGAGCAATAATAATAATAAAGCATCTTTCATACAGACAACACAGACAAAGTGCTTTAGAATAGGATAAAGTGCAAACATGAAAATAAAAGACAAAAAGTTGTAAGTTAAAAGCAAAGTTAAATATATCGGCTTTGAACTGGTGTTTAAAAGTGTCAACTGAGACTGCATCCCTTATAGTTTGAGTTATTGAATTCCACAGTGTAGGAGCGTAGTTCAGAAAAGTTGACTGCCAATTCTCTTTTAAGGGAGATTGTTTAAATTTAAGAGACCAGAAGGAGAAGAGCTTGAAAGATTATAAATCTTACAGTTACACATAGAGTGGTTGCCGTACCAAGCTGTGATGCATCTGAAACTGTCTGTGGTGCATCTGTAAAAATCAGTGAGGGTCCTCAGCAACATGTTGAATTTCTTTAGCCTCCTGAGGAGATGGAGGTTGGCCTGTGCCTGTGCTTTCCTTGGTGACCACATGGTTAGACAAGGACAAGCTTATCAGTAATGTTTATACCCAGGAACACAAAGCCTGTGTACACAGAGTTGTGTATATGACAACAAACTCAAATTTGGTTTTGGCTCTCGAACATCTCCGCCTCAGCACCTTTGACGGAAGCGGGAGTCTACATACCAGACGGGGATGCATCCAGTCAGAAAGTTCTCCACAGTACATCTGTAGAAATTCTGATAGTCTTTGGTGTCATACCAAATCTCCTCTTTTGTGATTCCATTAATGTGTTGGCCACAGTTAATTGTGAGATTCGCTCCTTAAGAGCTCTGTATTACCCCCCCACCCCGTCCAACATGTTAGCCACTGCACAACAGTTAGGCTGTTGGCTGACAGAGGGAGTGTTGTGTTGTCAGCAGTGCTGACATACAACATGGCATAGTACTGCTCAGGAACAGGAATATTTTTTTTCAAAAAGGAAAATTTAATAGGGCTGAGGGTATTCATTTATAAATATTAAGGCTTACTTTGCGAGCAACTGCTGCAATTGCAGTTCTCTGAAATTAGGATGCAGCAATGCAAGTAGTTATGTTATTAATAATCCTCAAGATGGGCAAGTGAGATGCTCTGCTTATTTATGTCACCAGTTGTGAACTGTTTGAGGATCGTGTGAAACAGAAGTAGCAGTGGAATAAGTGAGAAGGTTGGTGCTTCATCTTGCTGACTCCAAACGGATGGCACAGCTCAAGCGATCTGCTCCCTTCGGGCAAAACCACAAGCCCAAAAACTCCAGCCGTTAGCAACTTCAAAGTCTCTGCGTGTCTGGTTAATTATGTTATGAGCTGAGTTTGGGTTTTTTTTTGCACAGTATGGAAGAGATCTTGTGAAAAACACAGATCATATCGCAGTACGGTACCTCCAGCCCACGATATTGACCTACTCCGAGGTCAATCTAACTCTTCCCTCCCACATAACCCTCCTTTTTTCTTTCATCCATGTGCCTATCTAAGAGTGTCTTAAATTTTCCTAATATACCTGCCTCTACCACCACTCCTGGTAGCATGTTCCACACGCCCACCACTCTACTACCTCTGACATCCCCCCCTTATAGTTTCCTCAAATCGTCTTAAAAATGATGCCCCCTTGTATTAGCCATCACCTCCATTCTGGGGGATAGGCCCTGACTGTCTGGTCGTCAGTATTATTTTTGTGTTCTTTTATGCCACAGAAGGACATTCAGCCTATTGTTTATGCTGACAACGGTTTCACTGTCACGAATTTGTTGTCCTTTCCAAACCCCACGCCCCTTCTCCCACCAAGCACCCAGCTCAAACGATTATTCAGCTACCAACCGCCACATGTTTGGCATGTGTGAGGGGGCTGGCTGCCAAGGTCACAAATAGAATGGGACTGTTGTGGACGGAGCGAAGGTCCGCATAGATCCACAGGAGCTGGTGCAGATTGACCCGAGAAGGACACAGTAGCATAGCAATTAGCATGGCCACTTCACAGCGCCCGCAACCTCTGATCCAAGTTTGACTCCTGCTCCTGTCTTTAAAGTGTTCATTCCTCCTGCCCATGATGTGCAGGTTAAGGTTAGGGTTAGTGAGTTGTGGGCGCGCTATGTTGACACCAGAACAATGGCCATACTTGTGGGCTGCCCAGCACAATCCTCACTGATTTGATTTGATGCAAATGGCATGTTTCACCGTTGTACAGACCTTTTAACATACTCTAAAATCAGCCTTCCTGATTTCCAAACGTTCCCAATCTGGGGTCCGTGGACCCCTCGGTTAATGGTAGGGGTTCATGGCATAGAAAAGGTTGGGAACCTCTGGTCTAACCCTTCCCTCCCACGTAGCCCTCCATTTTTCTATCATCCAAATATGGGATTTCCTCCAGCATTTTGCGAATGTTGCTTAAGAATCTATTAATCGCGACCTTAAATATTCCGAATGACTTGGCCTTCACAGCTGTCTATGGCAATGAATTCTACAGATTCACCACCCTCTGGCTAAAGGAACTCCTCCCCATCTCTGCTCTAAATGGACGTGCTACTATTCTGCGGCTCTGCCCTCTGGGCCAGGGTGAGAGCACTGGGCCAGATTGGAAAGGTCAGGGTTTCAGGGCCAGAAGTGAGGGATGGGTCAGTTCAGCTGGTTACTCCTCAACGTTTACTCGTCTCTGCTTCGAACTGAGGCTGTGGCCTGCATCAAACAGGCTCCTGCGATGGCTGTGACTGAATTCGTGAATACAGTTCTGAATGTTATTTGCTGACTTTTATTGTTGCACGGTTTTCTTCTGCACATCTGTTGTTTGACCGTCTTTCTTTAATGGATTCTATTGGATATTTTTGTTTTGTAGCTACCTGTAAGGAGATGATGGCATATAGTATACATATTTTGGTAATAAATGTACTTTGAACTTCTTGTAAACATGCTCCCAACATCCTCCCTATTTCACCCCCCCCCCTTCCTGTCTGGGTCGCCCTGGGGAGGAGAGAGTTAGTCAGAGCCTTTGACTCAAAGAGTCGGTTAACCAACTGATATTATTCTGGATTCTATCAGTCGGTCTCTGCGCAGATCGAGAGAGAACAGGAAAAGTTAAAATAAATGATTTAAAGATTAAAGATTAGCTTTTCTCTTACATGTACATTGCAACATCAAAACATAGAGTGAAATGTGTCATTGTGACGACAACCAGTGCAGTACAAGGACGAGCTGGGGGCAGCCCACAAGTGTTGCCATGCTTCCGCTACCAACAAAACACATTCGCAGCTTACTAACGCTCCCCTGTACGTTTTTGGATCGTGGAAGGACACCAGAGCATTCAGAGCAACAAATCCTAAACAGGAGATTCTGCAGATGCTGGGAATCCAGAGCAGAAGTACATTGAATGCTGGAGAAGCTCAGCAGGACAGTCAGCATCTATGGAGAGGAATAAACAGTCGACGTTTTGGGCTGAGACCCTTCATCAGGACCGGAGAAGACGGGGGAAGATGCAGAGGAAATGCACATGGACACAGGCTGCCCAATTACCCCCATGTGACCAGTTAACCTACTAACCTACTGGGTGGCAGTGTGACATGCGAAGAGGACGTTAGGAGAATACAGGGAGACTTGGATAGGCTGGGTGAGTGGGCAGATATTTGGCAGATGTCATTCAATGTGAATAAATGTGAAGTTATCCACTTTGGAAGCTGGAACAAGAGGGCAGAGTATTGTCTGAACGGTGTAGAGTTAGGTAAGGGAGAAATACAAAGAGACCTAGGAGTCCTAGTTCACCAGTCAATGAAGGTGAATGAGCAAGTGCAACAGGCAGTGAAGAGGGCAAATGGAATGTTGGCCTTTGTTACAAGGGGAATTGAGTACAAGAGCAAGGATGTCCTTTTGCATTTGTACAGGGCCCTGGTGAGACCACACCTGGAATATTGTGTACAGTTTTGGTCTCCAGGTTTAAGGAAGGACATTCTGGCAATTGAGGAAGTGCAGCGTAGATTCACTAGGTTGATTCCTGGGATGGCAGGGCTGTCTTACGCAGAGAGATTGGAGAGATTGGGCTTGTACACGCTGGAATTGATGAGATTGAGAGGGGATCTGATTGAAACGTTTAAGATAATTAAAGGATTTGATAGGATTGAGGCAGGAAATATGTTCCAGTTGTTGGGAGAGTCCAGTACCAGAGGGCATGGATTGAGAATAAGAGGTCAGTTATTTAAAACAGAGTTGAGGAAGAGTTTCTTCTCCCAGAGAGTTGTGGAGGTGTGAAATGCACTGCCTCAGAAGATGGTGGAGGCCAATTCTCTGGATGCTTTCAAGAAGGAGCTGGATAGATATCTGATGGATAGGGGAATCAAGGGATATGGGGACAAGGCAGGGACTGGGTATTGATAGTGAATGATCAGCCATGATCTCGGAATGGCGGTGCAGACTCGAGGGGCTGAATGGTCTACTTCTGCACCTATTGTCTATAAACCAGGGGTCGGCAACCTGCAGCTCCGGAGCCGCAGGCGACTCTTTCATCTCTGTGCTGCGGCTCCCCGTGGTTTGTTAGGTTTTGAAATGTAATTTGAAATTTGAAGATTATGGTGATCTTGTACAATCTAAAAACGTTGTGGAGACCCCATTTCCTGGCACATCCCAACCGGCTCACAATTAGCCACCGTTCCAGCTAAGGGAGATAGCCTACGGGGGTTTGTGAGTACGTGTCTTTTGGAGTATCCGCGCCCACGGGGACGGGTTGAGGGAGGCTTTAAAGCAAGGCTGTTTCGTTCAAATAAAGTTACCTTTGACTGCAGTGTCTTTATTTTAGCGCTGTGTGTAGCGCTACACCGCTACAAAGTGTTTTTTATCGCTATTAATATACATCACCACTGCCAATGCCTGACACCCGCCAGTGCGCACTTTCTTTTAATTCTTCGATCCAAAGTAGGCTACCTATGGAGTAACCTTCAACCCAACGTCTTTTTTTCAGAGTTCAAAATGTTTTTTTTGCATGCAGAAATGTAATTTCGTTTTCTCTGCAGGAGTTCATCAATTTCATAAATGCAACACATTATAGTTTGTTTATACATAGCATAAAGGCAAAAAAAACGTTGTATGCAGTGTTATTTCATTTTAAATGTCAAACGGGTTTTGTGGCTCCCAGTGTTTTCTTTTCTGTGGGAAATGGGTCCATATTGGCTCTTTCAGTCGAAAACGTTGCCGACCCCTGTACTAAACAGTACGTCTTTGGGGTGTGGCAGAGAACTGGAGTAGCCAGGGAACCCACGTGGTCATCGGGAGAATGGACAACATAGGCATTGCAAAGGGGAGATCACCCTGAACAATGAGACTACCAACGTCCCACCAACCCACATCCACACCGCACCAGCCTACACTCTCCAATAGAAATCCCAAATCCGCACCAGATCTATTACGTGATGGGACACTGTAGAAGGAGCTTCCCTCTGTGAATGACCCCTTTTCTTTTACAAAATTCCTTTATTACAATTATCAGTGCTATACAATATACAAAACAGTGACTAACACAATTACTTCACTACATATAGACAATACACATTAAACCAAAATGTTCCCATCTCTATCAATGATGGTATTTACACCCCGCGGAGCCCAATGGTCCCAGAACACCTCTAAGGTCATCGTGGTCTGCGCATGTTCCTTTTCAATATTTACCCGAGCACGAACATACCCGCTAAACATTGCCAGGCGGTCTGCCCAGACAGATCCCGGGACTGTGTGATGGGACAGTGTAGAGGGAGCTTCACTCTGTGTCTGACCACGGGACTGTGTGATGGGACAGTGTAGAGGGAGCTTCACTCTGTGTCTGACTCCGGGAGTGTGTGATGGGACAGTGTAGAAGGAGTTTCACTTTGTGTCTGACCCTGGGAGTGTGTGATGGGACAGTATAGAGGGAGCTTCACTCTGTGTCTGACCCTGGGAGTGTGTGATGGGACAGTATAGAGGGAGTTTCACTCTGTGTCTGACCCTGGGAGTGTGTGATGGGACAGTGTAGAGGGAGTTTCTCTCTGTGTCTGACCCCGGGAATGAGTGATGGGACAGTGTCGAGGCAATTTCTCTCTGTGTCTGACCCCGGGAGTGTGTGATGAGACAGTGTAGGGGGGGCTTCACTCTGTGTCTGACCCCGGGAGTGTGTGATGGGACAGTGTAGAGGGAGCTTCACTCTGTGTCTGACCCCGGGAGTGTGTGATGGGACAGTGTAGAGGGGGCTTCACTCTGTGTCTGACCCCGGGAGTGTGTGATGGGACAGTGTAGAGGGAGTTTCACTCTGTGTCTGACCCCTTGAGTGTGTGATGGGACAGTGTAGAGGGAGCTTCACTCTGTGTCTGACCCAGGGAGTGTGTGATGGGACAGTGTGGAGGGACAGTGTGGAGGGAGATTCACTCTGTGTCTGACCCCGGGACTGTGTGATGGGACAGTGTAGAGGGAGTTTCTCTCTGTGTCTGACCCCGGGTGTGTGTGATGGGACAGTGTAGAGGGAGTTTCTCTCTGTGTCTGACCCCGGGAATGAGTGATGGGACAGTGTAGAGGGAATTTCTCTCAGTGTCTGACCCCGGGAGTGTGTGATGAGACAGTGTAGAGGGGGCTTCACTCTGTGTCTGACCCCGGGAGTGAGTGATGGGACAGTGTAGAGGGAGCTTCACTCTGTGTCTGACCCCGGGAGTGTGTGATGGGACAGTGTAGAGGGGGCTTCATTCTGTGTCTGACCCCGGGAGTGTGTGATGGGACAGTGTAGAGGGAGTTTCACTCTGTGTCTGACCCCTTGAGTGTGTGATGGGACAGTGTAGAGGGAGCTTCACTCTGTGTCTGACCCTGGGAGTGTGTGATGGGACAGTGTGGAGGGAGATTCACTCTGTGTCTGACCCCGGGACTGTGTGATGGGACAGTGTAGAGGGAGTTTCTCTCTGTGTCTGACTCCGGGAGTGTGTGATGGGACAGTGTAGAGGGAGTTTCTCTCTGTGTCTGACCCTGGGAGTGTGTGATGGGACAGTGTAGAGGGAGTTTCTCTCTGTGTCTGACCCCGGGTGTGTGTGATGGGACAGTGTAGAGGGAGCTTCACTCTGTGTCTGACTCCGGGAGTGTGTGATGGGACAGTGTAGAGGGAGTTTCTCTCTGTGTCTGACTCTGGGAGTGTGTGATGGGACAGTGTAGAGGGAGCTTCACTCTGTGTCTGACTCCGGAAGTGTGTGATGGGATAGTGTAGAGGGAGTTTCACTCTGTGTCTGACTCCGGGAGTGTGTGATGGGACAGTGTAGAGGGAGCTCCACTCTGTGTCTGACTCCGGGAGTGTGTGATGGGACAGTGTAGAGGGAGCTCCACTCTGTGTCTGACTCCGGGAGTGTGTGATGGGACAGTGTAGAAGGAGTTTCACTTTGTGTCTGACCCCAGGACTGTGTGATGGGACAGTGTAGAGGGAGTTTCTCTCTGTGTCTGACCCCGGGTGTGTGTGATGGGACAGTGTAGAGGGAATTTCTCTCTGTGTCTGACCCTGGGAGTGTGTGATGGGACAGTGTAGAGGGAGTTTCTCTCTGTGTCTGACCCCGGGAATGAGTGATGGGACAGTGTAGAGGGAATTTCTCTCTGTGTCTGACCCCGGGAGTGTGTGATGGGACAGTGTAGAGGGAGTTTCACTCTGTGTCTGACCCCGGGAGTGTGTGATGGGACAGTGTAGAGGGAGCTTCACTCTGTGTCTGACCCTGGGAGTGTGTGATGGGACAGTGTGGAGGGAGATTCACTCTGTGTCTGACCCCAGGACTGTGTGATGGGACAGTGTAGAGGGAGTTTCTCTCTGTGTCTGACCCCAGGTGTGTGTGATGGGACGGTGTAGAGGGAGTTTCTCTCTGTGTCTGACCCTGGGAGTGTGTGATGGGACAGTGTAGAGGGAGTTTCTCTCTGTGTCTGACTCTGGGAGTGTGTGATGGGACAGTGTAGAGGGAGCTTCACTCTGTGTCTGACTCCGGAAGTGTGTGATGGGATAGTGTAGAGGGAGTTTCACTCTGTGTCTGACTCCGGGAGTGTGTGATGGGACAGTGTAGAGGGAGCTCCACTCTGTGTCTGACTCCTTGAGTGTGTGATGGGACAGTGTAGAGGGAGCTCCACTCTGTGTCTGACTCCGGGAGTGTGTGATGGGACAGTGTAGAAGGAGTTTCACTTTGTGTCTGACCCTGGGAGTGTGTGATGGGACAGTATAGAGGGAGTTTCACTCTGTGTCTGACCCTGGGAGTGTGTGATGGGACAGTGTAGAGGGAGTTTCTCTCTGTGTCTGACCCCGGGAATGAGTGATGGGACAGTGTAGAGGGAATTTCTCTCTGTGTCTGACCCCGGGAGTGTGTGATGGGACAGTGTAGAGGGAGTTTCACTCTGTGTCTGACCCCGGGAGTGTGTGATGGGACAGTGTAGAGGGAGCTTCACTCTGTGTCTGACCCTGGGAGTGTGTGATGGGACAGTGTGGAGGGAGATTCTCTCTGTGTCTGACCCCGGGTGTGTGTGATGGGACAGTGTAGAGGGAATTTCTCTCTGTGTCTGACCCCGGGAGTGTGTGATGGGACAGTGTAGAGGGAGTTTCACTCTGTGTCTGACCCCGGGAGTGTGTGATGGGACAGTGTAGAGGGAGCTTCACTCTGTGTCTGACCCTGGGAGTGTGTGATGGGACAGTGTGGAGGGAGATTCACTCTGTGTCTGACCCCAGGACTGTGTGATGGGACAGTGTAGAGGGAGTTTCTCTCTGTGTCTGACCCCGGGTGTGTGTGATGGGACGGTGTAGAGGGAGTTTCTCTCTGTGTCTGACCCTGGGAGTGTGTGATGGGACAGTGTAGAGGGAGTTTCTCTCTGTGTCTGACCCTGGGAGTGTGTGATGGGACAGTGTAGAGGGAGTTTCTCTCTGTGTCTGACCCCGGGTGTGTGTGATGGGACAGTGTAGAGGGAGTTTCTCTCTGTGTCTGACCCCAGGACTGTGTGATGGGACAGTGTAGAGGGAGTTTCTCTCTGTGTCTGACCCCGGGTGTGTGTGATGGGACAGTGTAGAGGGAGTTTCTCTCTGTGTTTGACTCCGGGAGTGAGTGATGGGACAAGCTTTACTCTGTGCGGAGTGGAAGATGTACCCGTCTCCACTCCCTGATGAACTCCTGCTGTCCTCCCACTGAACTCAGTGCCTTGGGGTCCATCGCGATGCCAGAGCGCTAACACATGCTGGTCCACTCGGAGGAAGAAGGAAGCATGGATCAGTGGGACCTTTGGGCCAGTGCTGACGTCAAGCTCGGGAGTCGAGAAGCAGGAGCGTGACATTCGCATAAGCAGCACCATTTCCTTCAAGGGAGATCTGTATCCTGTGTTGAGCCACAGACGCCTGGGCCGTTGCCTTCCCCATCTGTTGGTGAGGAGATTTGTGGTTTAAAGTGAGGCCACCTCCTTTACTGCATGATCTGAGTTACCAGGAACCCACAGCACAAGAACAGGCCCTTCAGCCCACGATATCCCTCCATTTTCCTTATTCATGTGCCTACCTAAAAATCTCTTGGAGGTGTCTGAGGTACTAGCCTGTACCACCTCCCCAGGCAGCATGTTCCAGGCACCCACCAATCCGTGTGTGTGTGAGAAACTTGCCCCCTTACATCTCGTTTGAGATTACCTGTGTACTCCCTCTGCTTTTAACAGGTGAGCAGGGATTCATGGGACAGTTGTGGTCTCTGCTCTATCTTCCTTCTGTTCTGTCTCCAGCACCTGTCCTGATCAACAAGTCACTGAATCCCACATCACAGAACCAGACCCTTCAGCCCATCAGCCCTGTGCCTGGACCGAAGTCTGGGTCTCTGTAAGGATATAATGCTGAGGCTTTACAAGGCATTCGTCAAGCTGCATTTAGAGTATTGCGGGCAGGTTAAAGCCCATTATCTATGAGAGGGTGTGCTGATACTGCAGAGGGTCCAGAGAAGAATCACGATTAGTGTTTGATTGCTCTGGGCCTGTATTCACTGGAGTTTAGAAAAATGAAGGGGGAATCTCATTGAAACTTCCCAAATATTGAAAGGCCAAGATGGAGTGGATGTGGAGAGGATGTTTCCTACAGTCGGGGAGTCTAGGACCAGAGGGCACAGATATAGTGGGTGTGGAGAGGATGTTTCCTATAGTGGGGGACTCTAGGACCAGAGGGCACAGATAGAGTGGATGTGGAGAGGATGTTTCCTACAGTGGGGGAGTCTAGGACCAGAGGGCACAGATAGAGTGGATGTGGAGAGGATGTTTCCTATAGTGGGGGAGTCTAGGACCAGAGGACACAGATAGAGTGGATGTGGAGAGGATGTTTCCTATAGTGGGGGAGTCTAGGACCAGAGGACACAGATAGAGTGGATGTGGAGAGGATGTTTCCTACAGTGGGGGAGTCTAGGACCAGAGGGCACAGATAGAGTGATGTGGAGAGGATGTTTCCTATAGTGGGGGAGTCTAGGACCAGAGGACACAGATAGAGTGGATGTGGAGAGGATGTTTCCTATAGTGGGGGAGTCTAGGACCAGAGGACACAGATAGAGTGGATGTGGAGAGGATGTTTCCTATAGTGGGGGAGTCTAGGACCAGAGGACACAGATAGAGTGGATGTGGAGAGGATGTTTCCTACAGTGGGGGAGTCTGGGACCAGAGGGCACAGATAGAGTGGATGTGTAGAGGATGTTTCCTATAGTGGGGGAGTCTAGGACCAGAGGGCACAGATAGAGTGGATGTGGAGAGGATGTTTCCTATAGTGGGGGAGTCTAGGACCAGAGGGCACAGATAGAGTGGATGTGGAGAGGATGTTTCCTACAGTGGGGGAGTCTAGGACCAGAGGGCGCAGCCTCAGAATAGAAGGCTGTCCCTATAGAACTGAGACGAGGAAGAATTTCTTTAGCCAGAGGGTGGTGAATCTGTGGAATTCATTGGCACAGACAGCTTTGGAGGCCAAGTCACTGGGTGTATTTAAAGGAGAGGTTTTTGATTAGTAAGAGTCTCAAAGGTTATGGGAGAAGATAGGAGAATGGGGTTGAGAAAGGTAATAAGTCAGCCTTGTTGGAATGGTGGAACAGACTCGATGGGCCAAAAGGCCTAATTTACTCCTATGTTTTATGTCAAGTTGCTGGAGGAGCTCAGCAAGTCAGACGCAATCCTTGTGAAACACTGACTACTTGTTGTTCTCCATAGATGCTGTCTGGCCTGCTGAGTTCCTCCAGCATTTTGTGTGTGTTGCTCAGTGCGCCCTGAGAAGGCTGGGGAAATATGGCAAAAGCCCCCGCTGACTGTTAAAGGTGGACTGCGCAGGATGTACAGGTTCAGCTTGGCATGGTAGTGTTGCAGTTAGTGCAACGTTTGTTAGTGACCCTGATTCATTTCCTGTTGCTGTCTGAGAGTGATATATACGTTCTCCCCATGACCACGTGGATTTCCTCTGGGTGCTCCAGTTTCCTCCCACAGTCCAAAGACATGTGGCTTCTGCTTTAGTAAACTGTGAGCAGACTATCGTGGCGTCGAAAACGCGGTGAGACTTGTGGGTCACCCCAACACAGCCTGAGACTGTGTTGCACACCCAAAGTGCTGGCGGAACCCTCAGGCCAGGCAGCATCAATGGAAAAGAGTGCAGTCGACGTTCAGGCCGAAACCCTTCGGCAGGACTGGAGGAAAAAAAGCTGAGGAGTCGACTTGAAAGTTGGGGGGGGATGGGAGCGAGAAACGCCAGGCGATAGGTGAAACTGGGAGGGGAAGGATAAAGCAAAGAGCCAGGAAATTGATTGGTGAAAGAGACAGAAGGCCATGGAAGAAAGCAAAAGGGGGGAGGAGCACCAGAAGGAGGCGATGGGTGTGCAAGGAGATAAGGTGAGGGTGGGGAATAGTGAAGGGAGGGGCATTAATGGAAGTTTGAGAAATTGATGTTCATGCCATCAGGTTGGAGGCTACCCAAACAGAATATAAGGTGTTGTCCCTCCAACCTGAGTGTGGTCTTATCATGACAGTGGAGGAGACCATGGATGGACATATTGGAATGGCAAGTGGAATTACAATGGGTGTCACCTCACCTGGATGGTAGTGAGGGAGGAATGTAGGGGCAGGTGTAGCACTTGTTTTGATGGGTGAAACATGGAGGGAGCATTAAACTAGAACAGGACTAATTACAAGAGCATTAGGCAGGAACCAGGGAGGGGTAATTAGGAACTGTTTTTGGGCAAGCCCATGTCCAAAATGTGGAGGGTATTTAATGACCAACTACACCAAGTCCTGCCAAAGGTTCTCGGCCTAAAACGTACTTTTGTCCATGGATGCTGCCTGGCCTGCTGAGCTCCTCCAGCATTTGGTGTGTGTTGCTGGGATTTCCAGCGTCTGCAGATTCTCTCTCGTTTGCACACAGAGTACGGGAAAGGTGTGCTGCAGTCAGAAGGAGAGCAAAGTCGAGAGAGGGGATGAATTTAGTCGAGAAGAAAAGGAAAAGTCAGCAAAGGTTAGGAGGTTGGAATCAAACCAAACCATTGAGTATTATACAGAAAGCTGAGGGATTGTGGAGTCCAAGTTGACAGCTCCCTGAAAATGGCCTCATGGTTGATGTGTGTTCTGTGTTGTATGTGAGCCTCACACAAGTTGTGGCAGAAAACTGCAAACAACACAGCTCTGAGTGGGTAGGAACAGTTCACAGAATCACCCAGGTGCTCCCCCATCTCTCAGCATCAACAGCTCCCTTACCAAGAAGTTCCGAGGCAAAGCCACAGCATAGAAGACAGGGTTATGTGAGAGGATTTACAAGTTAAATTTTTATTTAACACAGAGTAGTGTGTGCCTGGAACGTGTGACCAGAGGTGGCAGTAGTGCGGGATATGCTGAGGAAGAACGACAGTGCGGTTGTACAATTAAACGTTTTTACAGGATCATAACAAGAGATTCTGCAGGTGCTGGAAATCCAGAGCAACACACACAGAATGCTGGAGGAACTCTGCAGGTCAGGCAGCGTCTGTGGAGGAGAACAGACATTCGCCATTTTGGGCTGAAACCCATCATCAGGACTGGAAAGGAAGGGGGAGGAAGCTAGAGTATGAAGGAGGGGTGGAGGGGTCTGGAGGCGGGGGTAGGAATACAAGCTAGAAGGTGATGGAGTCATGTTAACCACCGGGCAAATGGTGTGTGAACTGGGCCTGCGAAGAGGAAAAACGGGCGCAGTTGACAACTGACACAAAAAGAGAGGGGTCTTCCGCGTGTAGGTAGCCCGGTCAGTTCACTGTGCGATCAGACAGCCTCATTCTCACGGTCAATCTGATATGGTCCAGTGGTGCAATCAGATACGCTAGCAGTGCTTAAGAGACACTTGGACAGACACGTGTACAGGCAGTGAATGATAATACCCAGGGATCAGTCTTATTCAGTACAGTAGCAAAGTAGTTATCGTAACGATTTACAGCACCAACAATCAGAGTTCAGTTCCCACCTCTTTCCACGAGGAGTTTGTGTGCTCTCTCTGTGAACGTGCAGGTCTCCTCCAGATGGACTGGGTTCTCCCCACATTTCAGATACAGACAGGTTAGTGGGCATGCTGTGTTGACACTTGCAGGCTGCCCCAGCACACTCTAGGACTATGGTGTTCGTTGACACACTGTGTTTCAAAATTCAAAATAAATTTATTATCAAAGTACATGTGTGTCACCATCTGCAACCCCGAGATTGATTTCCTTCTGGGCAGACTCAGTAAATCTACAGAATAATAACCATAATAGAATCAATCAAGGGTTTACGAACACCTCCCCTCAGCCTCAGATTTCTGAACGGTCTATGAACACCGTCTCATTATTTTGCCCTCTTTGTGCACTAATTTGTTGAAGATTGAACATGAATTTTAAGGAGAGCCTTATTGTAATTTATAGTGTTGTTAGGTACTGCTGCCTCGAAACAACAAATTACACACAACGTCGGCCAGTGATATGAAGCCTGGTTCTGGCACGGGAGTGAAGGGGTGGAGCAAGAACTGCTGGGTGATTGGTGGGAAGCTGGGAGATGAGCAGGTGAAGGTGGGAATGATGTCAGAAGCCGGGAGGTGATAGGTGGAAGTGACAAAGGGCTGAAGAAGATGGAATCTGATAGGAGAGGAGGATGGAGCACAGAATAAAAGGGAGGGGAACCAGCAGAACTAATGTCTTGTCCTGGCACTGTCTTCAGCAAATTAGTTATCCTTCACGTCTGTGTGTTGTCTGTATTTTTGTGGCTGCAAGTAAGTTTTTCACGATAACTGTACCTCACTGTTTCCTTGCCCATGACTAAACTCAACTTGGCAGGAGAGCTCAGAAAAATAGAGGGCTATGGGGAAGTCTAGTAAATTCTCAGATAGGGACATGTTCGGCACAACTTTGTGGGCCGAAGGGCCTGTATTGTGCTGTAGGTTTTCTATGTAACTCAGCAGGTCAGGCAGCATCTATGGAAAAGAGTAAACAGTCGATGTTTCAGGCTGAGACCTCTCATCGGGACTGGAAAGGAAAGGCTCAGAAATCACAGACACTGCCTGACCTGCGTTCCTCCAGCAACTTGTGTGTGTTACTCTGGATTTCCAGAACTTCTTGTGACGCACATTATTTTTCAAAGATCCTCCTAGTTGACAGTGGAAGGAGCTGTGAAGCCTTCTCCGCACAGACTACGCAGTAGTGACACGCGGCTGATGTAAACCTATCACCTATCAGGCACAGTGACCCGCCACTTCCTCAAGAAGTTGTGGTCAAGTCTGACTTGCTGATTCCATGTAGAAACTAGATCAAAGTTTAAAGTAAATGTATTTTCTAAGTCATATACGTTACCATATTCTACCTTGAGATTCATTTTCTTACACACATTTACAGGAAAAGATAATGAAATGAAATAGAAGCTACGAAAAACCGTACCAAAACAAACACAGACCAACAATCTGTGTCAAAGGAGACTTATTGTCAAAGCAGCACACACAAGGTGCTGGAAGAGCTCAACAGGTCAGGCAGTATCTACGGAGGGGAATAAAGAGTTAATGTTTTAGGCCGAGATCCTTCATCAGTCCTGATGAAGGGTCTCAGCCGGAAATGTCGACTGTTTATTCATTTCCGTAGATGCTGCCTGACCTACTAAGTTCCTCCAACATTTTGTGTGTGTTGCTTTGATTTCCAGAAATCTCTTGTTTTTATTATTAAAGTATATGTACAGCATGTAATCATACACCACCTTGAGATTTATTTTCTTGCAGGCATTTACAGGAAAAATAGAGAACCTATGAAAAACCATTTATAAGTAAAGAAAATGGGCAAAAATAGACAAATCATGTAAATAAAAATAATACTGGGAACATGAGTTGTAAAAAGTCCTTAAAACGTAGTCTGGAGATTATAGAATGTGTTCAGTGTTGTGGTGAGTGATGTTCTGGTGAGTCTGTAGATTTTGGAGTGTGTTCAGTGTTGTGGTTCTGGAGTCACGTTCTGGTGAGTCTGTAGATTTTGGAGTGTGTTCAGTGTTGTGGTTCTGGAGTCACGTTCTGGTGAGTCTGTAGATTATGGAGTGTGTTCAGTGTTGTGGTGAGTCATGTTCTGGTGAGTCTGTAGATTTTGGAGTGTGTTCAGTGTTGTGGTTCTGGAGTCACGTTCTGGTGAGTCTGTAGATTTTGGAGTGTGTTCAGTGTTGTGGTTCTGGAGTCACGTTCTTATACCTGATGGCTGTAAGTTGATCTGCTGATGTCCTTTATCCTACTTAATTCTTCTCATGTTTTTTTTTGCTTAATTTTTTTTACTTCCATTTCCGGCTTCCTTATTTCACAAACGAGGGCTCTGCTGGGAACAAGCTGAGAGGAACTGGGTGGAGAGACTGCTGGTCGCCCTGCAGCTGGGTTCAGGAACTGCTGAACCATGTCGTTACCAGGGAGTCTGCGCAGACCTGCCTCACTGCCGTGTCTAGTACAACCCACACTACCCCGCAGCCTTCACTGGAGTGTGGTCACCTGTCACAGCCGGACTGACACAACCATTTTAATTCCTGTCCCTATTCAGAATCCGACCTGTCGGTCTTTGGCAGGGGGCGATATTCTGCCGCGATATTCTGTCAACCCGATGGCATGCACATCAATTTCTCCAGCTTCGGGTAATTTTTTTTACCCCTTCCAATTCCCACTTCTTCAGTTCCCCACACTGACCTCTTCCCCTCACCTGCCTATCACCTCCCTCATGGTCCACTCTCCTTTCCTATCAGATTCCTTCTTCTCCAGCAGTTTGCTTTTTCCACCTATCGCCTCCCAGCTTCTTACTTCATCCTCTCTCTCCCACCCATCAGGCTTCACCTACCACCTTCTAGCATGTCCTCCTTCCCCTTCCCCCCAGCCTCACCCTTCCCCTTCTCAGTCCTGAAAACATCGACTGCCTTGTCATCTCCATAGGTGCTGCCTGACCTGCTGAGTTCCTCCAGCATTTTGAGTGTGTAACTCTGAACACCCACATAGCCATTCCATGACCTAATAACTTGTCACATAAGAAATGGGCAGAGAAGGCCATTCAGCCCCTTAGCCCTGCGTTACCATGCAATGCATTGGAGCTGGGATTGGAACTGGCTATTATTGCCACTGAGGTGCGGAGTTACCCAGCCTTGCGTCCCAGACCAGCAGGTTCAGGAACCGCTATTTCCATCTGGCTCCTGAGCCATCGTGGATGACGTAAATCAGCTCAGCGGCGAATCGACTCATTAACCTACAGACTCACTTTGAGGGACTCTTTGTAACTCATGCTCTTGGTGTTATTTTCTTTTGTCTGTTGGCAAGACTGGTCCTCTTTCGCACACTGTTTGTTTGTCAATCTTTGCTAGGTATAGTCATTCATAAGTTCCAGTGAATTTCTTTATTTTCCTGTAAGTGCCTACAAGAAATAGAATCTCAGCATGGTATATGGTGACGTATCAGTACCTTGGCAAAGGCGTGTTGCTGGCACCCTGGAACCAGTTGGTCTGGGCAGACGGGCTTCTCAGCCAATGTTGGAAACTCATGTAGGAGAAGGAAAACCTCCGAAAAATTCGGAGCTGGAGTCCCTAAGAGTTGGGTTCAACGCTGACTTGCAACTCCTGGCGCGCAGGTGCCAGACTGTATGGGTCTCTGCCGTTCCTTTGGGTTCATCAGATGCGTGGAGAGGGGGAAACTGCTATACAGACACAGCTTGTGTATCTAGACAGCTAGGACACAACATCCATGGTCGACTCTGACCAACAGAGGCCTCATGTATAGGATCCTTGCTTATAAATTTACTCTGAGCTTTGATTATTGTTACTGAGGTACAGTGAAAAGCTTGTCTTTCACACTGTTCATACAGATCACATCATGAGACATGGCGGGGAGCTTGTTTCCGTGATGTGCTGTGGAAGAGAGGAGTACGTCTGCACTGGAAGCAGGCCGAGAAGAAAAGTGCAGTGCCAGAACTCACTTTCCTGGTCCTTCATTCTCATTCAGCTAGGAAATACCCCACCCACTTTCTCCTCTGCCTCCCCAGGCAATTAAACACCAAAGTAACATACACACACGCACACGCACACGCACACTCACTCTGGAGGAACTCAGTAGTCAGGCAACATCTGTAGAGGGTAATAAGCAGTCGACCCTTCATCAGGACTGACGTGTCCTGAAACGTTGACTCTTTCCTCCCCTCCATAGCCGCTGCCTGACCTGCTGAGTTCCTTTATATTCATTTGGAGACCCTGTGCAGAACTGGCCTTTCTGTCCCAACCAGCAGCCCACCAATGTAACCAATCACAGGACAGTTCACAAAGACCAATTGACCTACGGACCAATGTGTTTTTGGACTGGAAACCCATGTGCTCACAGGAAGAATGTACAAACAGTACCTGAGTTCAACTCTGCCTCTCTGAGCTGTAATAGCATTGCACCAGCCCCTACGCTACAGTTGTCTGGAACTTAACCCTTGTGTGTTCTTAACCCTTACTGTAACCACTGCTTCGTCCCTGCTCTGACACCCCCTCATCTCTGATGTCCCGACACGATGATTTCCTACACTCTGCCCGTAACCTGATGTGGATTTTATTTTTATTTTCTTGCAGGTTCCAGCCGAGATGCCATTAAACCGCCACCTACACCCAACCTGCCTCCTCGGTCTGTCGGCAACAAACCACCCGAAATCATGTGAGTAAGCTGCTATTTCTGTTCACTGTGCTTGGGATCAGAAACCGAGAATGATCAACAGTCAATATCGCCAGGGTGCCACCATGACATCACCAAGTGTCACTGAAATATCACCACTGTCATCATGACATCATTAATCACCTCTGTGTCATCATGATGTCACCACACGTCACCATGACGTCTCTAATAAATCACCACTGTGTCACCATGACATCAACAATACATCACCATGTGTCACTGATATATCACCAGTGTCACCATGACATCAACAATACATCACCACGTGTCACTGATATATCACCACTGTCACCAATACGTCAGTCGTGCTCCACTAGTCCTTAAAAACGACTCCTTCTCTTATTCAGATGCATAGGGATATATGCGCACACGCACACAGACACGCGCATGCACACAGAGAATCAGATTCATTACCACTATCTTATATGACATGAAATTTGTTTAACAGCAGTGCAGTGTAAAAACTTAAGTTTACTATAAATTACAAACGTAAATAAGTAGAGGAATAGCGAGGTAGTCTTCATGGACCATTCAGAATTCTGATGGCAGAGGGGAAGAAGTTGTTCCTGAAACATTGAGTGTGGTTCTTCAGGCTCCTGTACCTCTCCCTGATGGTAGCAATGAGAAGAGGGCATGTCCTGGTGATGGGTGTCCTGAATAATGAATTCTGCCTTCTTGACACATCACCTTTTAAAGATCTCCTCGATGGTAGGGAGGATTGTGCTTTTGATAGAGTCTACAACCCTCTTCGGCCTCTTGCGATTCCTGTGCATTGGAGATCCATCCCAGCTGGTGCTGTAACCAATCAGAATGTTCTCCACTTGGATCTACGGAAATTGAGTGTTTGGCGACAGGCTGAATCTCTTCAAGACTGCTGGTGAGTTGGAGCCTTTGACATGCCACCTTCGTGACTGCATCAAAGTGCTGTGTATTTGTATGATATACACAGGTTTGTGCAGATGGGGCTTGTCAGCCATGATGGCAGCTCATCTAGGAGAGGGAAAACTCTGATCACAGATCTGTGCTGACTTGTGGTTATCCCCACTCAAGGGGAAGGCTTTGAGAGTAAACCCCGAAGAAAACTCCGGAGCTGGGGTGGGTAAGGCAGTTCAATGCAGCTCCTGTGACGCTGCTGGTGCGGAATTGTATCAGTCTCTGCCGTTCCTTTGGATTCATCAGCTGCATGGAGACGGGGAGCCTGCTGCGTGGACAACAGCTCGCTCTCCATATCGTACTGCCCTGGCTTGTGTATCCTGTAGACAGCTAGGACACATCATCCATGGTCAGCCTGGACTGACGGGGGGGGGGCCTCACATACACAGCAGACACGTGTGCCCACACAAACACACGCAGTTATACCTGTGCACAATTACACAGCTACTCACTTCACACCAATGACGGTGTGGCTAAGCACAGCTCCAAAACTGTACACAAGTTTGCTGGTGACACCGTTGTTGTGGGCTGTATCAAAGGTGGTGTGAATCAGTATAAAGGAAGGGGATTGAAAATCGGGCTAAGTGGTGTCATAACAACAACCTCTCACTCCATGTCAGCAAGACCGAGGAGCTGGTTGTAGACTTCAGGAGAGGGAAACCAGAGGTCCCTGAGCCAGTAATCATTGGAGGATCAGATGGAAAGAGAAGGTCAGTAATTCCTGGGTCTCACTATCTCAGAGGACCTGTCCTGGACCCATCGTATAAATATAACTGCAAAGAAAGCATGACAGTACTTCCTCAGGAGTCTGCAGAGATGCAGCATGACATCAAAACCTTGTCAAGCCTCTATAACGTGCGGTGGAAAGTGTGCTGACTGGCTGCGTTGCGGCCTGGCGTGGGAACGCCAACGCCTTTGAACAGAAAATCCTACAAAAGCTAGTGGATTCAGCCCCGTACATCACGGGTAAAGTCATCCCAACCATTGAGCACATCTACATGAAATGCTGCCGTAGAAAAACTACATCCATCATCAAAGAGCCTCACCACCCAGGCCATGCTCTTCTCTCGCTGCTGCCATCAGGTAGAAGGTACAGGTGCCTCAGGACTCGCACCACCAGCTTCAAGAACAGTTACCACGCCTCAACCATCAGGATCTTGAACCAAAGTGGATAAGTACATTCACTTAAGGGCTCTGTTATATTGTTTCATGCTCGCTATTTATTACTATTTATTTACATCTGCATTTGTAGTTTGTTTACAGTTCACAGTTCCTAATGTTTGCTGTTTACAGTTACTGTTCTATAGGTTTGCTAAGTATATCCACAGGAAAAGAATCTCAGGGTTGTACATGGTGACATGTATGTATTCTGATAATAAATGTTACTTTGAACGATTACTGGCTCACACATTTCTCCATTTGTGGTGTATCTTATAAAATTTCTACCCGATGTTTCTAATTTAGTATTCTCTGATGCCAGTTCTGAAACTCTGCTTCTTTAAACTTCATCAGCAGAACTTCATCAGTTCTGCTTTATCTGCCCTACTGGTCGGCCAGTTACAGGAAGAATATGAAGGCTTTGCAGAAGGTGCAAAGGAGGCTTACTGGAATGCTGCCTAGATTACAGAGTATAAAGGAGGAAGTGGGCAAATCTATGCTGTTTTCTTTGAGATGACTGTGGAGACCTGATAGAAGATTATAAAATTATAAGAGGCTTAGATAGAGTCAAGATTCGGATAACAATCTTACCTCTTCTCCTCACCTCACCTTGGGTCCCCTCCTCCTTCCCTTTCTCCTATGGCCCACTCTCTTCCTACCTTTCCCATCCAGCTGGCTTCACCTATCACCTGACGAAGGGTCTCGGCCCGAAACGTTGACTGCTCGTTTCCGCGGATGCTGAGTTCCTCCAGCTTGTTGTGCGTGTTGCTTTGACCACAGCATCTGCAGTGTACTTTGTGTTCCTCCCCCCACCTTTTAATTCTGGCATCTTCCGCCTTCCCTTCCAATCCTGAAGAGGAGTAGACAGTAAAGCCTTCCCAACTGTTGGTGTTGGTGGTCCAAGAGAGCTCCTCACTGATGTTCACTCCCAACGACTTAAAGCTGGAGACCCTCTCTACTACTTCACCGTTTATGAGTATTGGAGCTTGTTCCTACCTTCTTAAATTCCTGAAGTTGAACACCCCATGAGTCTGCGAGAGCGGGGCACAAGATGACTCACTGACAGACTACACGGTAACAGACCTAGGAATGGAAATGACGACGAAACAGACAACTAGCATGGCATTTGACAGAGCAGCAACGCCGGCAGGACACAAACTACAATGCTGCATCTGTGGCTGGACAAAGGTAACATCAGAGAAGGGGCTTAAGATCCACCAGGGCAGGAAAAAGTGCCTGAGGGAGCTCGGCGAGGGGCCTCGGATCGACCATCACCTTCTAAGAGGTAGATCAAATCAGTCGAGTGAAGCCCACCACAGTCCACGGGGTATCAGCACCCCAGGTGAAGCTCGACCAAGCACAGATCCACCATCAGACACGAGTCCAGAGCCCAGCCAGCCACGGCCAGCAGCAAAAAGGAAGCCCCAAATCTTGTGGCCAAATCCTGCCAGAAGAATGAGTGGGAGATCATCAACACAGATCTTGTCCATCTCCTAAAAGGACTGAAGGGAAGTGTGGAAAGAAAACTGGAGAAGTGGGGAGACACCATATACAGCTATGGGGTAGGGAGATTTGGAGTGAAAAAACAGAGGACACAGAGGGAACCTCCAGTCCAGCCTAAGTCTAGGAGACAGCAGGAAGTTGAAAGACTGGTGAAGGAAAGGAGACAGCTGAGGAAACAGTGGAGGAAGTCCACAGAAGGGGAAAGGAAAGGACTCGAGGTATTACAAGCAGAAATAAAGCAGCGCTTGACAAAGCTGTGAAGAGCAGAATGCTTGAGGAAACAACATAAGAGGAAAGAACGGGTGAGGGCAAGCTTCTACAGAGACCCTTACAAGTTCATCAAAAGCCTCTTTGGCAAGGAGAAGAGCGGGGTCCGTAGAGTACCTGTGAGGGGACTGGAGGAACGCCTGAGGAAGACCCACTCTGACAACCGGAGGCATGAGCCAGTCACCATTCCAAATGACTTGCCACCAATCCACCCACCTGAGCACCACATGGAGGCAAGGCCCCTACACGGAGGGAGGTGGAAAGTAAAGTTAAACGAGCAAGATCAGCATCAGCTCCAGGGCCCAATGGCATTCCATACAGGCTCTATAAGAAAACCCCGGCATCCTGAAATACTTCTGTAATCTATTGAAGGTGGCATGGGCGAAAGGAATCATACCTAAGGCTTGGCGAAGGGCGGGAGGGATACTAGTTCCAAAAGGGAAGAATTCCTCAGTTCCGTCAGACCAGTCTCCGGAATGTGGAAGGAAAGATCTTTGGTGTCGTGGCTCAGACTCTCAGCCTTTTTGCAGAGCAACAACTTTGTCGACACGTCAGTGCAGAAAGCAGGAATACATGGTTTCCCAGGATGTCTGGAACACGCAAATGTCATCTGGCACCAGACACAAACTACCAAGAAAGAAAAGAAAGACTTGCATGTGGTCTTCCTAAATCTTGCCAATGCCTTTGGGTCAGTGCCTCACCAGACTGTGGGCAGCTTTCAACTTTTTCCAGGTTCCACAGGGCAACACAAAGCTGGTCAAAGCACTTCCAGGATCTGCAGTGCTGTGTCACAACACAAGATACCAGCACCACATGGCAGCACCTCGAGCTAGGCATAATGGTGGGCTGTACCATCTCTCCTCTGACATTTATGATGGCAGTGGAGCTCATTGACCGAGCCTCACAATGGGTGGTCAGAGGGAAACGCTTGAAGAATGGGCTGTGTCTTCCTCCAGTCAGGGCGTACGTTGATGACATGACCACAATAACATCAAAAAAAAAGCATGCAGCAAATGCCTGCTGGATAAACTCCAGGGAAACATGGAATGGGCACGAATGGAGATCAAACTCAGCAAGTCTCGCAGTATCTCAATTGTCAAAGGCAGGCTCACCGACATAAGGTTTCGTATCAATGCTGAGCCAGTACCAACTGTCCTGGAGAAGCCCATCAAAAGCCTCGGACGTTGGTGCAACGCAGACCTCAGAGACACTGAGCAGGTGGAACAACCAAGGCAGGATACGATCAGTGGCCTCAAGCTAATCAACAACACAGCTCTCCCAGGGAGGTTGCAGCTTTGGTGCTTTCAGTTTGCACTGCTGCCCTGACATATGTGCCCAGTTACCATCTATGAGGTCACGATGTCTCATGCAAGTCGGCTGGAAAGGCTGGTGAACTCACATGTGAGGAAGTGGTTTGGGCTACCGAGATGCCTTAGCAGCACAGGACTATATGGGAACGGAGCCCTTTCTCTGCCAATTTCTAGCCTGGTGGGGGAATACAAATGTGCCAAAGCAAGGCTGGAGATGACACTCAAAAGATCTCAGGACCCAATCGTAAGAGGCGTTGTTGCTGCTGTAGCAACAGGGAAGAAATGAACCCCAGCCGCAGCAGTACTGGACGCAGAAGCCGCCCTCTGACACCGGGGCATAGTGGGCTATGCCCGACAGGGCAGAGGAGGCTTTGGCCTTGGAGTGATGAAACCTACCTGGCAAAAGGCTACTACAACCGAACAGCGGCACCTGGTGATGGAGGAGGTGCGCCAGCACGAAGCAGCAGCCAGATGTGCCAAAGCAACATCCCAAGCCAAGCAAGGCTGCTGGATGAGGTGGGAGGGTGTTGAGAGGAGGAAAATCACATGGAGTGAGCTATGGAGCATGGAGTCAAACAGATTGAGCTTCATCATCAGAGCAACATATGATGTCCTGCCCTCTCCTACAAACCTAAATCTTTGGCTGGGAGAGGATCCAGCCTGTCCTCTGTGTGCAGTCCCGGCATCCCTCAAGCACGTCTTGGTTAGCTGCAAGACCAGCCTAACACAAGGCAGATACACCTGGCAACACAACCAGGTGCTGAGGTGTTTGCCAGCTGAACTTGAGTGTAGGAGAGTAACCACCAACGCTAGGCCTCTCGATGCCCAGACAACGGTCCCACAACTACCATCCTTCATCCGGGAAGGAGAGAAACCGGGGCTAACCCCTCGCCTCACGCCTCAAGCCCACTGCGTGCAGCCAGGGACTGGGAAATGCGTGTCGATTTAGGCCAGAACCTTACCTTCCCATCTGAAATTGCAACGACCAACCTGCAGCCTGACCTGGTCCTTTGGTCCAACACCCGACTTTATCATTGAGTTGACGGTCCCCTGGGATGAGGTTTACAAACGGAAAGGGCCGCGACATGCCAACCTTGCAGTTGAAGCAGAGGAGCAAGGCTGGAACATAGAAGTGCGCCCAGTTGAGGTGGGGTGCAGGGGCTTTGTAGCCAGTTCCACCGTAAGGCTGCTGAGGGAAGTAGGGGTCGGGGGCAGGCCAAAGCACTTGCTCATGCCGCCGGAATGAGCAGTCACTGGCTGTGGTTGAAAAGAAGGGATGCTGTCTGGGCTGCCAAGTGACCATCTAGAGACTAACCATGTGACACACACCCAGGCCTGGTCAGGCTGTGGTGGGCCTGCCTCGGCTGAGCGTGTCTTGTGATAAAAGGCCCAAACACCAGTGACGTCGAGGTACACAACTGAAGATGTGTCGTACTGGTAGTAACATCATCTAGTGATCATCTTTAAGAACTACTTCCACTCGTCAAGTGCAGTGCAGAAACCTTAGGGATTATAACATCCAGTCCTATTGATCAAACTGTTGAGTGAAAGGCTATGGTTATTGCATCTCCTCTCTGCTGGCCTGGTGTTCTTTGTAATAAATCCAGTCGCTGTGGAGTCATCTGATGATGGAGTTGGTGGCATTGACAGGGGCATGGTCAGTCCACATCCCTGTGACACACCGGTGTTCAGGGTCACGGAAGCTGCCTAGTCTGACTGTCCGGGTGCGACTGATAAGCAAGTTGCACGCGGCAGGTTAGTTAGGAAGGTTCAATCATTAAGTATTAATATTGAAGTAGTAAGATGGATTCAACAGTGGCTGGATGGGAGATGCCAGAGAGTAGTGGTGGATAACTGTTTGTCAGGTTAGAGGCCGGTGACTAGTGGAGTGCCTCAGGGATCTGTACTGGGTCCAATGTTGTTTGTCATATACATTAATGATCTGGATGATGGGGTGGTGAATTGGATTAGTAAGTATGCAGATGATACTAAAATAGGTGGCAATGTGGATAATGAAGTAGGTTTTCAAACCTTGCAGAGAGATTTAGGCTGGTTAGAAGAGTGGGCTGAATGATGACAGATGAAGTTTAATGCTGATAAGTGTGAGGTGCTACATTTTGGTAGGAATAATCCAAATAGGACATACATGGTAAATGGTAGGGCATTGAGGAATGCAGTGGAACAGAGTGATCTAGGAATAATGGTGCATAGTTCCTGAAGGTGGAATCTCATGTGGATAGGGTGGTGAAGAAAGCTTTTGGTATGCTGGCTTTTATAAATCAGAGCATTGAGTATAGGAGTTGGGATGTAATGTTAAAATTGTACAAGGCATTGGTGAGGCCAAATTTGGAGTATTGTGTACAGTTCTGGTCACCGAATTATAGGAAAGATGTCAACAAAATAGAGAGAGTACAGAGAAGATCTACTAGAATGTTACCTGGGTTTCAGCACCTGAGTTACAGAGAAAGGTTGAACAAGTTAGGTCTTTATTCTTTGGAGGGTAGAAGGTTGAGGGGGGACTTGATAAAAGTATTTAAAATTATGAGGGGGATAGATAGAGTTGATGTGGATAGGCTTTTTCCATTGAGAGTAAGGGAGTTTCAAACAAGAGGACATGAGTTGAGAGTTAAGGGGTAAAAGTTTAGGGGTAACACAAGGGGGAACTTCTTTACTCAGAGAGTGGTAGCTGTGTGGAACGAGCTTCCAGTAGAAGTGGTAGAGGCAGGTTCGATTTTGTCATTTATAAAAAATTGGCTAGGTATATGGACAGGAAAGGAATAGAGGGTTATGAGCTGAGTGCAGGTAGGTGGGACTAGGTGAGAGTAAGCATTTGGCATAGACTAGAAGGGCTGAGATGGCCTGTTTCCATGCTGTAATTGTTATATGGTTATATGTCTTAGCAGTGTAGGACTTTACGGGAACGGAGCCCTTTCTCTGCCAATTTCTAGTCTGGTGGAGGATTACAAAGGTGCTGCTTTACCGAGGCAGCAGGAAGTCTAGAGAGTCGATGGAGGAGAGGCTGGTTTCCGCGATGTGCTGAACTGCGTCCACAACTCTCTGCAGTTTCTTGTGGCCGTGGGCTGAGCTGTTGCAGTATTGAGCTGTGATGCATCGAGAAAAATTGGTGAGTGTCAAAGTGGACATGCCAAGTTGTTTAATTTCTGAGACGTTGCTGAAGCTTTCTTGGCCGTCGCATGTACAAGACTGGACCATTGGGACCTGACCCTCACAACTTCAACAACACTCTTGTGACACCTGTAAACGGGATTCCTGAGAATCTTTGCAAGCCTGTGATGCTAGCCGACCCTTTGCTCCACCAGCACTGCCGACCAGCTTTCCATGATGGAATTTCAGCAGGTGAACTGGGTGTTGGGGTGGAGATACGTCTCTACCAAAGGAGGTGTAAGGCACTCCTTCCCCCGCTAGCCTGCAGGTCACCCTTGGGCGAGGTGTAGCCCCTGTTTAGCCCCCAATCAGGGTCATGGGAAACCAGGGGAGCAGATGGTGGATGGTCATAAGAGCAGCTGGTGCAGATCACAAGTCCTGGTTGTGTGACCACTGACACCAGGTGGACCATCTCTGAGGAGTATTAGTAATGGCTGGCATCACCCATCTTGTAAAGTGACTGCCCAGATGGAGGCAATGGCAAACCACTGCCATTGAAAAATTTGCCAAGAACAGCCATGGTGAAGAATAGACCCTGATCTCCCACATCATATGACATAGCACCTAACGAATGAATGAATTGGGTAGGGATGGATAATGGCAGTTTGTATACAGAACAGACTTATATAATATGTCAGCAGCCTGGGCTTCCCCAGGTTCTTGACAACAGCACAAACTGGGTGAACACAACTAGATGGACCCGGAGTGCAGGGTTATGTCAGACCAAGTTGAGGACAGGATGTGAAAGGTCACTGAGGTTTTCATGGTACACCACACAAACACCGAGCAGACGGACTCTCTGTAGGATGTCCTGTCAACTTCTGCAAACCTACCTGAGAATGAAGAACCATTCCACGGAAATGATCATTGTGATGCACAGATATACACAATGACCACTTTATTTGATCTCTCCTGTACCTAATGAAGTGGTCACGGAGTGTATGTTCATGGTCTTCTGCTGCTGGAGCCCATCCACTTCAAGGTTCAATCTGTTGTGCATTCAGAGATGCTCTTCTGCACTCCACTGTTGTGACACCTGGTCACCTTCCTGTAGCTTAAACCCGTCTGACCATCCTCCTCTGACTCTCTCATCTACAAAGCAGTTTCACCCATAGAACTGCTTCTCACTGGATGTTTTAATTTTGTTTTTTTGCACCATTCTCTGTAAATTCTAGAGACTAGTGTGTGAAAATCCCAGGAGATCAGCAGTTTCTGAGCTACTCAAACCATCCCATCTGGTACCATCAAATATTCCATGATCAAAGTCACTTAGATCTCATTTCCTTCCCATTCTGATGTCTGGTGTGAACAACAACTTAACCTCTTGATCATGTCTGCATACTTGGACCATGTCCAAGGCTACACTTAGTATCGGAGGGACGGGAAAGTAGACTGAGGGGCTGGTATGGCTCTGCTGGTAAAGAGTTGCATCAAATCATCAGAAATATGTAACGTAGGATCAGAAGATGTTGAATTCTTGAGTGTTGAGTTGAGAAACTGCAAAAGTAAAAGTAAAAGTAAAAGGAACCTGATTGCAGTTATGTACAGGCCTCCAGACAGTAGCTGGGATGTGGACTACAGATTACGAAGGGAAATAGAAAAGGTGTGTCAAAAGGACAATGTTATGATAGTCAGGGGAGATTTTAACATGCAGGTCAACTGGGAAAATTAGTTTGATAATGGATCCTAAGAGAGCTATCTCTTATGAGATAGCTTTTTAGAGCATACTAGGGGATCAGCTATACTGGATTGCATGTTATGTAATGAACCAGAGGCAGTTAGGGAGCTTAAGGTAAAGGAACCCTTCAGAGACAGTGAAATCAATATGATTGAGTTTTACTTGAAATTTGATAGGGAGAAAGTAAAGTCTGGCATAGCAGTAATTCAATGGAGGAAAGGAAATTACAGTGGTATAAGAGCGGAGTTGACTAAAGTAATTCGGAAGCAAGAGCTGGCAGGGATGACAGCAGAGCAGCAATGGTGTGAGTTTCTGGGGCAGATAAGGAAGGTGCAGAATAGATGTATTGCAAAACCAAAGAAAAACCTCAAAGATGAGGTTATGGAGTACTTGGTGGCCAAAAAAAAATGTAATAGATGGCTTTATTAACAAGTTTGCAGATCATATGATATGAACATTGGTAGAGGGGTAGGTAGTGTTGAGGAAACAGGTGGGATGCAGAAGGACTTAGACAGATTAGGAGAATGGGCAAGAAAGTGACAAATTAAATGCAATGTTGGAAAATGCATGGTCGTGCACTTTGGTAATAGAAATAAATGTGCAGACTATTTTCTAAACGGGGAGAAAATCCAAAAATCGGAGATGCAAAGGGACTTGGGAGTCCTTGTGCAGAGCACGCTAAAGGTTAACTTGCAGATTGAATTGGTGATGAGGAAGGCAAATGCAATTTGCATTCATTTTAAGAGGTCTAGAACACAAGAGCAGTGATGTGATGCTGAAGCTTTACAAGGCACAGGTGAGGCCACACCTTTAGTATTGTGAACAGTTTTGGGCTCCTCATCTTAGAAAAGATGTGTTGGCATTGGAGAGGGTTCAGAGTAGGTTCACAAGGATGATTCTGGAAATTAAAGTGTTATCATTTGAGGAACGTTTGATGGCTCTGGGCCTGAAGGATGAGGGGAAATCTCATTGAAACCTTTCAAATGTTGAAATCTCTAGAGAGAGTAGATGTGGAAAGGATGTTTCCAATGGTGGGGGAGTCTAGGACAAGAGGACACAGCTTCAGGATAGAGGGTCGCCCATTTAAAACAGAGATGTGGAGAAATTTCTTTAGCCAAAGGGTGGTGAATTTGTTACTCTCGGCATCTGTGGAGGCCAGGTCATTGGGTGCATTTAGGGCAGAGATAGATATGTTCTTGATTGGACATGGCATGAGAGGTTACGGGGAGAAGGCCAAGTCTGAGGAAGGGAAAAAAGGAATCGGCCAAGATTGAATGGTAGAGCAGACTCGATGGGCCAAATGGCCTAATTCTGCTCGTATATCTTCTGGGCTTATAGTCTTTTATGCATTGAGATGCCATGCTGCCACATGATTGGTTAATTAGATGTTTGTATCAACAAGCAGGTGTACCTAATAAAGAGTGTATGTTACCATATACTACCCTGAGATTCATTTTCTTGCAGGCATTTACAGGAAAATGAAGAAATACAATAGAATTCATGAAAAAACTAACCAATGTGCAAAAGAGAACATGCAGTGTAAATAAAATATTACTGAGAATGAGTTGTAGAGTCCTCGAAAGTGAGTCTGTAGATTGTGGAATCAGTTCAGTGTTGGGATGAGTGAAGTCATCCACACTGGTTCAGGATCCTGATGATTGTAGAGTTCGAATTGTTCCTGAACCCAGTGGTGTGGGATCTAAGGCTTGGATTCTTCATAACCAAACTCACATTCTACACTTCCTCCTCCCTGACCCTGAGGACTCCCTCCTCTCTTCCCCACCATTGCATTCCCCCAGTCTCCAGCCTCACTCTCCCTTACTCAGAGCCTGAACGGTGGGGTCTTTGCTGCTTTTGTGTCGCTGCATTCACAGAGTAATCCTCCTGCCTCAGCCTCATGTAAATGTGCTCCGTGGTGGGGAGGGCTTTGCCCGTATGGACCGGACTATACACCATCAAATGATGGCTTGGAGAATTTTACTTGTTCATTAGCTCACTTAATCCATAAGTATCCCAAAGTTCAAAGTGAATTTATTATCTACGTATGTATATATCACCAAATACTACCTTGAGATTCATTTTCTTGTATTGTTCTTGCTGTAGAACAATGCAGTCCAATAATCAATGAAAAACTACACACGAAGACTGACAAAAACAACCAATGTGCACTGATTCTGGATCATTGGAATCTCTCCTGAGGAAGATACAACCTGAACACAAGGGATGGGTTACACCTGAACTGGGGGGTGGGGGCAATATCCTTGTGGGCAGGTTTGCTAGTAGAACTGTTGGGGAGGTTTAAACTAATTTGGAAGGGGATGGGAACCCGAGTGATGGGGCTGAGAATGAGGCAGGCGGTATACAAGCAGAGGCAGTGTGTAGTGAGACTGTCGGGAAGGACGGGCCGATGATAGGGCAAAATTGCAGTCAGTGTAACAGGGGCAAGATCAATAGGGGTAATGGAAGCAAGGTTGTAGGTGTTAAATTTGAATGCATGCAGTATGTGGAACAAGGTAGATGATCCTGTAGCACATTTAGATTTTGGCACGTATGACATTGTAGACATCACTGAGTTGTAGCTGAAAGAAGATCATAGTTGGGACCCTAACATCCGAGGGTACACATTGTATCGAAAGGACAGGCAGATAGGCAGAGGGGATGGGGTAGCTCTGTTGGAAAAAATGAAATCAAATCCTTAAAAAGAGGCGACATAGGATTGGAAGTTGTAGAATCTTTGTGAGTAGAGTTAAGGAACTGCAAGGGTAAAAAGACCCTGATGGGAGTTATATACAGGCCTCTGAACAATAGCCAGGGTGTGGGATACAAATTACAATGGGAGATAGAAAAGGCATGTAAAATGGACAATATTATGGTAATCTTTGAGGATTTCAATACGCAGGTAGATTGGAGAAAATCAGGTTGATGCTGGATCCTAATGGAGAGAATTTATAGAATTCTCCTGATGAAGGGTTTCAGCCTGAAATGTTGACTATTTACTCTGTTCCATAGATGATGCCTGGCCTGCTGAGTTCCTACTGCATTTTGGGTGTGTTGCTTGGATTTCCAGCATCCGCAGGTTTTCTCAACTAGGATTTGTGGAATGCCTCCAAGATGGCTTTTTAGAGCAGCTCATGGCTGAGCCCACCAGGGGATCAACTGTTCTGGATTGTGTGTTGTGTAATGAACTGGATTTGATTAGAGAACTTAAGGTAAAGGAATCCTGAGGAGACAGTCATCATAATATGATAGAATTCACCCTACAATTCAAGAGGGAGAAGCTAAAGTCAGATGTATCGGTATTGTATCAGGGAATTGGAAGCTTAAACTGGAAACAGATGTTTTCAGGGAAAAGTACGGAAGAAATGTGGCAAATGTTCAGGGATATTTGTGTGGGGTTCTGAGTAGGTACATTCCAGTGAGACATGGAAGGGATGGTAGGGTATGAGATCCATGGTGTACAAAGGTCGTTGTAAATCTAGGCAAGAAGAAAAGAAGAGCTTACGAAAGGTTCAAAAAACTAGGTAATGATAGGAATCTAGAAGATTATAAGGATAGCAGGAAGGAGCTTAAGAATAAAATTAAGAGAGCCAGAAGGGGCCATGAGAAGGCCTTGGTGGACAGGATTAAAGAAAATCCCAAGGCATTCTACAAGTATGTGAAGAGCAAGAGAATAAGACATGAGAGAATAGGATCAATCAAGTGTGACAGCGGGAAAGTGTGTATGGAACCAGAAGAAATAGCAGAGGTACTTAATGAATACTTTACTTCAGTATTCACTATGGAAAAGGATCTTGGTGATTGTAGGGATGACTTGCAGTGGACGGAAAAGCTTGAGCCTGTAGATATTAAGGAAGAGGATGTGCTGGAGCTTTTGGAAAGCATCGAGTTGGATAAATCACCAGGACCGGACCAGGTGTACCCCAGGCTACTGTGGGAAGTGAGGGAGGAGATTGCTGAGCCACTGGCAATGATCTTTGCATCAGCAATGAGGACGGGAGAGGTTCCGAAGGATTGGAGGATTGTGGATGTTGTTCCCTTATTCAAGAAAGGGAGAAGGGATAGCCCAGGAAATTATAGACCAGTGAGTCTTACTTCAGTGGTTGGTAAGTTGATGCAGAGGATCCTGAGAGGCAGGATTTATGAACATTTGGAGAGGCATAATATGATTAGGAATAGTCTCAATGGCTTTGTCAAAGGCAGGTCTATTGAATTTTTTGAGGATGTGACTAACCACATTGATGAAGGTAGAGCAGTAGATGTAGTGTATATGGATTTCAGCAAGGCATTTGATAAGGTACCCCATGCAAGGTTTATTGAGAAAGAAAGGAGACATGGGATCCAAGGGGACCTTGCTTTGTGGATCCAGAACTAGCTTGCCCACAGAAGGCAAAGAGTGATTGTAGACGGGTCATATTCTGTTTGGAGGTCGGTGACCAGTGGTGTGCCTCAGGGATCTGTTCTGGGACCCCTACTCTTTGTGATTTTTACAGATGACCTGGATGAGGAAGTGGAGGGATGGGTTAGTAAATTTGCTGATGACACAAAGGTTGGAGGTGTTGTGGATAGTGTGGAGGGCTGTCAGAGGTTACAGCAGGACATTGATAGGATGCAAAATTGGCCTGAGAAGTGGCAGATGAAGTTCAACCCAGATAAGTGTGAGGTGGTTCATTTTGGTAGGTCAAATATGATGGCAGAATATAGTGTTAATGGTAAGACTCTTGGCAGTGTGGAGGATCAGAAGGATCTAGGAGTCTGAGTCAATAGGACACTCAAAGCTGCTACACAGATTGACTCTGTGGTTAAGAAGGAATATGGCACATTGGCCTTCATCAATCGTGGGATTGAGTTTAGGAGCTGAGAGGTAATGTTGTAGCTGTATGGGACCCTGGTCAGACCCCACTTGGAGTACTGTGCTTAGTTCTGGTCTCCTCACTACAGGAAGGATATGGAAGCTATAGAAAGGGTGCAGATGAGATTTACAAGGATGTTGCCTGGATTGGGGAGTGAGCCTTATGGGAATAGGTTGTGTGAACTCGGCCTTTTCTCCTTGGAGCGATGGAGGATGTGAGGTGACCTGATAGAGGTGTATAGGATGATGAGAGGCATTGATCGTGTGGATAGTCAGAGGCTTTTTCCCAGGGCTGAAATGGCTAGCACATGAGAGGGCATACTTTTAAGGTGCTTGGAAGTAGGTACAGAGGAGATGTCAGGGGTAAATTTTTTACACAGAGAGCAGTGAGTGAGTGGAATGGGCTGCCAGCTGCGGTGGTGGAGGCGAACATGATAGGGTCCTTTAAGAGACTCTCAGATGGCTACATGGAGCTTAGGAAAATAGAGGGCCATGGGTAAAGCATAGGTAGTTCTAAGGTAGGGACATGTTCGGCACAACTTTGTGGGCCGAAGGGCCTGTATTGTGCTGCAGGTTTTCTATGTTTGTAAATGACAAGCAGGATGGACAAAGGAGAATTGGTTAATGTTGTGTACATGGATTTTCAGAAGGCCTTTGGCAAGGTGCCACACATGAGACTGCTTAGAAGTTAAGAGCCCGTGGTATTCCTGGAAATATACTAGCAAGAATTAAGCATGTTTGGCAGGAGGGTGTGACTAAAGAAACCTTTTTCTGATTAGTTGCCAATGACTAGTGATGTTCCACAGGGGTTGGTGGTGTCACTACTTCTTTTTACATTATATGTCAACAATTTTGTGATGAGATTGGTGGCTTAGTGGCCAAGTTTGCAGAGAATATGAGGATAGGTGGAGGGGCAGGTAGTGTTGGGAAAGCAAGGAGGCTACAGAAGGACTTAGACAGGTTAAGAGATGGACAAAGAAGTGGCAGGAGGAATGTAGTGTCAGGAAGTGTATGGTCATGCACTTTAATGGAAGGAATAAAAGCATAGATTATTTTCTAAACGGAGAGAAAATTCAAAAATCTGAGGTGCAAATGGACTCGGGTTGCCAGCCAGTAGTGTAGTGGCAGCTGCACTGGACTTCAGGACGAGTAGTCCCGGGTTCAAAACCTCTTACATGCTTTCCATCGTGCTGGGTTGAATGTTGAGCTGGTAATCAGCCTCGTAAAGAAACAAATAAGTGCTAAAGAGAAAGGGCAAGGTTGCCACGCAATGCACCACAAGGCACAGAGAGGAACCACAAATGAACATGAAACTTCTAGGTTTTCCTAAAAGTTAACTTGCAGTTTGAATCGGTGAGGAAGGCGAATATGATGTTAGCATTCATTTCAAGAGGACTAGAATATTAAAACAAGGATGTAATGCTCATTATGAACAGATCTGGGCTCCTTATCTAAGAAGGATGTGCTGATATTTGAGACGGTTCAAAGGAGGTTCGTGGAAATTATTCCAGGAATGAAAGGTTTATTGTATGAGAAGTGATTGATGGCTTTGCGCCATTACTCACTAAAATTTGGAAGAATAAGGTGGAATGTCATTGAAACCTATCAAATGTTGAAAGGCCTCAATAGAGTGGACATGGAGAGGTTGTTTCCTATATTGGTGGAGTCTCAGACCAGAGGGCACAGCCTCAGAATAGAGGGATATTCATTTAGAATGGAGATGAGGAGGAATTTCTTTAGACAGAGGGTGGAGAATCCTCAGCCACAGGTGGCTGTAGAAGCTAGGTCATTGGGTGTATTTAAGGCAGAAGTTGATAGGTCCTTGGGAAGGCTGAAGATTGGGGTTGAAAGGAAAATGGATCAGCCATGATGAAATGGGCTGAGTGGCCTAATTTGCTTCCATGTCTTCTGGTAAGAAATTGTGTAAATACAAAATTTTTAAAAAATACAAAAAATAATAATAAATAAGTAAAAGTAAGATAGCAAATATCATTTATTCGTTTACTTTAAGTAATTAATATGCATTTATCAAATTTTAATTTAATTAAATAAATGGTAATTATTAATTCAATAATTATATAATTGAAAGTGAGACAATAGGTTGTGGAATCCGTTCAATGTTGAAGTGAATGAAGTTATCCACATGGTTCATAAGCCTGTTGGTCCATCCATTACCTTCCCCTTCGATCAGAATCAGGGATTGGGATGGGTCTGGGATGGGAAAACCTTATCAATCAAGACTCTAGACGAGATAAGGAGCAGGCAACCCTCTGACTTGCACATTGGCACATTTTTTTGCTTTTCCACTAGCTATGAAGGGAGACAGTCTTAAGCTGTGTCTCTTTGGAAGATTTTTTCAAAGTTTGTAAAATTATCAAAGGCCTCTAAATGGAGAGGTCAGTGACCAATGGGCAGAGATTTAGACAACAGGTGAGTTTGAGAGGAAGTGAGAAATTACTTCCCCCCCCCCCCCCCATAATGGAACCTACCAGATCAGATGTGACTACACACAGTGGTATAACCAGAGGACTTAAATGGAAGTGGGAATACCTTAAAGTATCATGGCTAGTACAGACACAATGCCAAAGGAGGCATATCTCCACTAGCCTACAGGACACCCTTGGGCAGGGTGTAGCACCTGCTTAGCCCCTGATCGGGGTCACATGAAGCCATGGGAGCAGGAGGTGGATGGTCGTACGAGCAGCTGGTGCATATTACCAGTCTTGGTTATAGTTCTCTTTCTTGGTTTCATGCTATGGAGAGAAGAAAAATTTACTTTCGTATACTTTGATAATAATTGAACCTTTGACTACTAATGACAGGTAGACAATCTCTGGTAGTGATAAGAGCTGGAGGCAACCGTCTTGTAAAGACACAGCCCTGAAGAAGGCAATGACATACAACTTTCATAGAAAAATTTGCCAAGAGCAATCATGGTCATGAAAATAGGATGGTCACCCATGCCATATGTCAAGGCATATAATGAATGAGTAATACCATCATTCAATTCTCTAGGTCACCATCTATAGCCCACTAATTACATTATTAAGGACCCCCATCACCCAGGGCATGCCCTCTTCTCGTTGCTACCGTCAGGGAGGTGGCACAAGATCCTGAAGCCACACACTCCATGTTTTAGGAGCAGGATGCAGATTTCTGAATGGCCCATGAACACTACCTCACTATTTTCCCTCTTTTTGTACTGCTTCTTTTAAAATATATTTCTTATTGTAACTTAGAGTATTTTTAATGTATTGCACTGTACTGCTGCAAAATGACAAATTTCATGATACATGTCAGTGACAGTAAACCTGAACCTGATTCTAATGTAGTCTGTAGACAATCCCAGTGTGGTTTCTGGAATGTTAACCCCCCCCCCCCCCCACCCTTCCTACTGTTGGATCTCTGGTTATTTTCAGGTCCCTCTGTTTTTTCCAGTAGTCAGAAATTATGAGTAGTCTTAATTCTAAGATCTCAGTCTATTTTAAAGTATATAAAGAGCTGAGAAAGGAATGGATGCAAAGACAAGAGAAAAAAAAGCCAAGATGGCACCTCTGAAAAGTCCATCACTTTTAGAATAAGATGAGAAAAAATCTTTAGATGAGGATAAGCTAGATAATAGGCTACATAATTAAAGCAATTACATCATGTGTGTTCTGTAATAATACTTAGCCAATGAAAAACGAGAAAGGTGATAAACCGTTAGTTTAGCCGCTATACTGCTTTCTGCCAGTGGGTGTGAAAAATACATGAGTATTAACAAGTACAAATCTTATAAAATTTATTATTAAAAAACAGTGTTTTCTATCATTATGTTGTAAGAGGGACCGACGTTTTCAAACAGTTTCATTGCAGTGTTTTGGAGAAGCCAAGGTGCTACAGAAATGCAGGACCTGCTTTTATTTATTACTGCACAAAGTTTAAACGGGTTCAGGGAGTAAAGAGAGGGGGTCCTTCCAGCCTTGCCTAACTTCTCTCCTTCCTGACAGCCCGATGACAGAAGAGGAGGAGGATAATTATGACGACGTGCAGAGCTTTGACCAAGTGCCCCCACCGCTTCCACCGATGAAACCTGAAGGTAAGAGCATCAAAGATCCCCAATGCTAAACAAGAAGGTCTTTAAATAAAATCTCAAATTTACACTGTCGTAGAGCTGGGGGTAATTGTTTGGTGGCACAATTGATAGATCTAATACCAAACAGCTCCAGAGATTGCAGTTCAATTCCAACTTTGTGCCTGCTAGGTGGAGATTGAAGATTAGATTTTTTTATCACATGTACATCGAATCGTGTGTCACTTGTGTCAATGACCAACATTGTCTGACGATGTCCACACATTCCGACGCTGACATAGCATGCCCACAGTTTACTGACCCATACATCTTTGAAATGTGAGACAAAACCAGATCAGCCAGAGGAAACTGACACGGTCAATTATTTCTGGCATGGTCCCAGAGGAATGGAAAATTGCAAATGTCACTTCACTCTTCAAAAAGGGAGGCAGAAGGAAGGAAATTAGAGGCCAATCAGTCTGACCTCAGTGATTGGGAAAATGTAGGAGTCAATTGTTAAGAATGTGGTTTTGCGGTATTTGCAGGCACATGATAAAATAGGCCATAGTCAGTATGGTTCCCTTAAGGGAAACTCTTGCCCGACCAATCTGTTGGAATTCTTTGAGGAAATAACAAGCAGGACAGACAAAAGAGCAAACACGAGAAAATCTGCAGATGCTGGAAATTCAAGCAACACACACAAGATGCTGGTGGAACGCAGCAGGCCAGGCAGCATCTATAGGGAGAAGTACAGTCGACGTTTCGGCCGAGACCCTTCGTCAGGACTAACTGAAAGAAAAGATAGTAAGAGATTTGAAAGTAGGAGGGGGAGTGGGAAATTTGAAATGATTGGAGAAGACAGGAGGGGGAGGAATGAAGCTAAGAGCTGGAAAGTTGATTGGCAAAAGGGATACACAGCTGGAGAAGGGAAAGGATCACAGGACGGAAGACCTAGGGAGAAAGAAAGGGGGAGGGGAGCACCAGAGGGAGATGGAGAACAGGCAAGGAGTGATTGTGAGAGGGGCAGAGAGAGAAAAAAGAGAGAGGGGGAACAAACAAACAAATAAATAAAGAATGGTGTAAGAAGGGGAGGAGGGGCATTAACGGAAGTTAGAGAAATCAAAGTTCATGCCATCAGGTTGGAGGCTACCCAGACAGAATATAAGATGTTGTTCCTCCAATCTGAATGTGGCTTCATCTTGACAGTAGAGGAAGCCATAGAAATGGGAATGGGATGTGGAATTAAAGTGTGTGGTGACTGGGAGAACCTGCTTTCTCTGGCAGACACAGTCTCGGCCTGAAACGTCAACTGTACTTCTTACAGATGCTGCCTGGCCTGCTGCGTTCCACCAACGTTTTGTGTGTGTTGCTAGACAAAAGAGAATTGGTAGAAGTTGTGTATTTGGATTTTCAGAAGGCCTATGACAAGGTACCACACATGATTCTGCTTGAAAAGTTAAGAGCCTATGGTATTACCAGAAAGATCCTAATATAAAGCAGTGGCTGAATAGCAAGAGGCAAAGAGTGGGAATAAAGGAGGTGTTTTCTGCTTGGCTGCCAGTGACTGATGGTGTTCCACAGGGGATCACTTCTTCTTACATTATATGTCATTGATTTGGAGAACGGAATTGATGGTTTTATGGCCAAGTTTGCGAATGATGCAAAGATAGTGAAGGGGTAGGTAGTGGTGAGGAAGTAGAGAAGGACAGAGACAGATTAGGATAATGGACAAAGATGTGGCAGATGGAATACCATGTCAGTAAGTGTATAGACATGCACTTTGCAGGATTCCCTAAAGGTTAATTTGTAGATTGAGTTGGTGGTGAGGAAGGCAAATGTGATGTTAACATTCATTTCAAGAGGACTAGAATATTAAAGCAAGGATGTAATGTTGAGGCTTTATAAAGCACTGGTGAGGCCTCACTTAGAGTATTGTGAGCAGTTTTGGACCCCTTATCTAAGAAATTATGCGCTGATATTAGAGAGAGTTCAAAGGAAGTTTACAAAAATTATTCCAGGATTGAAAGTCTTATCATATAAGAAGCACTTGATGGCTCTGGGCCTCTTCTCACTGGAATTCAGAAGAACGAGGGGGGATCTCAATGAAACCTGTCGAATGTTGAAAGGCCTCGATAGAGTGGATGGTTCCTAAGGTGGGAGAGTCTAAGACCAGAGGACTGAGCCTCAGAATAGAGGGGCATCCTTTTAGAATGGGGATCAGGGATTTCTTTAGCTACAGAGTGGTGCATCTGTGGAATTTGTTGCCACAGGCGGCTGTGGGTATATTTAAGGCAGAGGTTGATAGATTATTGATCAGTCAGAGCATAAAGGGATACGGGGAGAGAGAGGAGATTGGGGCTGGGATGGAAAATGGATTAGGCATGATGAAATGGTGGAGCAGAGTCAATAGGCCAAATGGCTCAATTCTTCTCCTATATCTTAAGGCCTTGCGGTCATCACCGGTGCTGTGAAGTGTCACATTACCAAGGCTGCCCACATTTACACATTCTCCCGGTGACCATGTGGGTGTTCCTCGGGTGCTCTGATTTTCTCCGACATCCCAAAGGCGTTAAGTAGCCACTGTAAACAACCTTTATTGTGTGTGTGAGGGGCAGAATCTGGGATACTTTGTGGGAACGTTAGAAAGTGAATTGGGATTGGTGTCAACTGGTGGTTGAGGATCAGCAAGTATTGGAAGGGCTGAGTGGAAAATGACTGCATGATTCTATGAGAAAGCAGGTGGGCTGGGGCTGAACTGTTCGGGTCACCACACTGTCGGAAGGATGTGCTTGCAGAGATGTTACCTGTATCAGATAACTTGAGTTACTGAACATTTCCAACAGCACAGCATAGGAACAGACCCTTTGGCCCACAAAGTTGTGCCTTTCTAAATCAAACTAGTGGTTAGCACAACACTTTAAAGTACAGGTGACCCAGGTTCAAATCCCGCCACTGACTGTAAGGAGTTCTTACATTCTCTCCGTGACAGCATGGGTTTCCTCCAGATGTTCCGGTTTCTTCTCACGGTCTAAAGGCGTGCCAGTTGGTAGGTTCATTGGTCATTGTAAATTGTCCCGTGATTAGGCTAGGTGGAGCAGCTTGAAGGGCTGGACGGGCCAATTCCATGTCCAGCTAAACTAATCCCTTCTGCTGACATACTGTCCATATTCCTTGATTCTCTGCTCATTCTCTCTGAGAGCCCATTAAATCCCTAGAGGTTGGGTAGACTGATCTTGTTTTGCCTGGAGTGAACACAGTTTAGAGGTGACCTGATAGAGGGATGGATAATTAGAGATTAGCTCTATTTGTGTTGTGTACATCAAAGCATACACTCAGTGGCCACTTTATTAAGTTCGCCTGTACACCTGCTCGTTAATGCCCATATCTAATCAGCCAATCATGTGGCACCAACTCAGTGCATAAAAGTGTGCAGACATGGTCAAGAGGCTCGGTTGTTGTTCAGAGCAAACGTCAGAATGGAGTAGAAATGTGATCTAAGTGACTTTGACCGTGGAATGATTGTTGGTGCCAGATGGGGTGGTTTGAGTATCTCAGAAACTGCTGATCTCCTGGGATTTTCAGTCTCTAGAGTTTACCGGAAATGGCGCGGGAAATAAAAAACATCCAGTGAGTGGTAGTTCTGTGGGCAAAAACACCTTGTTAATGAGAGAGTTCGGAGGAGAATGGTCAGATTGGTTCAAGCCGACGGGAAGGGGACAGTATCTCAAATAACTGCACATTACAACAGTGGTGTGCAAAAGAGTGTCTCTGAACACGTCAGACCTTGAAGCGGATGGCCTACAGCAGCTGACGACCACAAACATCCCCTCAGTGGCCACTGAGTGTGTACAGTGAAGTACCTCGTTTGCCAAAAACAGAGGATGTGCTGGGGGCAGCCCACAAGTGTTACCACGCTTCTGGCGCCAACACAGCACGCCTTGAACTCACTACCCTAAACTGTACATCTTTGTAATATGGGAGGAAACTGGAGCGCCCGGAGGAAAGCTCCTTACAGACAGAGGCAGGAATTGAACCCCTTTCACTGGCGCAGTGAAGCGTTATGCCAACCCCTACACTAGGGTAGTTATAAATAGTGCAGTCAGAATCTTTTTCCCACAATAGGGGTATCAAAAACAAGAGGACCAGGTTTAAGGTGAGAGGAAGGAGCTTTAAAGGGGTAAGTTTTTCACAGAGTGTGGTTGATATCTGGAATGTGTTGAACGTGTTCAGGCAAGACACCTCAGATTCATTTCATTATCACGCATACATTAAAATGTGCAGTAAAATGCAGCTTGTGTTAAGGACCAACACAAGGATGTGCTGCGGGGAGCCTACTAGGCAACCCGCCATGCCAGCCATTCCTGAGGGTTGGCATCGAAGGATACAGATCTAATGTGGGCAAATGGGATTAGAATAGATGGGTGACGGGATGGAGGTACTTCTCTACCAAAGGAGGGCACTCCTTCCCTCTGCTAGCCTGCAGGTCACCCTTGGGCAGGGTGTAGCACCCCCTTGGCCATGTAGGTGGTGGATGGTGGTATGAGCAGCCGGTGCAGATCACAAGTCCTGGTGATGCGACCACTGACACCAGGCAGACAATCTCTGAAGAGTATTGATAATGGCTGGGGTCACCCAGCTTGTAAAGACACTGCCCAGAAGTCAATGGCAAACCACTTCTGTAGAAAGATTTGCCAGGAACAATCATGATCGTGAAGACTGTGTTCACCCACGTCATACGACACGGCACATAATGATGATGATGTAGATGTGGGTGAGCAAAACGGTTGGCATGAACGTGATGGGCTGAAGGGCTTGTTTCTGTGCCATGGACTCTTTCACAGAAATTCCCAGCCATCTCCATTTCTCGGTCATTTACCTGTCTCTTCTGTATTGCAGATCGCAGGAAGCCGGTGGACGCTAACAGCGGAGAGAGTACAGTAAGAGTCATACCAACCTCTCGTGGGTAGAAGCTTGCTAAGAGCCATGAGCCGGTCCCTCATCTCGGTTCTGTACTGCCTTGTATCTCAACAGTGCCCAGCACTGCCCGACTTCCAGACTGGTCAAGAGTTTGACATAATCAGGAATCCAACATCTAACTTATACATTGAGATGCTGGCAGCATTTCTAACAAAGGCTCAGATGTACAGGGAACATTTCTACAGGTGCTGAGTGCGTCCAATCACTAAACAGATCACAACATAATTACAAAATCAGCATACAAACACAACACAACCACACACAATAGGCAGCCGTCGATCCCAGGGGTTCACGGGTTTGCGCGTCTGGTGATCTGGGTTAAGCAGCGTCCGCTGTAACAGTGGAGTTCCTTGCCACACGTACAGCAGAACACTGGGGCAGCTCTGACGTCTTGAGCATCTTGGGCACGGAGCTTTTGCGGGCTCTCTTTTCCTCTGCTTGCTGCATTAGTGTGTTCGTGTATCTCAAGAGACCCTTCTTTACCTCCTGCTTCCAGGCACACCTGTCTGAGGCGAGTGACCGCCACGCGTCAGTACTAATACCAAAGGCCTTGAGGCCACTCCTGCAGGTGTCCTTGTAGCGCGGCTGGGGTCTTCCCGCTGGCCTCTTTTCAGACTCAAGATCCCCTAAGAGAAGGTCCTTTGGCAAAGCCACGCAAATCCCCAGCTCCATCGCAGTCAGAGGATGTAATTGTGGAACGTATCTGTGGGTGTTGTAGTCGGTATGCCTACATACGTGTATAGGCACATGTGTGCGTGCGTATGATGGGGGAAGAGAGAAGGGGAGGCTGTGTTTGGTGGGCAGAGTTTAATAATAATAAAGTAATTTAAAATCCCAATGAATAGAGGTGTATACAAATGTATACTGTATACACTTGAATCAGGACAGGAGGAGGCCACTCCTTCTGCCCACTTCAACTTTCACAAGATGGTGACTGACCGTGATACTCATTTGTTCTCAGAAAGATGATTCGGATGGTGAAATGTACGAAGATTTGGACAGCTACAGGTACAACTGAATATTTAAAATAAAATGCATGCTGTGTCCTTGGGATATTGGCGCGGTTATGTTCTAAGTTGCGTGATAGTGCTGAAGTCTAGATCTGGGCGTGGAACACATCTGGAAAAGGAAGTGTTCCAGGATGGGGATTTATCAATTTGACATCTTGACGTTCAAAGGTCGAAGTGAATTTATTATCAAGGTGTGTGTGTGTGTGTTTTTTTTTATTTATTTCGCGATACAGTGTGGAACAGAGGCCCTTCTGGCCCTTTGAGCCCAGCAACACCCGACAGGTCCGATTTAACCCTAACCTAATCACATGCCCAGTTAACCTACCCCGTATGTCTCTTGAGTGTGGGAAGAAACCAGAAGACCCAGAGAAATTCCACGCAGAGGACATTCCATATCCTACCTTGAAATTCATTTTATTATAGGTAACCCATCCATCCAAGAGAGTTACCAGGAGTGCTGCTTATGCGGAGCCCTTAGCATTGTCAGTGATCCCTCCCATCCATCCAACAGTCTCTCTGTCCCCTCCCATCAGGCAGGAGGTACCGTAGCATTAGGGCAAGGACTGTCAGGATGGGAAAAGCTTCTTCCCCCAGGCCATAACACTACTGAACTTTATGCCACCACATTACGTATGAAGAACTAGTAGTGTTATATTGTTTACATTTTAACTTGTATCGTGAATGCACCTTATTGTTTGTTAATTTATGTGTGGTCATATTACTTCATGTTTTGTGTATGTGAGCTCAATGTACTGTGTTGTGCACCTATGTCCAGAGGGACGTTGTTTCGTTTGACGGTATAGATGTGTCCAGCCACAAGTTCTCAATTGAACTGAGGTCTGGACTTGAAATGACAATAAACCTAACTTGAAAAAAGAAATACAATAGAATTTTACAAAAAAAACTATACATTGGCACAGGTGGGGCATCACAGCAGCACAGAGATTAGCGTAACACTTTACAGCACTCGTGATCGGAGTTTAATTCTTGCTGTAACGAGTTTGTATGTCTTCCCCGTGACCGCATGGTTTTCCTACAGACGCTCTGGTTTTCTCCCACATTCCAGAGGTGTTACGGGTTAGGATCAGTGAGCTGTGAGCATGCTGTGCTGGAAGCGTGGCAACTCTTGCGGGCTGCCCCCACCTCACTGTGCTGGTGTTGATGCATTTCACTGCAGGTTTCGATGTGCATGAATCAATATCGGAATCGGGTTTAGTGACACTGGGACCTGTTGTACATACTGTGCCTAGAAAAAGTATTTCCCCCCCCCCCCCCCCCGGAAGTTTTCATATTTTATTGTTCTGCAGCATTGAATCACAGTGGATTTAATCTGGCTTTTTTGACACTGATCAACAGAAAAGCACTCTTTCATATCAAAGTGAAAACAGATCTATACAAAGTGATCCAAATTAATTAAAATATAAAACACAAAATAATTGATTGCATAATCACTCACCCCCTTCAAGTCAGTATTTAGTAGATGCACCTTTAGTGACAATTACAACCTTGAGTCTGTGTGGACGGGTCTCTATCAGCTTTGCACATCTGGACACTGCAATTTGTCCCCATTTTTCTCAACAAAACTACTCAAGCTCTGTCAGATTGCATGGGGATCATGAGTGAACAGCCTTTTCAAGTCCAGCCACAAGTTCAATTGAACTGAGGTCTGGACTCTGACTTGGCCACTCCAGGACATGAATTTCGTTGTTTTTAAGACATTACTGTGTAGCTTTGGCTTTCTGCTTGGGGTCAGTCTTGCTGAAAAACAAATCTCTCAAGTCACAGTTCTCCTGCAGACTGCATCAGGTTTTCCTCCAGGACTTCCCTGTATTTTGCTGTGTTCATTTTGGTGACACCCCCCCCCCCCCCCCCACTAGTCCCCTTCTTGCACAGTCACTCAATTTTTGAGGACAGCTGGTCTAGGCAGATTTACAGCTGTGCTATATTCTATCGATTGCTTGATGATTGAGCTAACAATACTCCAAGGGATATTCAGAGACTTGGAAATGTTCTTGTATCCATCTTTTGACTTGTGCTTTTTAAGAACATAAAAATTAGAAGCAGGAGTCGGCCATCCGGCTCATTGATGCTGCTCCGCCATTCAATAAGATCACAGCTGATCTGACCATGGACACATCTCCACCTACCTGCCTTTTCTCTATAACCCTTAATTCCCTATTATGCAAAAATCTATCCAAATTTCTTCCACCCATCGGTGATTTCCTCCCTTTATTATTCCTAATCTCTACCCAGATGGATTCAACATTCTGCTCCTTAGATCTTATATCGTCTCTCCCTATCATCCTGATCTCATCTTTAATTAAAAGTGCTACCCCACCTCCCTTAACCTTCCTGCCTATTCTTCTGTATTACCTGATATCCTTGGATATTTAATTCCCATTCCTCTCCACCGTGCAACCTTGTCTTTGTAATGGCCACTAAATCATTCACCTTTGTACTGATTTGTGACACAAGTCCAAATACTATGGGCATTCAGATAAAGTGCCCTTACACTCATTGTACTTTTAAAATCTTGTAATCTTTTTCCTCATGCAAATCTGTCACCGCTCCCTAGTATACTCCTGGCTGACGTTCAGTCCCTGTATAACAAGCTTTGTGAACCTACAGCCAGAATCTCCTGTCTACGGGAAACAAAGGAATGTAATGTTTTGTGCTTCGTGGGGACCTGGCTGGGAAGAAATACCAGATTGTGCCCTCGAGCCCTTTGGGTTCTCCCTGTTCTGGGCGGACAAGTCAAGAAATCTCACAGAGTTAAAGAGTAGGGGTGAATACTTATGTAATCAATTATTTTGGGTCAGCATCAACAAGTTGGGCCAGAGGACTTGCTTCTGTTTTGTATAACTTGTAACAGTGAATGCAGAACCTCTTTTAAAAACGAAAGCATAGTAGCAGCTATTTCGCAACCCCTGCTGTAGAACGGTGTGAGTCGATGATAACTGACTCATTTGGAAGCACTAGTGTGGGATGGAGCTCACAGTCCAGACGAACTTCGGAAACATTGAAGAGGGCTTTCGTATTTAATCGTCATTCAGCCATACTCATGATTACAGCCAAACAAAACAGCGTCCCTCTCGGGCCAAGGTGCAAAACACAGTGCCAACAGTCATGCTCAGCACATATTGTACATATAATTATGACGGCACAAAAGCATAAGACATAGGAACATAGGAGCAGAATTAGGCCATTCAGCCCATCAAGTCTGCTCCACCATTCCATCGTGGCTGATCCTGGATCCCACACAACCGCATACACATGTCTTCCTGCCATATCCTTTAATGCCCTGACCGATCAGGAATCGATCAACTTCCACCTTAAATATACTGACAGACTTGGCCTCCACCACAGTCTGTGGCAGAGCATTCCACAGAGTCACCACTCTCTGCCTAAAAAAAATTCCTCTTTACCTCTGTTCTAAAAGGTCACCCCTCAATTTTGAGGCTGTGCCCTCCAGTTCTGGATACCCCCACCATAGGAAACATCCTCTCCACATCCGCCCTATCTAGTCCTTTCAACTTTCAGTAGGTTTCACTGGGACTCCCCCTACATTTTTCTAAATTCCAGTGAGTACAGGTCCAAAGCTGCCAAGCACTCTTCATATGTTAACCCCTTCATTCCGGGAATCATCCTCGTGGACCTCCTCTGGACTCTCTCCAATGACAAGACATCCTTTCTGAGATATGGGGCCCAAAACTGACAACAATACTCTAAGTGCAGCCAATTAGTGACTTATAAAGCTCCAACATTATCTCCTTGCTTTTATATTCTGTTCCCCTTGAAATAAATGCCAACATTGCATTTGCCTTCTTTATCACAGACTCAATCTGTAAATTAACCTTCTGGGAGTCTTGCACGAGGACTCCTAAGTCCTTGAGAAGGACATTGGTAATTGTGGGCATGGCGTATATTGGATTGAAACACTTGGGTGTATAGACATTAAGAAAGAGGATGTGCTGGAGCTGTTGAAAGGTTTTAAGTTGGATAAGTCGCTGGGACCCGATGAGATGTACCCCAGGCTACTGTGGGAAGCAAGGGAGGAGATTGATAAGCCTCTGGCAATGATCTTTGCATCATCAATAGGGATGAGAGAAGTACCAGAGGATTGAAAGGTTGCAAATATTCCCTTGTTCAAGAAAGGGCATGGAGAAAGCCCAGAAAATTATAGACCAGTGAGTCTAGCATCAATGGTGGGCAGGTTGTTGGGAGAAGATCCTGAGAGGCAGGGTTTATGAGCATGTGGAGAAACATGCTGATTAGGAGTAGTCAGCATGGCTTTGTCAAGGGCAGGTCCTGCCTTATGAGCCTGATTGAATTCTTTGAGGATGTTACTAAACACATTGATGAAAGTAGAGCAGTGGATGAAGTGTATATGGATTTCAGTTGGGCATTTGATAAGGTTCCCCAATCAAGGCTCCTTCAGAAAGTAAGGAGGCATGGGATCCAAGAAGACCTTGATTTATGGATCCAGAATTGGACTGACCAGAGAAGGCAAAGAGTGGTTGTAGTTGGGTCATTACACTCAAGTGCAAGTTAACAGTGTTGTTAAGAAGGTGTATGGTATGTTGGCAGTCACCAACTCAGGGATTGAGTTCAAGAGCCGTGAGATAATGTTGTAGCTATATAGGACCCTGGTCAGACCCCACTTGGAGTACTGTGTTCAGTTCTGGTCTCCACACTACAGGAAGGATGTGGATACTATAGAGAGTGCAGAGGAGATTTACAAGGATGTTGCCTGGATTGGAGGGAGTGCCTTATGAGAATAACTTGGCCTTTTCTCCTTGGTGCAATAGAAGATGAAAGGTGATGTGATAGAGGTCTATAAGATGATGAGGAATATTGATCGTGTGGGTGGGCAGAGGCTTTTTCCCTGGGCTGTTTTAAGGTGCTTCGAAGTAGGTACAGAGGAGATGTCAGGGGTAAGTTTTTCACAGACAGAAAGCGGTGGGTGTGTGGAACGCACTGCCAGCGAAGGTGGTAGAGGTGGATACAATGGGGTCTTTTAAGAGACTCTTAGATAGGTACATGAAGCTTAGAAAAATAGAGAGCTATGCGGTAGGGAAATTCTAGGCAGTTTCTGGAGTAGGTCACATGGTCAGCACAGCTTTGTGGGCCAAAGGTCCTGTAGTGTGCTGTAGATTTCTATTTCCGTGTTTCACAAACTGCCCCCGACACCCACAGACCTCTGGCACACTGCTATTGTCTTCCACAGTAAAGACTGATGCAAAGTACCCATTAAATTCATCTGACATTTCTTTGTCCCCTATTAAAACATCACTAGCATCACTTTCCAGTGATCCAGTATCAACTCTCACCCCCTTTACCCTTTATATAACTGAAAAAACTTTTGGAATCCTGCTTCATATAATTGGCTAGTCTGCCCTCGTATTTCATCTTTTGCCTTATAGCCTTTTTAGTTGCCTTTTGTTGGATTTTAAAAGCTTACCAATCATCCAACATATAGTTACAAAATTTTTTTTAAAGTAGTAATCTAGCCCAATCCCTGAACGTCATGGCCTTTAGATTGATGGTGCATGGATGTCATCCTGAAGCCACATTTCTGCAAGAAAAGCCCGCAGCAGTTCCTCATATCATGCACTGCAGCCACAAATGAAGGTAATCCAGCTTGTCTTTCCAGAGCAAACACTGGAGGGCAGCACCGATGGGAGAGGCCAGCTCCCCACTGGTAGAGAATCCAGAGGCACACAGCCACCTCCAGTGCTTCCTTCGCTGCTGATCACAGCAAGTGACCCCGAGGCATGAATGAGGGCCTGAGCCGCACCTCAACAGAGGCCACGTAGTTCCCTCGCCATCGGTCTTGTCAATGAGCCCATCAATCAGACTCTCGGTATTCTGCTTTACCAGTGCCCAACAGTCCTGCAATCACAACAAAAACATCCCACTCTGTCTGCTGGAACGTGCACCGCCACTGACACCTTCTTCCCACTAAATCTAGACCCCAGCACGTTATTAAAATGGATGGAGGGGAAGCAAGGAAAATCAGAAGAGAAGCCAGGGAGAAAGAGTAAACAGATGTTTTGACCATCATTTTGGAAGTGGAAGTGGTTTTGTGAACCACATGCTCAAAGTTCGAAGTGAATTATTACCAAAGTACATTCACTCAGTGGTCACTTTATTATACACACCTGTACACCTGCTCATTAATACAAGTATCTAAACAACCAATCAGGCTGCAGCAACTCAATGCATAAAAGCATGCAGACATGGTCAAGAGGTTCAGTTGTTGTTTGGGCCAAACATCAGAGTGGGGAAGAAATGTGATCTAAGTGATTTTGACAGTCAAATGGTTGCTGGTGCCAGAATGGGTGGTTTGATTATCTCATAATCTGCTGATCTCCAGTGATTTTCACACACAACAGTCTCTAGAGTTTGCAGAAAATGGTGTAAAAAATCAAAACCATCCAGTGAGTGGCAGCTCTGTGAGCTCTTGCCCTTCTTGCTGGGGGAGAGACTCTGTCCAGTACATCATAGTCACACCCCTCCCCACAGGAGGTGCTGCCTCACAAAGGCAGCATCCATCATCAAAGATCGCCATCGCCCGACCACACCATCTTCTCATAGCTCCCTTCGGACAGGAGCCCCACATCAGCCTGGTGTCCCACGCTGCCGGTTTCAGGAACAGATTCGATAAACTTGATTTGCCACATGATATTCTCTGTGTGAAAGGTCTCGAAAGGAGCTGAAAGACCAAGAGAGGAAACGAGAGAAGGAGGAAAGGAAAAGACAAGAACAGGAGCAGAAGGAGAAAAAGAGGGAGCAGGAGATGAGAAAGAAGTTCAAGGTAAATGAATGCTGCTCTAATCTGTCATCCCTTCAGATCAGTTCACTACAAGTACTGCTTCTCAGGAAATGGGCTGTCTCTGAGCTGATGACCATGGGCTGGCATGGTAGTGCAACATTTACAGTGCCAGTGACCTGGGTTCAATTCCCACTGCTACCTGCAAGGAGAATGTGTTTTCCCTGAGGCTGTGTGGGTTTCCTCTGGGTGATACACTTCCCTCCCGCAGTCCAAAGACATAGATGTTAGTAGGCGAATGGGGGGGATTTGGACAGGGTGGACTCGTTGCGCCAGGGGGACCTGCTACCCTACTGCATCTCTAAAAAAAATAAAATAAATCTCTCTTTTGGTCTAACGAGTACTGAAATACAGCATAACACAAAAGGCCATTTGAACCATTATGTTTGTGCCAGATCTCCCTTCATCCTGTACCCATTTGTCTTTGTATCAACTGCACATCTTTTTTCTCATTTGACTTTGGGAGAGGACCTGTGTTATAAGGAGACATTGCCAAGACTAGGATTGTATCCCCTGGAAAATCGGGCCTGATAGAGGTCGATAAGATCGTGAGGGGCGTAGATGTAGTCCTTTCTCCCAGGGAGGGGGTGATGAGAATAAGGAGGCACAGGATTAAGATCAGAGCTGAGAGATTTAAAAGGGTGTTGTGTATCTGGAGTGAGCTGTTAGAAATAGTAGTTGAGGTGGGCACATTAGCGACATTTAGAAGCCATCTTGATAAATCCATGGATAAGACGAGGTTGGGTGGTGGGCTGGAGTTACGTCTCTACAAAAGAAGGTGTAAGGTGCTCCTTCCCTCTGAGAGCCGACAGCTCACCCTTGGGCAAGGTGTGTAGGGTATTGTAATTGGTGGAAACGTTCAGAATTCGTGACCTCCAACATTGAGTGGGAGTTCTTAAGAGGCTGGTCTGACGTAATGACATAATTACATAAAGGACTTTAACTGCACTTTGTGCCCGGTTTTTTGAAGTTCAGTAAATGAGTTGTAAGTTTTGTTCTTAAACATAAAACACTTAATGTCATTTTATTTGCAAAACCCTACATCGGTGACTCTGATGCTCTAGGCCAATTCCAGAGTTATTGAACACGTCGGCCAATGCAGTTGCTTTGAAACTGCCGGGGTTTTGGGAGCAAAATGCCATCGCTTGGTTTGTACAAAGCAAGGCCCAATTCATGCTGCAAGAAATCTCTGCCCTCAACACCAAATTTTACATTGTGGCAGCATTGCTCAGAAACTTCACGGCTACGAGAGTGGTGAGTCTGCTCGAACACCCACCTAGACACGATAATTACCGATCACTGAAAACTCACCTTTTACAGACTTTTGGACTATCGGAGGCTGAGCATGCCAAACAGTTGCTCCCCTTGCCCAGTCTCGGCGATGCTAAGCTGTCAGAGCTAATGGACCACACGCTGTCTCTCCTGGGAAATCACCATCCTTGTTTTATTTTTAAAGAACTCTTCATGCAGCAAATGCCTGATCAAGTCCACATAGCCCTTGTTAATGCACCGGTGATGGACTAGAGGGAGCTTGCTAAAATGGCTGATAGTCCACAATCAGCCAGATGCCGGTGTATCATTCCTCCTCCTTCCCCTGCCTTAATAAGCCCGATCACTGAGGCTCCCACCTTTAAGCACGCAAAATGGCCTGCTAGCTAAAGCTGCGAAATAGTCAATGCCGGGTCTGTGTTTTCACCACGCTCACTAGGAAATGCCAACCGCTTCGTAACTTCGACAGTGCCAACCTATTGGGCCGTCAGAGGTCTGTGAACACCGCGGGTTCCAGCTGCCAGGGTTGCCTACTGTTCGTTACGGACACTCTATCGGGGCAACACTTCCTGTGTGATGCGGGTACTGCCCGAATCGCCTATTAATGAGAAGACAAAGAGTGACGAAGCCTCGCGGGATCCAGATTTACGGGACACGACGGGTGACGCCCTGCTTCCATGGGTGATGTTACACAGGGGACGTTGTCCTGGCTAAAGTGACTAGACCTCTGCCTGGCGCAGATTTCCTGTGTGCTCAAGGACCGTTAGTCAATCTTAGGAGCTGCCGACTTGTGGATGCTGAGGACTTTGGGTCGTTACCCGGCTCCCCCAGTATACCCTGCTCCCCCAGTAAACTCCCCACAATGACTCTGTCAAGCACATGCACCATCACATGTGAGTTTACTGGACTGCTAGGCAAACTCCCAAACCTCACTAAGCCCACATTCTCCACTACAGTCACAAAACATGGGATCGAGCACCACATTGCCACAACTGGCCCACCAGTCCATGCCCGCGCACGTCAACTGGACCCAGAAACACTAGCAACTCAAAGGCTGGGTTTGCGAACAGGGAAAGTCTCGTCATTGCACGCCGGTCAAATAACCCCTGGGGTTCACCCCTCCGTATGGTCCCAAAGTCCGAAGGCGGTGGCCACCCATGTGGCGATTACCAATGCCTTAATGAGGTCACCACCCCCCGATAGTCAGTCGGTCCCATACATCCGAGGTTTTTTGGTATGTTTAACCTATAAGTTAATTGTTTCCAAAGTTGATCTTGATAGGGGCTACCATCAGGTGCCCATGTGCTCAGGGGATGTTCCCAAAATGGCTGTGATAACCTGGAGTGGCCTTTGAGTTTCTGTACATACCCTTTGGGCTGAAAGATGCAGCACAGACTTTCCAACGGCTGATGGACTCTATTAGAAGACTTGGATTTCTTTTTGTTTACCTGGATGATGTACTTGTCGCCAGTGAATCCAAATCCAAACACATACCGCATGTCACACACTTTGCCCGTGCTTAAGCCAGCAAGGTTCGATTATTAACCCTGCTAAATGCCATTTTGGGTTGTCAACCGTTGACTTTCTTGGCCATCATATCTCCGCAGCAGGTACGAAACAGCCATCAGGGCTGTTCATAAGGGCGCCCACGGTTGGGAACACCCATCGAAAGCAGCCGCCATTATGCATTTCCCACCACCCCGCACTACTGAAAAACTACCCGAGCTTTTAGGCATGGTGAATTTCTGTCACCGCTTCATTCTGTTGAACTTATGCTCCCCCGTATAGTGCGTTTAAGGACAATACCCCTGATCATGTGCTTGACTGGTCAATGGGCGTGACCAGGGCATTTGATGATACCAAACGAGCTCTTTCTAACACAACCCTACTGCTCCCCACGTACCCACAGCCATTACTACTGACACTCAGACGATGCTGTGGGTGTTGTGAACGAACAGCTGGTCAGAGACGTGTGGCAGCCGCTCGCCTTCTTCAGCCGGCAGCTCCACCCCCCCCCACCCCCCGAAAGGAAGCACAGCACGTGTGACCGTGAGTTCTCGGTCTCTGTCTGTCCGTCCGCCATTTTCGTTTTCTTCTGGAGGGTCGCCATTTCACAGCGTTCATTGACCACAAACCCCTCGTACACACGATGGCCAAAATATCAGGGCCTTGGTCTGCACGGCAGCAACACCAACATATCAGAGTTCACATTGAGGCCGTACGCATAGGGGTTGACTATTCCGGTATGGCAGCTGACTGAGTTACTGACCCCTTGGTCCAGGCTGACCGAACAGCAGTCACAGGCCTGTGGTTGGCTGACAGGGAAGCTGAGGTTTCTCTGCTGTGCGACGTCTCAACCACGCAGCAACTCAGTACATAAAAGCATGCAGACGTGGTCATGAGGCTCTGTAGATTTTCAAACTAAACATCAGAATGGGGAAGAAATGTGATCTCAGTGACTTTCACTGTGGAATGATTTGTTGGTTCGAGTATCTCAGAAACTGCTGATGTCCTGGGATTTTCACACACAGCGGTCCCCAGGGTTTACAGAGAACAATGCAAGAAACAGAAAACTTCCAGTGGGGGGCAGTTCTGTGGGCAAAGCCCTTTGTTAATGAGAGAGGTCAGAAGATAATGTCCAGACTGGTCCAAGCTGACAGGAAGCTAACAGCAACTCAAATAGCCTCGTGTTACTACAGTGGTGTGCCAAAGAGCATCTCTGAAAGCACAACACGTTGAATCTTGAAGTGGATGGGCTACAACAGCAGAAGAACATGAACAATGAGTGGCCACTTGATGAGGTACAGGAGATATCTAAGAGAGTGGCCAGTGGGTGTACACATGTACAGTGCATGTGACAATAAAGTCGACTTTTGACTTTGGGTTTTGCAGTAGTTTGAGGGTCAGTCCTCACCTCTCTGGAACCAGACAGCAGGTTGGGTCTAGAATTGGTTGTGTAAAGACTTTATTGACCACCCCATCCCAAACACAGTCAACACTCTCCAGAGTTACAAACCAATCTTCTGTCTCCATTCGCAAAAGGCAGGATTTTCCCCAAGGGCGACCATTGTAATTCCAGTCCCCATTATCAGTCCACAGCCACCTCTTTTGCCATGAATAGCCCACTCATATCGGAGGAGCAACACTTCACATTCTGTCTGCGTAGCCTCCAAACTGATGGCATAAACATCAGTTTATCCTTGTGGTTAATTTTTTGCATCTTCTTGTATCTTCTCATCTCCAGCTTTTCACCTATTCTCCTCACCTGCCTATCGACTCCCCCTGTACCCCTCCTTCTTCCCTTTCTCCCATCATCCACTCTCCTCTCCTATCAGATTCCTTCTTCTCCAGCTCTTTACTTTCTCCACCTATCACCTCCAGGCTTCTTACTTCATTCCTCTTCCCACCCACCCAGCTTCATCTATCACCTGCCAGCTTGTATTCCTTCCCCTCCCCCCAACTTCTCGTTCCGGCATCCTCCCGCTTCCTTTCCAGTCCTGAAGAGGGCTCTTGGTCCAAAACATGGACTGTTTATTCACTTCCACGGCCGCTGCTTGGCCAGCTGCGTTGACCAGTCTGTGTGTTGTTCCTGTCTTGTGTCCAGTTTTCCGGACCGATTGAAGTGATCCAGACGGTGAAGGTGACGATGGACTACAAGGGTGGGAAGAACGAGCTGAGCTGCAAGCAGGGAGACTACCTCGAGGTCATCCGCATCACCGACAACCCTGAGGGCAAATGGCTGGCCAGGACCATGGACGGTACATGTAAGTAGAACACTGTGGATGTCAGGTAACAACGGGCACCTTTAATCTGCCAGATCCCAGACACATTACAAGTGTGAACCAATCTCCACGCAGTGTGGGCCCATCGACTGGAACTGAGATGGAGTTTGATGCACAGAAACAAGCCCTTGGGCCCATAGTGTTTCAAAAGTACATTTAATGCAACAGAAATGTATACACTATACATCCTGAACTGCGTTTTCTTCACAAACATCCACGCAAACAGGAGTGCCCCCAAAGAATGAATAACAGTTGAATGTTTGAACCCCAAAGTCCCCCCCCCACCAAGCCCCCCTCCCCACCGGCAACAAAAGCACTCAAGCGTGAGCAAAGCAACAGCAAAGACACAGACTTGTAGTTACCCCAAAGACTACTTGTTCACCTGGTATTTGACTTAGCACTGTCTCTCTCTCTCTCTCCTCTCTCTCTCTCTCTCTCTCTCTCTCTCTCTATCCTCTCCCTCTCTCTCCTCCCTCTCTCTCTCTCTCCTCCCTCTCTCTCTCCACTCCCTCTCTCCTCCCTCTCCCCCTCCCCCTCTGCCTCTCTCTCTCCCTCTCTCTCCCCCTCCCTCTCCTTCCCTCTCTCCCTAATATGTTGTCTCCGTTTCACAGCAAGAGGGGAGACATAACAAACAACTCGCTGGCTTATGATGTTAAAAGTCCGTTGCGTCACTTTTTCCGAGCTCTATGCCTAAAGATCTCGGGCCTCGGGGCACACAGCCAGAGATCTTCTGTCTCCAATGACACACCGATCTCCGGCAGAGGAACCGTCCTCCGATCCCTCCCCCCCCCCCCGTCTCCAGAGCCACGAGATCTAAGTCCCTGAAGGAGTGACGCTCTTAGGTCAAAGCTTGAAATGCCGAACAACGGACATTCGTGAAACCCCAAGAGTGGGTCCCATTCCCACAAAGAACCATAGTCCTCCAGGTCAGGGTCTTCAAAAGAACCTTGAAAGGGAAAATAAAGCTATTAAACAATAGACAATAGGTGCAGAAGTAGACCATTCGGCCCCTCGAGTCTGCACCGCCATTCTGAGATCATGGCTGATCATTCACTATCAATACCCAGTCCCTGCCTTGTCCCCATATCCCCCGATTCCCCTATCCATCAGATATCTATCTTGCTCCTTCTTGAAAGCATCCAGAGAATTGGCCTCCACCGTCTTCCGAGGCAGTGCATTCCACACCTCCACAACTCTCTGGGAGAAGAAGTTCTTCCTCAACTCTGTTTTAAATAACTGACCTCTTATTCTCAATCCATGCCCTCTGGTACTGGACTCTCCCAACATCTGGAACATATTTCCTGCCTCAATCCTATCAAATCCTTTAATTATCTTAAACGTTTCAATCAGATCCCCTCTCAATCTCCTCAATTCCAGCGTGTACAAGCCCAATCTCTCCAATCTCTCTGCGTAAGACAGCCCTGCCATCCCAGGAATCAACCTAGTGAATCTACGCTGCACTTCCTCAATTGCCAGAATGTCCTTCCTTAAACCTGGAGACCAAAACTGTACACAATATTCCAGGTGTGGTCTCACCAGGGCCCTGTACAAATGCAAAAGGACATCCTTGCTCTTGTACTCAATTCCCCTTGTAACAAAGGCCAACATTCCATTTGCCCTCTTCACTGCCTGTTGCACTTGCTCATTCACCTTCATTGACTGGTGAACTAGGACTCCTAGGTCTCTTTGCATTTCTCCCTTACCTAACTCTACACTGTTCAGACAATACTCTGCCCTCTTGTTCCTGCTTCCAAAGTGGATAACTTCACATTTATTCACATTGAATGACATCTGCCAAGTATCTGCCCACTCACCCAGCCTATCCAAGTCTCCCTGTATTCTCCTAACGTCCTCTTCGCATGTCACACTGCCACCCAGTTTAGTATCGTCAGCAAACTTGCTGATATAGTTTTCAATGCCCTCATCTAAATCGTTGACATAAATCGTAAAGGGCTGTGGTCCCAATACAGAGCCCTGTGCTACCCCACTAGTCACCTCCAGCCAGTCGAGAAACACCCATTCACTGCTACCCTTTGCTTTCTATCTGCCAACCAGTTTTCTATCCATGTTAAAACCCTGCCACCAATGCCATGAGCTCTGATTTTACTCACCAATCTCCTATGTGGCACCTTATCGAATGCCTTCTGAAAATCTAGGTACACAACATCCACTGGCTTACCCTCGTCTAACATCCCTGTTACACCCTCAAAAAACTCCAACAGATTAGTCAAGCGTGATTTGCCCTTGGTAAATCCATGCTGGCTCGGCCTAATCCTATTACTGCCATCAAGATGTGCCACTATTTCGTCCTTAATAATGGACTCAAGCATCTTCCCCACGACTGACGTTAGGCTAGCAGGGCGATAGTTCTCTGTTTTCTCCTTCCCTCCCTTCTTGAAAAGTGGAATAACATTAGCCACTCTCCAATCTTCAGGAACTGATCCTGAATCTAAGGAACATTGGAAAATGATTACCAATGCATCCGCAATTTCCTGAGCCACCTCTTTTAGAACCCTCGGATGCAGACCATCTGGATCCGGGGATTTATTAGCCTTCAGTCCTACCAGTCTACTCATCACAGTTTCTTTCCTAATGTCATTCTGTCTTAATTCCTCTGATATCTTATGACCCTGGCCCATCCATACATCTGGGAGATTGCTTGTGTCCTCCCTGGTGAAGACAGATCTAAAGTACGCATTAAATTCTGTTGCCATTTCCCTGTTTCCCATAACAATTTCTCCCAATTCATTCTTCAAGGGGCCAACATTGTTCTTAACTATCTTCTTTCTCTTCACATAACTAAAAAAGCTTTTGCTATCCCCTTTTATATTCTTGGCTAGACTGAGCTCATACCTGATTTTTTCTCTCCGTATGGCTTTTTTAGTTAAGATCTGCTGTTCCTTAAAACTTTCCCAATCATCTGTATTCCCACTCATCTTAGCCCTGTCATACTTCTTTTTCTTTAATGCTATGCAATCTCTGACTTCCTTTGTCAACCACTGTGGCCCCTTCCCCCTCTTTGAATCCTTCCTTCTCATTGGAATGAACTGCTTTTGCATCTTTTGTATTATCCCCAAGAATATCTGCCACTGCTGAACCACTGTCTTTCCTGCCAGGGCATCCGCCCATTTAACTTTGGCCAGCTCTTCCCTCATGGCTCCGTAGTCTCCTTTATTTAATTGCAACACTGACACCTCTGATCTGCCCTTATCCCTCCCAAATTGTAGATAAAAACTTATCATGTTATGATCACTACTTCCTAATGGCTCCTTTACTTCAAGATCACTTATCAATTCCTGTTCATTACACATCACCAAGTCCAAAATAGCCTCGTTCCTGGTTGGCTCAAGCACAAGCTGTTCCAAAAATACATCCCTTAGACACTCCACAAACTCCCTATCCTGGGGTCTAGCACCTGCCTGATTCTCCCAGTTCACCTGCATGTTGAAATCTCCCATAACGACGGCATTACCTTTAGCACATGCCAATGTTAACTCACTAATCAACTTGTACCCAATATCCACGCTACTGTTTGGTGGCCTGTACACAACACCCATTAGGGTCTTTTTACCCTTACTGTTCCTCAGCTCAATCCACACAGACTCTACTTCCCCTGTTCCCAAGTCACCTCTTGCTAAGGACTGAATCTCATTCCTCACCAACAGGGCCACCCCACCCCCTCTTCCCATATTTCTGTCTCTACGATAGCACGTATACCTTGGTACACTCAATTCCCAGGTCTGATCCCCTTGCAGCCATGTCTCCG